>NW_027556098.1:331746686-331904186 GCF_003287225.1 Phascolarctos cinereus
TAAGAGTTTCCAATAACTATTGGAACTATGATCAGTACATTTAAATTATTGACAGAGCCATTAAGATTTTTCTGCAGTAGACAGTGACGTTTTGTTTAAAGGAACCATCTGATATAAAAATCAGAGCATTTAAATGTTTTATTAAAATATCAAAAGCAAAACTATGCTAAATGAGGTCAGCATATTTTGGGGGGGGGTTGGCCTCTATAAACAATTCTGGAACAGAAGAATCTCTGGACTCTTGTAGGTTTCAGAGAACATAATTTTTTTAATAATAATTTTCCTATGAAAGTTAAGTTCATTTGTTTTAAGGAGGGAAAAATTTGGCAGATGTTAGGTCATGGATTATCCATAATGTCTCCAATTATGAATAATTTTCCACCTTGTTAAAAATAATAATGCAGAAGATTTCATTTTTAAGCATATGCATAGTAGGGAACCATTGTCACTTTGTGTATCTATTAAATGTCACAAACTTGTGACTCGAACAGTCTTATAAGCATTTCTTTTCAGCTCTTGTCTTGTGATTCATGTTATCATTATAGATGCCCAAATGTGAAGTGTTCATAGCAACATTTCTAAACCCAGACCCATTTTCTTCTGCTGTGCAGCACATATCTGGGCTATCTTCCAACTGTTGCTTGTTAATTCTATCAAAAAATGTAGATGGTATATTTCACAGTCATATGTAGCTGATTTTTTTGGATTATCTTGGCCACTTACATCCCTATATGAGCCTGGCGCTTCAAAAGATGGTCATAATATGATCATGTGATATTTCTTGTTTAATGCTTATTTAGATGCTTTGCATTTTGTACCAGCTTTTACTGCTCATTCTCAAATTGTTCCTGCAAGTTAGGAATATGGAAAGTTTTGCAACTATAAAAACTAAAATACATGAAGGCTAAATACTTTGTCCCAGTTTAAGTAAAATGGCTTCCTAACTCCTTGTATTGAGAAAAATGCAATTCTTTAGCCAAAATGTAATTTAAGACCATAGTCATTAATGAATATTATAGTACAAAGTAACTTCTCATTATAGATACTCCAAAATCCTGATTAGTTGGGACAGCTTGCTGATAATAAATGTATTTTTGTTGTAAATCTTGACATATGTGTACATTTTTTGGCATGAACTTCTTTAAAATGCCAAGAGCTTAATTCTCTTATGTTTCAGAGATTAAGTACTTTTCATTAATAGTAATTTACCTACTTTTAATATTAATTTACTTTTAATTCCAGGATTTGCCTGAAATGGCCTTGATTTACTGAGGAGCCGTGATATGTAAACTCCACTGAGAGTAAATTGTTCATTTGTACTATAGCTCAGTAAATTACAGCCCATGGGTCAAATCCAGCCCATTGCCTGTTTTTATACAGCCCTTGAGCTAAGAATGATTTTTACATTTAAAAAAATATAGCCATTCTTAGCTTACAGGCTATACTAAAAACAGATACAAATTAGATTTGGCACACAGGGCAGAGTTTGCTGACCTCTACTCTGTATGAGTGTTCTAGAGCACAGGTGTCAAACTGAGGGCTAGAGGGAATCCCCAGTGCATAGGAAGCCGATTAAGATGTAACTTGGAATTGTTTAACAAAATAAATAAAAATATAATGCAACAGTGTTAAATTGTGGTTTTATATGTCAGTATGTAATCCCCAGGAATCTGTTTCTGTTTGAATGTGATACTACCCTTCTAGAGTAATTGGGTTCCATTTATTCATATTTTTTTCTGTTTATATCATAAACCACTTTTATCTTGGATCCAAATTGAAACTACTATATTAATGCATCAGTTTTGTTATGTCACGTATTCACTTGCTTTCAAACTTACATTAGTTTCCCATTCGTTGTAAAATCAAATCCAAACATCTCATCTGAGCATCTCAACATAATCTGGTCCCATTTTACCTACCCAACTATTTTTTTCCCCATTGCCTTGAATAACTTCTCAATATTTCCTTTGTCATCAGCCTAAAAGTGAAGCACCAGGAAATAAATAAAAGTTATATGCATCTTGAAGGAATATATGAATTTTTCCTGGAACTTATAGTTATTTATCTTTTGGTGCAAATTATTTATTGGTGTGTAGGAATGTCTCTTAAATGGATTTTCATGTTAATTCTCATATAGCCAGCCACAGTAAATAATAGGATCTGACATTATTTAATATAGATTAGATTTGTAATAATTTGTAATAATAAAAAGTATTATATAGAATTTGCTGACCAATTCAGATAAATGGTATTAAGATGTTGATGAGTCCTCATAACTTTTCCAACTACCTTATTATTTTGATTTTTACATCATCAGCAGTTAGGATTGGTTAAAGGTGTTTTTGTTTTCATAAACTTCACCTAAAAATGTAAATTAACTAAAATATTATGTTTTTCCCTTAATATAGGGTACTAGTTGCTTCCTTCGCTGGGTGAGAAACCTGGATGATGAACTGCATGCAATTATAGCTGGTAAAGCAACAATAAAACACTAATATTTTTATTTTACCAACCTGTGGGGAAAGTGACAATAAAAACACAGGAGCATAGGTATGAGCCTTGTAGATTCCAGCATTATGCAAGGTTTTTAGACAGTATCAAAATAATCAATTGTAGTATAGTCAGTTTTCTTTGAACATTTCTTTTGTCACTGTGAATGCTAATGATTTCTCCTTTAGTAATAATTTGTATTTCCTAGGCATTCAGATAATTTAAAAAACTAGTCTTAAGGATATTCTCAGTAAAGCACTTCAGTGTAAATATACTTTTTACTTAATTTAATAGGAGATCTATTTAGGAAGAAATTAGTTGCCTTATTCTTAATATATTAAAGTATGTTGAGGTTATGTTTGTATATTATATGGATTCTAAGAAAAGTTATGTAGGTGTGCATATAAATATGTATATCTGTATACCTTCAGTTCCTTTATATATAATACACACATAAAATACACACACACACAACACACACACACACACACACACACACACACATACAGCCATGTACTTTTCATAATAGACCATGAGTCAGACAATCAAGTGGTACAAGTATTAGTTCAGGTGCCATCCCTTTGACCAGAGACAAGTCCGAGTAAGATCAGTGTTAGGTAGGACTTAAGAGGATTTCTCACTTAACCCTTACCTGAGCAGGAATTGCTAGTACAATATTCATGATCACCTAGTGTTCACTCAAAGACTTCCAGTCATAGGAATCCCACTATTTCATGACTCCATTCTACTTCCTAATTTTTGGGAAACTCTTCCTTTTAATTGAATCAAGTTGTTTTTCTGCAGCTTCCATCCTTTGTTCCTATTTCTGCTTCCTGGGGCCAAGTAAAACATCTAATCTCCTTTTCCCATGACAGCCCTTCATATACTTGACGAAAGATATTATGTCCCTCTTAAGTTTTTTTTTCAGCAGGCTAAACCTCTCCAGTTCCTTTAACCCATCTTCATATTTTGTAGTTGTTATCCTGTTTCTTTTTAAATCTTCTTTTTCATTATGAATATAGCATTATGAATATGCTCTCTCCACCTATCTCGTGGCCTACCCTACCAGCAGGAAAAAGAGAAACATGATTCCATCAGCTCTCCTCCCCTCACCCCAGCTGCCTAATACCCTAAGAAGATTCCACCCTGAGGTCAAACCCCTAATTATGTTACTAATCCACTTGAACTATCAATTATTAATAAACTCCCATGCAGTCATATATACCCCATTTCAGTGATTCTGAATTCCCAGTTGTTATTATTCAAACCTTCTTTGCCATCCCCTCCTGTTCTCTCCTTCATTCCCATCCCTGTTAACCCAACCTCCGCTGTGTCCCACTCTAAACCTACACACTACTTCTACTGTGCTCTCCAGAATGCCTGCTTTTTAGGTGACAAGCTTTTTTTCATACTAAATCTTTTAATTTTCCACGTCTTCCGTCTTCTGGTTCTCATTGAAACCTTGTTTCCTCCTAATGCCGCCCTTTCCAGCACTGGCACCACTTTCAGTCATTAATCAACTCACTGGTTGAGGTGGGGGATTGGAATATGCTTTGCTCCCATTGCCGCTTCCAAACACCTGCTACCACCATCATATAGTAACTGCTCCTCCCTTGAGGTTCATTTAATCCATATCGACCATCCAAACAAAATTCTGGTAACCTCTAGGATGCTTCCCTTTTTCCTTAAAGAGTTTAATTCCTGATTCATGGTCTTTCTCTCTTCTCCAACTCTTGCCCTTGTACTAGAGGACTTCAATAAAATTTTGAGTCATTTCAATCATGTCCATCTCTTGATGACCTCATTTGGGGTTTTCTTGGCAAAGATACTGGAGTGGTTTGCCATTTTCTTCTCCAGCTCATTTTACACATGAGGAAACTGTGGCAAAGAAGGTTAAGTAACTTCGGCCAGATCTGAATTTAGGGAAGTGACTCTTCCTGACTCCAGGCCCAGCATTCTAGCCACTGCACTGCCTCTTAATGTTTACTTGTCAGGGAAGCACACACAAGGTTATCTGTACAGAGGAGAGTGGGGAGGAGGGATGAAAAGGACTGGAAAAATTGTCATGGTTAGTGGGACAGTAAGTCATTTAGGGAAGTGTAAAAGAGTTGCCTTACCCAGCAATAGCACTTCTAGGACTGTATCCCAAAGAGATCATAAAAATGGAAAAAGGACCCCCATGTACAAAAATATTTATAGCAGCTCTTTCTGTGGTGGCAAAGAATTGGACATTGAGGGGATGCCCATCAATTGGGGAATGACTAAACAAGTTGTGGTACATGAATGTAATGGAATAGTAGTGTGCTATAAGAAATGATGAGCAAGTGGACTTCAGAAAAAACGAAAAAGACTTGTATGGACTGATGCTGAGTGAAGTGAGGAGAACCAGGAGAATGTTGTACACAGTAACAGATCTTGTATCATGCACAAATTTGTCACTGCCATGTTTATGAATTCTGAAATGACCTTATCCCAAACTGTTGTTATTACACTTCTCCCTCTGCCTTGAAATCTTAAAACGTGTTCCTCATCCTCATTATGACTTTCAGTCTCTCTACCCTTCAGGTCTTTCCTAGACCATCACCCCAGCAACAACTACTTTCTTCTCCCTTCACAATCTTGACCCCTTAGCAAGCCAGTTCAGTTCTGCTCTGTCATCTTCTCTTGAGTCTTTTGCCTCCTTATCCTACTGAATATTTTGCCATGCTAAACATCATCCTTGGATGACTCCCATCTTCTGCTGCTTCCTCTCCTACTCACTCCTGTGCTGATAAACAAAGCTAGAGAAGATCATGAACCCATGCTGACTGGAACAGCTACTAACTTATATAATCTTGACTGGGCCCTCAATGCAGCAAGGCCACCCTTTTTTACAAAAAATTTACTTTTACTTTTCAACAATCACTTCCATAAGCTTTTGAGTTTTAGATTTTCTCTCCCTTCCTCACCCCCCTCCCTCCTCAAGATGGCGTGCAATCTGATATAGGCTCTACATATACATTCCTATTAAACATATTTTCACATTAGTCATGTTGTAAAGAAGAATTAGAACCAATAGGAGAAACCACAAGGAAGAAGAAACAAAACAAAACAGAAGGGAAAAAAAGAGCAAATAGTATGCTTCTGTCTGCATTCAGACTCCATAGTTCTTTCTCTGGATGTGGGTAACATTTTCTGTCATGAGACTTTTGGAGATGTCTTAGGTCCTTGCATTGCTGAAAAGAGATGTCTTTCAAAGTTAGTCATCGCTCAGTGTGGCTGTTACTTTGTACAGTGTCCTCCTGGTTCTGCTCACTTCACTCAGCATCAGTCCATACGAGTCTTTCCTAGTTTTTCTGAAGTCTATTTGCTCAACATTTCTTATAGCACAATAGTATTCCATTACATTCATATATTACAACTTGTTCAGCCACTCCCCAATTGTTGGGCATCCCCTCAATTTCCAATTCTTTGCAACCACAAAAGAGCTGTGATAAATATTTTTGTACATGTGGGTCCTTTTCACATTTTTATGATCTCTTTGGGAGATAGCCCTAGAAGTGCTATTGTTGGGTATGGCAACCCTTTTACCTCCCTAATTGACTTACTGTGCCACTCACCATGACAGCTTTTCCAGACCTTTTCATCCCTCCTCATATCTTCCCCCTCCCCACCATCCTCTGTACAGATAACCTTGTGTGTGCTTCACTGACAAAATTGAGATATTTTGCTGAATTTACTCCTCTCCTTATCATCTCACATTACTCAGGTGCCTTCTGCCACTATCCATCCCTTCATGTCTGTTTCACATAAAGAGGAAACCCTTCTCCTTGCAGACATCAGCCCCTCTCCTCCACAAATGATCCTATTCCAACCTGTTTTTGCCAGCATATTGCCCTTTTGTCATCCCCACTCTCTCACCTGTCTTCCATCTCTGTGTGTCTATTCACTGCTTCCTTACTCTTTTGCAAAAATACCCATATCTTCATCATTCTTAAAAAATCCTTACTTGAGCTGTCCCTCATTTGAGCCATCCCATATCTCTCCTCTCTTTTGTGGCTAAGTTCCTTCCATAAGGAGGTTATACACAATGGAGGCCTCCACATCCCTTCTTCTCACTGTCTTCTTAATTCTCTACAATCTGGCCTCTGACCTCATTATTCAGTGGAAATTGCTGTCTCACCTTAAATCCATCGTATTGGCTAAGATGACAAAAAAAGGAAAATGACATCCTGGATTGGCTGATGGAATCCAGATAAACTAATGCACTGTTGGTGGATCTGTGGACTAGACCAAACATTCTAGAAAGCAATTTGGGATTATTCCCCAAAAGCTATTAAATTATGCTGAACAAGTCATGGTATATGACTGTGATGGAATACTGATGTGCTGTAAGAAATGATAAAGGGGATAGCTTCAGAAAAACCTGGGAAGACTTGCATGAACTGATACAAAGTGAAGTGAACAGAACCATGAGAACAGTTTATATAATAACAACAATATTTTAATAAAAATCAGCATTGAAAAACCTTAGTAATGCTGATTAACGCTGTGACCAATTGCAGTTCCAAGGGTTCCATGGTGAAACACGATATACACTTCCAGATAGAGAATTGGTGGGTTCAGATTACAGATTAGAACATATTTTCTTCCTTTCTTTTTCTCATTTTTTTTGGAAATAACTAATGTGGGAATTTATTTTGTATGATGATACTTATTGGTAATGTGTTTTGTTCTTCTTGATTTCTAAATGGGTAGGGGAGGGGAAAGGAAACTAATTCAGAACTGAAAATAAAATACAATTGAATCTTTATGACTAAAACAAATTGTGCAGTTTACAATGAAAGATAGAATAAAGTGCTCTTTTCAGTTACTAATAATCTGTTAGTTGCCAAATATGATGGCCTTTTTTCAGTCTTCATCCTTCCTGACCCTCTGAAGGTCTTGACACTCTGGATCATCCTCTTCTCCCTAGGTTTTCTTGATGCCGTTCTCTCTTGGTTTTCTTCCTACCTGTCAGACCATTCCTGCTCGATTTCCTTTCATCTTCATCCAGAATATACCACAGGGCTCTGTCCTGGGCCACCTTCTGTTCTCCCTCTGTACTCTTTCACTTGGCTATCTCATCAGTTCTCATGGATTCAGTTATTGTCTCTCTTCTGATGATTCTCAGCTCTGCTTATCCAGCCCTGATCTCTCTGTTGATCTCCAGTCTCACATCTTGTGCTGGGTGTTGTGTATGTCTCATAAACTCAACATATCCAAAATTGAACTTATTTTCTTTCCTCATGAATTTCTTCCAAACTTTATTTTTATTGTTAAAGGTAACACCATCCTATCAGCTTTCCCCAACCCTACCTTACAACATAGGCATTATCAACTGCTTACTTTGTCTTACTTCCTAAATATCCCATCTGTTGTGAAATCCTATTTATTTTACCTTTTATAATATCTCTTATATGTTTCTTCCTCTCTCCTCTGACATTGCCAGCAGCATGGTACAGACTCTTATTCATTTTTGGTTTATTGAAATATCCAGCTGGTTGGTTTCCGTGCCACAAGTCTCTCCCTACTCTAATTCATCCTCCATTCAGCTGTCAAAGTAATTTTCCAAAAATTCAGGTTTAACTGTCACTACCCTACTCATTAAACATTAGTGGCTCCCTATGATCTCCTGAATTAAATATAAACTCCTTTATTAGGCATTCAAAGCCTCTCATAACCTGTGTCCTTTCCCACCCACATCTTTCTAGTCTTCATATACTTTATTTGCCCTGTGTACTCTGTGATCCAGTGACACTGGTCTGTTACTATTCTTCCCATAAGATACTCCATCTCCTGACTCCAGGCATTTTTTTCTGGCTGTCCCCTGTTTCCCTTTTCATCTCTGCCTCGTGGCTTCCAAAGGTACCCCTAAATATTAGTGCCTTTCATTTTTTGATTTTCCTGAATTTATCATATATGTGGCTTGTTTTTATGTAGTTGTTCACATGTTATCTCCCTCATTGGATTGAACTCCTCAAGAATAGGCAGTCTTTTGTTTTTATTGTATCATCAGCTCTTAGCACCATACCTTGCATTTAGTAGATACTTAATAAATATTTATTGACCAACTGATTTTCATATATGAAGAACAGAAAAAGATTATTGTATGTGAAATTATAAATTTGTATATCAAATTTAACATGATAGCACTCCCCTAAATTTCTTTCAGCTCATTTCTTTATATTTTTTTGTTTCACTGATATTTTTGTCTTTTTTAACATCATTACTACCCATGAACTCCCCGTGCACCTAAATAAAAGCTTTTAATAAAAGTCAAGCATTTAATAAAAGTCAAGTAAATAAAATCTAGGGGTTAAAAGTGTTTGAAAATGTATATCTCATTCCATACTTGTAGTCCACTGTCCCTCTGCCAGGATATGGAAAGCAAGTTTCATGATCAGCCTATTTCCTTTATCTTGTAAGTGTTGTATAAATTGTACTCTTGGATGTATAAATTGTGTTCTTGGATCTACTTCACTTTGTATCAGTAGATGTCCATCCATTGGAGAGTGGCTAAACAAATTATAGTACATGAATGTAATGGAATATTAACATAATGGAAGCTATTTTGAACATAATGAATATAGATAAGCATGAGAAAACTTGTGTTTTCTTTACATTCATAGTAATGTAAACAGATCTGTGGGAAAAATATATAGTCACTACAACAACATAAATGGAAAGAACAAAAAATGCTAAAGTGCTGTGTAATATTAAACACCAACTTTGTCCCTCAAGAAGAATTGAGAAAGTGTGCCTTCCTGGTTTCTTTGCAGAGGTGGAGGACTGCAGGAGTGAAAAACTGCATAGACTATCAGACTCAGTTGTTGGATTAATTTCACCAAACTTTTTTTATTCTCTTTCTTAGTTAATTCTTGGTCCCAAGTAATAGAAATCTAGCTATGGGAGGAGGGAAGGATATATTTGGAAATGTAGGCAATATAAAAATAAGATTTTTTTTTCAGGTAGATTTTTACAATATATCAAAGGTATTTGCTTGTGTAAACGAAGATGAATTATTGCCTGAGAAACTGATTGTGCTAAGTTTAATGTGATATGCCTTCTCTCTTTCCAAACTTGAACCTAGTTTATAAGTGCCTAGGAATACTGTCATCAGGTCTGCAACAACTACAAGTAGCAATGCCAACGATGTGGTAGAATTGTTGAACTGTGTGAAATTAAACATTTCAGAACCTTCTCAATATTTCCTTTATGGTTTGTCGTAGGGTTTTTGGCAGGTATATCAATGATGTTTTACAAGAGCACGACAATCTCCATGTATTTGGCTTCGAAACTCGTAGAGGTAAGCAAATATTTCTTTATGTAGATTATTCTAAAATATGTGTTCTTAATCTGACCATTGAAGTATGAAGAAATTGTGTATCCCAAGCACAGATTCCAGTGACTGTCATGAAAAAAACACAACATAGGGTTTTAATTAAAATTATTTTAAGCATTTACAAATATGCTCTGCGTCATAAGGACTCAATATAAACCTGTTAAAGGATGCTTTTCTTTTTTCTGTGACTGTCTAGTGTATTAAACTAAGCAGTAGCATATTCATTTCCTTCTTTTCATTGTCATATGATCATCTGATCTGGGCATAGGCCATTAGCTCAAAAATGAGTTCTAGAAAAAGGGTTCTCCAGTAATGGAATCTCTAGAGCATTTAATTTATGGCTCTAAGGAATTCTGAACTATTTATTTTCACATAGACATAAAACTTATTTTGTATATTTTCATTAATATTTAGCACAGAATTATCAAATTCCCTTTAATTGTTTTAAATCATTTTTAGCATTCTTTGATATGATTTCCTTACATAAATTCAATAAATAAATAAAAGCTATAATTATGTAGTAAAAGTCAGTACTGTAATCAGTATACCTAAAATAGCTTTGTAGGCAATTTTTTTTTAGAAATCTATGAATCTGCCCATAAGTATTTCCTGCTTACTATGTGCCCAGCACTTTGTGAGATGTAAGAATTAGAAAACTTTAGACTTGGAGGAGCCTCAGATAACTGAATATAATCTCCTCTAAAACATCCTTGACCTGGTGTCATTGGGACTCCTCTTGATGTCCTATAGAGATGGGGAATTCACCACCTGTCGAAACCGCTTTTTCTGGTTTTGAACACCTCTAGTTTCTAGAAAGACTTTCCTCACATTAACCCCACATTTGCCTCTCTTTAACTTTTACATTAGTTCTACCATGTTCTGCCCAAACAAAACAAACATTTTCTACATATTAGCTTTCTGAATGCTTAAAAACAACTAACATCTTCTCCCTTCCATCCTCCTTCCCCCAATTCCTCTGTTCTCAGTCACTTAATCCCTGTTGCGCTTAATAATTCCTTATATGGCATGGTCTAGTCTAGAGTCTCCTCACACCTTCTCATTGCTATCTAGTTTATTACAGGTGATGCCCAGAACTAAACACATCATTCCACTATGGTCTGACCAAGCAGACTACAGTGATTATGTCACCTCCCTTGTTCTGGAAACTCTGCTTTTTTTGTAACATAAGCTTGTGTGTCATAATGTTGACTCGTGCTTGTAGGTCTTCTAAAACTCAGAGATCACATTCATATAAACTGTTTTTGTCTAGCAGACTTCCTTTAGCCTTCACGTGTAAAGTTTCCTTTTTAGCAGAAGTATAGGATGGCACTTTGTTTGGACTTGCATTTTCACTGGTGTACAGAACTCATGTCAGAGAAACACCTTCTCCCAGTGCAGATACACAACTGTTGTGTAATTTAATAATTTTAGAGCACTGAGAGGGAAAGTGGCTTATACAGAGTTATACAGTAATATGTATCAGAAAAAGAGCTTAATTAAATCCATGTCTTCCAGACTCCCAGGTCAGATACTAGTTACACTTTTAATTGTTAAATTTTATGTGTTTTTATTAGATTTGGCCATTGTCCTAGTCTCTTTAGATATTGGTATCTGAGTCTGTCACCCAGGATATTAGTTATCCTTCGCAGCTACATGTCGATTAGAGACTTAAGAAGCAGTATTTATAATTTCATCCAAGTCATTGTTGAACTTAACAGGGCCAAGAACAGATCTCTGGGGTGATCCACTAGAGGTGTAATAAGGTTTGATTCCTTCCCTTGGGAAATATATGGTCTAGTTGGGGAAACAAAGTTTAGACCCAAGAAATAATTAGAAATCCATTCATTTTGTATCCCAAGGAGTCTCAGCATTTCATATAAATTGTACTTTTACCAAACTTATCTCTGCATCTGTATTAAATGGTTCATTAATATAAATGTAATATAATTCTCCACTTGATTATGTGGAGCCCTATATTCTCCTTGTTTTGTCATGTGGCACTTTGCTTCTCAAATAAAGTCTGAGGTTTTTGTGAAAGGGAAAATTTTGATGCTCTTTTTTGTATTGCCTATAGGCCAACTGGACTCATATTAGCATCTTGATAAATAAGTGTTCTGTTTTATTTTAAAATTACTGCTGTGTGCTTAATGTTCTCTACTTTTGTTTATGGTATATTTGTTTATGGTACATCTCATGAGAATTTTTGAATAGCAAAAAATTTGTGATATCACAACTAATGTAGAACATGGTACTATTTTTATTTAAAATGACATCATTTATAAATCTTGCATTGTGATTATTTTGTAGACCATGTATTTCAAAGGCATTGAAGCGGGGAAAGTTCCCTATTTCCCTCATGCAGATACCATCATATACTCCATCTCCACAGCAATTTGTTTTCAGGCAGTAAGTATGCCTTTTGAAATGGGAAATGAGATTGTTTTAGTTTCTAATGCTTATTACATCCAGTGGGAAAAGCTAGAATATTATCAGACATGCATGGTAGAGTGTTTCACTTACCTTCCAAGCAAGGGACAGGAATCACTAAAGAATATGAAATATCTTCCTGAGTCAGACCTTGTTATGTGAATATGCTGCTTCTTGAATTGATATTAAGTTCAGTTTGAAAGTAATTTAGAGTTCTAATTTATTGAATAGTCCACTAGGGATAGAAGAATTTTCTTGTGCTTTCCAAGCCATTACAGTATTCCCAGAGGGACAATATTGGCAGCATCATTGTCATACCAATAGTATATCCTAGTATTGCCAGCAAGAAAAACTAAATTTTATAGAAATAACAGCTTTCATTTCTTGTTCATATTCTCCCAAAGTTCTGAGACCACTTTTATTATTGCGTTAAGGTAATTGCTGACCACCTTTGGATGAGTTTTTGTTGATTTGTTTTTTGAATTGAGGGTACGTTGATTCATTTATTGCAGCTAGTAAAAAGCTAAACAACCAGTGGATACTCAATAAATACTTCTTGAAGACGCTGACTGCCAGTTAAATTGTTTTCTAAAGGAAATATATAAAGACTAATGGACTCTATAAAGAATATCCTCATTATTGTTAGATAAAACGCTAGTAGATTTAGCATTGCTGTTGTTGTGGCTATTAATACTAATATATCATGAATACAAAAAAAATTAAAGCTAGGCCTGCTTCATTTTATGAGCCTGATTATATTTTTTATTATATCCTGGAAGAAGTTTGATGTTCAGTATTATTTTTTTAGGCTGTCATGGAAGTTCAGACCTTGCGACCATCTTACTGGAAATTTCTTTTAAGGCTCACCAAGGGCAAGTAAGTGACTAAGATGATTTAAACAATTTAAAGTCCCCCAAAGGGAAAATTCTCAGTTCTCTTATATAGAAAATTTATAGGTCAAATGGATATTTCATATGGTTCAGATCAGCTAACCTTATAATTTCTCCACTCCCTACCCAAATTAACTAAAAAAATAAACAAGAGATGCATTTAGTGAACATGATTATATCCTTCCTCATCCTTACTGATATTTTGGAAATGCTATTGGTTATAGGTTAATACAATGTGATTTTGCCAAACTATTGAATATTATACACAAAATATAAGATTGGTTAAAGATCTAAATCCAAAAATTGGACTAATAAACAATTTTGGAAGAAATATTACTAATTCTAAAAATATCCTTCTGAACCACATTTGACTTCGAGTCAAGTAGTTGTCTGTCCCATTCTTTTAGATTTTTTAAAGGTGGATGCTATATACCATTCTTCAATAGGCTTAAAATTTAACCACTCATAGTATAGTTATCTCTTTTACAAAATTAAGCCCCTTTTTAATTCTTTTCTCTTTGAAGATAGAGAAAAGCTGGCAAGTAATGTTCTTTACTTGAAATTCCTCCAAAAATGTGAATATGATTATTAATTTTACCCTCAGTATTCTTTTTTAAGCCTAAGTTAACACAGCTCTTTCAGTGTCCCTTCATATGTTCAACTCTTCAGTCAGTTTTTGTATTCTTCTCTTGACCTCTTATTTCTCTCTTATTCTTCCTTAAAATATAGTGATATGAACTAAGGGGATAAACTGGGCAATAATATAATATTTAATATAATATTTAAAAATAACAAAAGGGTTACAGTCCAGGAATTCAGTTCCAAAGTAGTGTTAGTATACCCTATTAATTATTTTGGCATTTTTTATTTGCACTGTTGATGTGTGTAGATGTTTTTAAAATAACTTTAATTATTAAATAAACAGTTATTTTCTTTTTCATCTAGCCCTTTTCACCCTTTAAGTCCATAATCTATCCTGGTTTTGTTTTATTTTTGTTTTTTTTTTCTTTTCAGTCTCCTTCTTTTCTTAATATCTACTTATATGATTGATCAAGCACAGCTTGATGGTCCAACTGAACATCTATAGACTTCTTCTAGATGCCCCTGAAACAGTTTTATGTGTCACAGTTTGGTCAACTCTGTAGAACTAATTCAAAATTCTAGGGAAAAAGAAGTGCTTAAAGTGAAAG
Source organism: Phascolarctos cinereus (assembly GCF_003287225.1). Lineage (NCBI taxonomy): Eukaryota > Metazoa > Chordata > Mammalia > Diprotodontia > Phascolarctidae > Phascolarctos > Phascolarctos cinereus. Next base: position 331,761,047 of record NW_027556098.1, read on the forward strand.
GAAAGTTCTTCTATCTGTTAATTATATACTAATGCTTAGGGTCCTTGCTATGGTCCTCTGAATACATGTAGTATTTTTGAACATTTTTTTTATCTCCTTTCTTCCTCTAAGAAGTATTTTTCTGCTCATAAGTGGCTTTATATAAGCAGTAGAATCCAAAATGAAACCATGACTTATTTCCACCAGAAACTTGGATTCCACCCCTCAAACCACAGTGGACTCTGTAAGAGGTGCTTTTGCCTTATCTGGCCCAGACCTTTGTCTTAGTTCTTGGCCATCTCCAAACTCCAAACTGTGGCATGTATGATATACCTCCCTCTACTTCCAGCACCCCTTTATGTGTTATCTTATCCCATTAGAATGTGAACTTATTGACAGAATTTAGCACAGTGCCTCCCCCCACTTCCTTCTTTTTTCCATTAATTGTTAGGTCATTCAGAGTAAATGATACTAATAAAAGACAGGTATCTTTTCTGTAGTCTGTGTGTCCCTTAAAAAGTTGAAAATCCATGTTTGCTTTGGGCAGCTAGGTGGTACAGTGTATTGAGTGTCAAGCCTGGAGTCAGGAAGACTCCTCTTTCAAATTTGTCCTCAGACACTTACTTGCTGTGACTCTGGGCAGGTCACTTAACCCTGTCTGCCTTGGTTCCCGTATCTCTAAAATGAGCTGGAGAAGGAAATGAAAAACTACTCTGCCAAAAAAATCCCAGGGGTCATGAAGAGTCTGATGTGACTGAAAACAACTGAACAACAACAGCAAAAATGTTTGCTTTGACTTTAAATATTAACCCCCCTTTTTTTCAAAAGAGAATGAGAAACTATTAATATGTCTGTGGGAACACTCATTTGTTAGAACATGCTTGAATTTACCCTGTGAGCTCATTGGAATCGTAAATTAGAAACTCTATGATTGCTATTTTTTTAAAAAAATATGATTCAATTCATTAGAAAATTCTCAGTAACCTTCACTTGAGATCTGACATCTGATAAAAAAGTTGAATCAAACATCCTGAGATTCCACAACTGATTGTATCTCTTATGTAAAGTATTAGATAGTCAATCATGAGAGAAGAGAGATTTCTGATAATATTTGTAAAACTAGCACATAGTAGAGTTAGGTGCTTAATTAGCCTATTCCCTGCCCACCCACCTCCATGATTCTGCCATTAGCCAGCTTAGCCTCAATATAGTTCTGTTCTTTCTATCAGATAAGCAAAAATGAATCCAAATGAAATATTATGAATAACAATTCAGTAGCAGGATTCATAAAGTCTGTATTTGCTTACACTCTCACCATTCATTTTCTAGGTTTGCAGTCATGAACAGAAAAGTCCTTGATGTGTTTGGTACTGATGCATCTAAGTACTTCCAGGATTTCACACCCCAGTTGGATCCAAGATATACTACTGTGATACCAGACCTACCCATGGAGCTTTCTTGAAGATTATTCCTTATTATGACTAAATGTGATTATCATTTTCATCTGAAAAGATAATTAAGTTGGACAGAAAGGAGAGGGCCCATGTTCCACTTCAGTGTTATTTCAATGAGAAATACTTTTTATTGATCATAAATACTGAAGCTTTTTAGCAAGGTGTTGCTTAATGATTAAGCTCCCTCCATAATCAGAATATGATTGTGGATCATTTTAGTATTTGACAGTATGATAGAGTCTTGATTAAATTATGTCCAAGAATAATGGGAAATGATCTCAAGAGAAATGAAATGACATAAAAATATGCTTAAAATAATACTTTAAAATATATCTTTAGTTCATTCCAGTATACTTCTTGGTGAGCCTAAGAATAGTTCCACATTTGAGAATTTATAAAGGATCACGAGTACACAAATTTGACCTACTGTATTTTGGTTTAAGTTTTCATTTGGCAACTGTAATGGTGAATACCCCATATTTAAAGTAATTTTGAAAACTGCTATACTTGGTCACTAAGTAATTTAAGGGAAAACAATGGCCATTTTGTTTCAGGGTTACAGAGGTATCTTTTACCATCTGATTAAATATGGCAGTAACATCATCTTTAAAGCTCTGTTGTTAACACTGACAACTTCACCCTTCCTGATGATAAGATGGGCCATTTGGCAGTCTAGTGTAGCCCATGATCCGCATGGAAGGAAATCATAGTTTGTCGAGTGGAAATCGTCATATCTGAGAAAGCTGAAATACAGCGTTAAAATATTTATGGAAGCATTGCAAGTGAACACTGAAGAAGTTACTTTTAAAAGTAGATTGATTGCCCTCAAATTTATTAATAAGGATTGTATTCTTCAGAGCGAGGTCTTAATGCCATTGCTGTTCCAGAAGGGATCAAAATGTTGTGGAGCAGTCCTCTAAGAAAGCTAGCTTAAACAAATTCTGAAAGCTGGGTTTGTGCACGTTCAAGTGTGTCACACAGGCAGTGAGTTGTTTTATATGGATAATGACAGCTACTGGTTGTTAAAAATCAGTTTCGTGACAAATTTGTTTCAGATTCTGTACTGCCTTTTTCCCATTGTCACCATGTTTTTCTGTGTTAGAATAAAGTAGTGACAAAATATAGTCACTGCTAATTATCAGAGTTAGTTCAGAACAGCTGTGGCTGAAATAGGATCACTCTTTAGAGCTTTTCAGGGAAAAGTTGTACTTTTCTAAGCTAATAAAGCTTGGACACTTGTGATGTCTGCTGTGAATGGAACATATAATAAGAATGACTATATTTTTTTAATACAATTTAGTTGCTAAAAAGTTTGTAGCCCATTGTAAATTAATTATGGAGTAGAACCTGTGTTGCAACTGGAATTGTAACCCTGCCTTTAAAATACGTAATCCCACATATTCAATTTCATAAAGCCTGTAACTCCATCCTTTGTTGTTACGGCAAACTGAGACCCAACAGAAATCAAGGCATTGATGGTAACAAGTAGAGATCTACATTGGTTTCATCTAAATACTTTGCTTTGATTAACTCTGTAGAGCTGACATGTGCCATCAGGACATACTAGTAAGAGATTATGCCAGTTTCTGACTCTAAATTGTATTAACATAGTTTAAAAGTTTTTCCTCATTGGAATCAACAAAATGATAGGCTCCATATTAGGAGTTTAAAGCTATTATGAATTGCAATAACCAAGAAACATTGCTGTCTGCATCTCTTACTTTCATTCAGAAGTATTGGTTAAAATTCCTTTTTTTTGTCATGTAAAGATAAAATCCTTTTGATCCATAAGTTATTTTCATTGATATAAAAAGATCATTTGTTGGAATGACTTAAGTCCTACTGTAATTTTCTTTCTGAGATTTTAGAGTAAAATATTTGCTGCTTATGAAGATTCAATGCTTCGATTTACTTTTATTAATAAAAACTGGTAAATAGCCTGGGCAGAGTTCCTAAGTATTTCTTGGAGGGAGGGAGGGAACAAGCCTGTGAATGTTTAGAAGAGTTCTGAGGAATATGAAAAAAAAGCTAGCTTGGCCTTTTCCCTCCTATATTTCACTGAAAAAATGGCTAAAGTGATCCATTTGTTCTTCTTTATTTCCAGGGTTCCAAGGTAGAGTCCTCATGAGCAAAAGTCATCCTATTAAAAAAGGTTCCCTAAATTCTAGTAATAAGACTTCTGATGACCTTCACCATTACCTAGAATCCTGTACCATTTTCTTTATTGCTCTTTTCTTTCTTAGAGATACTCCTTGCATAGAAAATAAAGATTAGGTAACTGACAAAGAAGGATGGGGCCGGGGTGGGAAGTAAGATATAATTATCCAATAGAAAGGAAGCTTCTTGAAGGTAGGGACCATTTCATTTGGATCTTGTATTCCCAGCATAGAGCAGTTCCTTACACAGTAGCATGCATTTAATAAATGTTTGCTGAATTGAATTGAGTCTTTTCTGTGCAAGCATGTGGTGACTAAGATCTTGAAATCTCAGGATAATTTTAGCCCTTCATAGAGGGGCATAGTCACAGCTGTTCTCCAGCACTGCCATTCCTTCTGTGGCAGATAGGTGGCACACTGGATAGAGCTCCAGGCTTGGAATCAGGAAGATTTATCTTCATGAGTTCAAATCTGGCCTCAGACTTAAGAGCTGTGTGACCCAGGGCAAGTCACTTAACCCTGTTTGCCTCAGTTTCTCATCTATAAAATGAGCTGGAGAAGGAAATGGTAAAACCGCACTAGTATGTTTGCTAAGAAAACTCTGAATGCAGTCACAAAGAGTCAGACTCAACAACACTTTCCTCCAGTCCAACTGCTTTGCCTGCTGAGCATTTTAGGTGAGCGTGGCGATTTTAGGTGATGTATCTCTAGTGCCAGGGTCATATGGTCCTAGGGGCATGGGAAATTCAAGGTCACTACCAGGTTTCTGTTTAAAGCTATGTAGCCTCATGTGGCTTTGCTGCGAGTCACTTAGGTGGACTGACTGTAAAGTGATGAGAGTCATTCTGGTCTGTCTTGTGGAAGCAGGGCAGGACAGGTCGTAGTAGAGATGTATTACAACATAGTTCAACCTGGACAACTGTGATGAAGAAAGAAAAGCATATGTGGTTTAATGTTGCCATAAAGATGAATGAACATTGTTAACACTGAATTTTGTATGATATTCTGCAGTTGAAACGCTTGGCGTGTTGAAAGAAGTTTATGAAGATGAGCTGATTGCTAAGACAGGAGTTTTGGATGGTACCTAAGGTTTTACAGAAATGTGAGAAAAAGACCAAATTTGACTCTGAAGAAAAAGGATGAGAATGTACTTCCCTCTTTCCTTTTGAAAGATGGAGGACTATGGATGTGGGGTACTTCATGTAATGTAGTCTCAGATTCGGTGATGTTTTGTTGGTTTTGCTGAACTGGTTTTTTTCCCATTTTTTATTCTTTCTTATAAGGCAGGGGATTTTAACTTTGGATCTGTTAACTTGATTTTTAAAATATTTTGATAACTATATTCCAATATAATTGGTTTCCTTTGTAATCCTGTGCCTTTTATTTTAAGCATTTAAAAACATTATTCTGAGAAAGGATCTGTCGGTTTTACCAGACTGCCAAAGGATCCATGACATAGATTAAGAAACTCTGTTATAAGGGATGGCTTCTGAGGGTTGGAGGTTATATTGGGAAATGAAAGTAACATATACTCTGTATGAGCATGGTTCAAATTATTTAACTTCTCTTAGGTTTGGTTTATTCATCTGTAATATGGAGGTAATAACTGGCCTTGTAGGATGGTTGTTAAAAAAAAAACCAAACAACACTTTGTGAACTACAAAACACTAAGTGATTATTAAATGTTACTGGGTTCAAAGGAGCCTTGAATGCAATTTTAAGAAGTTCCAAAAATGTTTTGTTACAGGGCATCATCATTGCTATGAGTATATACATCAAAAGTCGAGCTTTCTATAGTGACTATTTTGAAGAGGACAACACATTTTTTAGATACATTCTAATATACCAGCTAATAAATGTCTCATTCTCTTTTCATATTAGAACTCTTTTTGTTTGGCCCAGTGATAGAAGGGCCTGGTGTGATAGAGGACCAGCCACTTGAGCCCAGATGATCAACCTTCCCTCCTGTGAAGGTTTTTGAAAAATGCTGGATCAATACAAGATTAGAAGCTTTTCTACTAAATTATAATAACCTTGAGGCTAGGGTTCCTGTGTTAGTTATCAATATGTCATTCAATAAATACCAGAATAAATTAAAGGAACGCTGGCCACCACATGCAGAAGGCAGCAAGTTTCAGTGTTTAGAATGAGGGAAGGATGTTATATGCAGTAAATCTTATAAAAAATTTTTTTCCAATTAACAAGAATTTATTTTCTCTCCCTCCTCCCACACCACTAGTGAAACAAAAAAGAAGAAAAACCAAATCCTTATAACCAGTGTGCTTAATTGAGCAAAGTGAATTCCCACATTGGCCATGACCAAAAAATATGTCTCCATAGCATTCTAAGGACCTGTAGTGTTCAGCCAGGGTGCTTCATCATCATATCTCTGGAATCATGTTGGCTATTGCATTTGTTAGAGTTCTTAAGTCTCTCAAAGTTGTTTATTTTTATAATGTTATTGATATGGTATAAATTGTTCTCCTTATTCTGTATAAGCAGTAAATTTTAATCAGTACATATTTGTTGCTTCCATGACACTATCCATTTCGTCCTCTTCTCTGCCCCCTTTCCCTTTGCCTTCAGTCTTTCCCAACATTGGGGTCTTTTCCATTGAATCCTGTCTTCTCATTATGTGACCAAAGTATTTAAGCTTCAGTTTCAGTATTTGACCTTCCAGTAAATAGCCTTTTTTTTTCTTTTTTAATTTCTTCTAAGTATTGACTGATTTGACCTTCTTGCTGTCTAAGGGACTCTCTTCTCCAGCACCACGATTCAAAAGTGTAGCTTCTGCAGTGCTCAGCTTTCCTTATAGTTTATCTCTCACAGACATACTTTGCTACTGGAAAAACCATAATACTTTGACTATACGGACCTTTGTCAGCAAGGTGATGTCTCTGCATTTTAATATAGTGTCCAGATTTGCCATAGCTTTCCTTCTAAGGAGCAAGCACCTTTATTTTCATGGCTGCAGTCACTATCTGCAGTGATCTTTGAGCCTAAGAATATAAAATCAGACACTGCTTCCATTTCTTCGCCCTCGTTTGCCAGGAAGTGGTGGGGTCAGTTGCCAAGATCTTAGTTTTTTTTATGTTAAGCTTCAAGCCAGACTTTTTCACTCTCCTTTTTCACCCTTATCAAGGGGCTTCTTAATTCCTCTTCATTTTCTGCGATCAGAGTGGTATCATCTACATATCTGAGATTGTTGACTTTTCTCCCAACATCCTTAATTCTAGCTTTTGATTCATCTAACCTGGCATTTTGCATGATTTACTCTGCATATTAAGTTAAATAAGGTGACAATATAGAGCCTTGTGGTATTCCTTTTCCAATCTTAAACCAATCAGTTTTGTTGATAGATATCTGTAATGAAAGGGAGCTCAGAAAGCTGGAGTTTTGGGTGCAGAATTCATGGAGGAACCTGTTTTAGCTGAGATTTGAAGGATGGAAGCTTTTGAAATGGATTGTCAAAATAAGAATGCTGCCTGACTAGACGCAGAGGAATAATAATAATCACCAGCTAGAGCACTTGATTTTTACAAAGCACTTCATACACATCTCACAACAGCCAGATGTGGGAGGTATTGCTATCTGTATTTTACAGATGAAGAAACTGAGGCCCAGACTAGTTAAATAACCTTTCTGTTCTCACACAGCTAAGTGTTTGAGGTATGATTTGAATTTAGGTCTTCCTGACTCCAAGTCCATCATTCCTTCTACTACCCGGTACTATCTCTTATGATTAATGACCTGGCTTAGACTCTTGCACCTAGTAGGCACTCAATAATGATGTGGATGAATGCATGGATAATAGCTAGTTTGTCTTCTGGCTAAAATATTTTGTAGGAAACTTCATGTGCTGTGTTTTTTGTTAACTCCTTTTAGAATTTAAACCCTAAATAACAGGAGAGTTGCCCCCCCCCATCTCTTGGAAGAGAAGCCTAACAGTACAAAATGAGGCATACACTTTTCACACATAGCTAATGTGTTGATATGTTTTGCTTGACTATCTGTATTTATTATAAGGGAGAGCTTGAAGAAGACAGGTGGTGATAGAGATGAGGAAGAAAAAGAAAAAGAAGGAATCAATAAAACAACAAAAATTTTAAAAAATACCAAAAAGTTCAATGAGACACAAAGAGGGCAATTTTGATATTACTTTGTTTTAAAACATCACAAGGGTTTGTAATTTCATATATCACTCCTTTTGGTTCCTTGTATGCTGGAATGTCTGCATTTATTGATGATGGCTATGCTCACCATCAAAATAAATTAATTTTCTTTAAAACCAATTGAGAAAAGTCAGCATGTGTGTTGCCCCCAGGCAGTATTTGGCATTTTACCACTGTCAGTATGTTAGCTCTCTGGAACAGAAGAACCTGTGGAGAATGGGAAGAGTTTTTTACCTCTCCTCCTCTCCCCTCCCCCAGCACCCATCAAATCTAAATTGTGAATGTAGTTGAACTCTCCTGCTCCAGTGGAGAGGCCCCTTTAGAATGGCTTTATGGAATAGCTGTGGAGCAAGTACTGCCCCTGGCTTTTCCTATCAGGGCCTGGAAAACATTATAGCTTATAAGATTTTCTGAGTGTTCCAGGAATTTGGTTCCCAATACCATCTCAGCAGCACTGGGAGCCAGGTTGGTTTAAGGTCTTGGAGAAATGATTGGTCATCCATTTCATTTGTTTGCTTTTCCCTTAGAGAGCTGGAAGCCAGGATTCTTCCCCACTTACACAACCCAAAGCTCGGGCCAAATCCAAACCAGAAGCAGACAGGGGAGGACAAAAAGCTTTTTCCTTCTCAGTCAGTTTCATGGGGTGAAAAACTATCGGCAGTTTGCCTAGATTTACAACCCCATATCTGATTTTTCCAGAGAACTTGCTGCCGAACATGAGTGATTGTATCTCTTACTGAGAGAGCTGTAATCACAGATAGTAGAAGCCTTGAGACCAGGACTGTATTGGCCCCAGCAAATATTTGCTTCTACTGGGCCAGACTTACATGCATCAGAAGAAATAGCACCCTACTATCTTATAACATCAAGAAACATAGCATCTGAGATTAAGGGGTCAAAAGTTCCACTGAACTCTGCCCTGGTCATACTTAACAAAGAGCTCTGCATTTAGCTTGTTCCTAGGTACTACAGAGTGGGAAAGATTTGGATAAATTGGTGTGTCCTGAGAGGAAGTCAGAATGGTAAAGGGCTTCCAGTCTATACCATATGAGGCACTAGGAGATGTTTAATCTTGGAGACAGGAAGTTTTAGGGAGGACAAGTTAGTTGCCTTTAAATATCTGAAGGGCTATTGAGGGAGAGGGGAAGCAGGGTAGAAAAGGGATAAATTAGGCCTATTTGTCCCTGGGTAGAAATTGCTGAGGCAGGTAGATTTAGGTTTGATGTCAGGAAAAACTTCCTAAACAATTAGAAGGGTGGAGTAAGTTTCCTCAGGAGGTGATGAGTTCTTCCTTACTGGTGGCCTTCAAGCAAAGTCATAGAGAAAATTTTCAGATATGTATTGTCACTGAGGGTATAGATAGTCAGTGAGGATTCTGAAATCATGTGACTTTATAGTTTTGCAAAACACTTGTTTCATTTTAATTTTTCCAGGTACCTTTCCTGTTTGGTCTTATTAGACTCATTATTTTATCATCTATCTATCTGTCTATCTATCTATCTATCTATCTATCTATCTATCTATCTATCTATCTATCTATCTATCTATGTATATACGTGTGTGTGAGATATATGTATTACACCTATGATTATATAATTATAATATGATGGTATGTATTTTTTAAAGGTTTACCTGTGTTTTTCTTAAAAAACAAGTTTATTTTTACATACATTTGTAATCTTTTCTTCTAACTGTCCTTCCATTGATCCATAACAATAAAAACCCTGAAAAAAAACCCCTCATCATAAATATGGATAATCTAGAAAATGGGGATATGTATTTTTATAACCATTTTACAGATGAGAAAACTGAAGCTTAGGCAAGGTCACATAGTAAGTCATTGGGACAAAAACTCAGGTCTTCTGGCTCTTAGACCTCCCCCCTGACTCCCACCATTTTGGAATAGCATCAATGAGTTGTTAAAACTTGTGTTAGGTGGCACAGTGAATAGAAAGCTGGGCTTGGGGTCAGGGAGCCCTGGGTTCAAATCCAGTCTCAAATATTTACTAGCTGTGTGACCCTGTGCAAATCACAACCCCGTTTGCCCCAGTTTCATCATCTATAAAATAGGGATGATGATAACAGCAGCTACCTGTCAGAGTTGTGAGGACCAAATAAGATAATATTTTAAAATTACTTAGCATAGTGCCTGGATTATGGTTGTTGTTGTTTAGTTATGTCTGATTCTTTGTGACTCAGTTCTGAGTTTTCTTGGCAAAGATACTGGATTGGTTTGCCATTTCCTTCTCCAGCTCATTTTATAGATAAGGAAAATGAGGCAAAAAGGTTATTAAATGACTTGTCCAGGGTCACACAGCTACTAAGTGCCTAAGCTGGATTTGAACTTGGGTCTTCCTCACTCCAGACCTGATACTCTATCTACCATGCCACCTAGCTAGAATATTAGTAGACATGTTTAATAAATGCTGTTTTCCTTCCTTTGGTCCCAAAATTGGTCCTGATATCCTCCTCACTCTTCCACACCTATCTTTTTACATCTAGGCTAGAGATAACTGGAACCATTTTCCCCCATAAGTCCTCTGCCTCCCCATGTATCATAACACTATCCTTAAATTTTTCAATCCAATAGCCTATAACATCCCTGGCTCCTGTAATTCTCTATACCGTGATTCCTGATCTCTTCCTCTTCCAGGTCACCCTGCTCAGAACATGTTCTGTTTTGTCAATATTAATTTTTTTTTTAAGATCAGACCTGGGACTTTGGGGCACACATAACTTCCAATGAGGAAACTCCTTTTATAGATATAGATCAGTACCTACCACACAACCTACAGCCTTAGAAAGTTGCCAGGAGCCCAAAGGGGTTAAGTGAATTTCTAGAGACCCAGCCAGCATGGGTCAGAGGTAGGTCTTGATCCCAAGTCTTCCTGGCTCCGAGGCTTTATCTGCTGTCTAAGCTACCTCAATGCCAATATCAGTCATCATAACGATTGCTGGCATTCAGCATTTTAAGCAAGGATATGTCAGTAAATGTTTAATGACCGGCTCACTAGGGGGAAAAAAGTGGGATATAGTTTTAAGCTTAATCTGCATTATCAGCATTTTCTCTATGACTCTCTTAAGTCTAGACAACCAGAAAAGCATTAAGTCACACTATGATTGGTAGCATTTTTCAATTTCTATGGGGTAACATGCTCTCACTGAAAATTTTACAATCAGCTCTGAGGAGCAATATAAAATGACTCTAGAATATCCCTTCCAAATCTCCACAGAATCTCAAAGTTGGACAGCACTTAAAGGGCCTTCTGATTCAAGCCCCACCTCCACAAGAATGGTGTATATGAGGTCATCTAGCCTTTGTGTCAAATACCTGTAGAGGAAGGGAAGCTGCTGATCTCTGGAATCATTTTCTTCCTCTTCACTCCCAACATGCAAGCTTCAGCAGATCTCATCAGTTCTACATCTCTCACTAGACTTTACCAACACACAGCCCAGTAATCTCCGTTCCCAGTCAGCCCAGATAGAGGCAGCAGGGTCCTGCTGGCTTTCCAGCCTCTGGTATCTGTACTTTGAATCTCTTCAATGTCAGCGTGAAACATTCCACATCAATAAATCAGTACCTGTGTGCCAAGCACTGTGCTGGGAACTTGAGGTGTTGTTCACTTGTTTTTCAGTCATGACCAATTCTTCATGAGCCCATTTGGAGTTTTCTTGGCAGAGATACTGGAGTTATTTGCTATTTCCTTCTCCAGCTCATCTTATAGATAGGGAAACTGAGGCAAACAGGGTTAGGTGACTTGCTCACAGTCATCCAGCTAGTAAGTGTCTGAGGCCGGATTTGAACTCAGGTCCTCCTGACTTAGGCTCTACCCACTGAGCCACCTACCTGCCCCAGGAACTGGGCATACGAAGACCAAAATGAAACAGTCCTAAGCTTACATTTTGTCAGGGAAAATAATATGCGTGTATGCATGTACAATATGTATGTGTATATATATATCTATATATATATATGTATATATATAGATATATATGCACACACATACATGCATGCATATACATACACATGTGTATACATGCATACACACACACGTGTGTGTGTGTGTGTGTGTGTGTGTGTGTGTGTGTGTGTGTGTGTGTGTGTGTGTTGCATGTATAAATTTCCTGGGAAGGAGTGGGCCAATAGCAGCTGAGGGAGCATTGGTTATGACCTCATGTAGGAGGTGGCTTTTTTTTTTTGGTGAGGCATTTGGGGGTAAGTGATTTGGGGTCACATAGCTAGTAAGTGTCAAATGACCGGATTTGAACTCAGGTCCTCCTGACTCCAGGGCTGGTGCCCTATCCACTGTGCCCCCTAGCTGCCCCAGGAGGTGGCTATTTTGAGGGAAACGAAGGATTCTAAGAAGCGGAGATGAATACGACATCCATTGCAGGCATGAGGGACTGCCAATGCAAAGGCAAAGAAGTAAGAGATGGAATGTCCTGACTGGAAGGCCAGTTTGGCTGGACCTTAGACTGTGTGCCTTGAAAGGTAGGCTGGAGCCAGGTTGTGAAGGGTTTTACATGCTGGGAGAGTTTGTGTTTGCCTAGAGATTAAAGCCAATGGATGAACCTAATGTCTGCAAAAACTTATGAAGCAAACTGACTTCAGAGTGCAAAGTATTCTGCATGTGATAGGCACTGAATGAATGTTTGAGTTGAACTTTTGCAAATTATATCACTTGTTCTTTAAAACACATGTTGACTTTGGATAACAGACCTTGGGACACTTCCCTCCAGTTATCTTGGTCTGTGATAGATAAGCTTTCCGGTGTCGAAATATTGACCCAGCAGGGTTCCATTCTCATTCACACGAAGGATCTGGCGTCACAATAGATCTGCCTCTCTCTAACTGCCTTTTATCCATCCTTCTTACCCTTTCCTGTATCTACAACACTCACACCAACTCACCTCTTCCATGAAGTTCCCTGATTGGCTGATACAGCTTCTGTGTTTGGCTGCCTCCTAACCTTTGCCTAGTGTCCCCAATGCATTCACCAGCCTCCCTGCCCCCACGATCTGCCATATTCCATCACTCCCAGCTTTGTAATTATAGCAAACCCCAGCTCTATTCAAAAGCCTTATTCCTAGAATGAAAAGGACATAGTATTTGGAGCCAGAGGATTATAGATCTGGAACTGGAAAGGCCACTCAGAGGCCACCTAGTCTAAGCCCCTCATTCCCCTCCTGGCTCCTCTCCTGGACTTCATCATTGTGGCCAGAAGCTCATCTTTCTTCAAGATTATGTCAGCTCTGAAACTCAAACCTCCTCAGTCAGTAACTCCTCGCCCTGGGGTCTCTGCCTCCTTCTTATTGGAGAAGGTGTACATCAGAGACCCTCTCCCAAGTCCTGTACTTAAGGAAAGTTCGTTCCTGGGTTGGGAGTGGGGAAGTGCAAGACTTCATCATGTTGTGGGTTCATGATGTGTTGTGGCAGAAAAAGAATTCAGAGTTAGATCACCTCTAATCCAAGTATAGGCTTTTATTGAGATTGATGCCTCTCATGAAGTGGGCCAAGTTCTGAGAGGAACCAGCAACTTTAGTGAAAGTAAGCTGATTTTTATAGGGTAAAGATGTAATCATGTAACAGAAATTATGAATATTAAAAAGGCAGGAGTAGTTTGTTAAGGGATGAGGTAATAGGGGAGGGGTCCCAGCCTCAGTGGAATTGCACATGCAATTTCTCACAATGCATACAGAAAAACCCATTGGGGGGGTATGTATGTATAATAATGATATTATAGTAAGCCTTTCTTGCTGTGGTTGAGTGCATGGACACACCTGCTGTTTCTGTGGGAAATATGAGGAATGGGTCTGGGGGCAGTGGCTAGCTGAGGCAGTAGCTGGGATCCCATCACATGGACAACCTACTGTTTCTGTGAGAAATATGAGTTCGTGGACACACCTGTTGTTCTAGTGAGCAGTGAGGCATATATGAAGAAGTTAGGTTATTGGGGGAAAGAGCAGTGGCTAAGTAGGGGCAATGGGCATGCTATTCAGTGTGGCCTACAAGGAAGTTAGAATATTGGGACTGGGGGCAGCTTTATTAAGATTCCATCAATCAAGCCCTGAGGCCAAGGACTGTCTTTTGTCTTTCTTTATATCTCTAGGAGTTAACACAGTGGCTGGCACTGGGCACTGAAATGTTTATTGACTAACTCATTTAACAGATGAGGAAACAGACCCACAGAGGTTAAATGACTTGCCCAAGGTCACATGAGTAAAGCCAGAGGCAAAATTCATTTTTGATTCCAGAATCGATACTGTTTCCCCCAGTTCAAGACCAGGGTCCTGATCCTGGCTCTGCCACTAACTAGCTGTGTGACCATCATCAAGTCATTTTAAGGGATGAGGTGATAGTGCAGGGGTCCCAGCCTCAGTGGAACTGCACATGCAATCTCTCAAGATCTTTCTGGGCCTCAGCCCATCTATAAAACAGGGGTGGGAGGGGTTAGACTGGATGCTCTTTAAGATACCTTCAGCAATATGCCTTATGACCCTGTGACTCTGCCCAGTTTCCAAACCCCCACTTGCCATCCCTGAAGCCTCACTACCATTAACCCCAAACTATCCCTACCCTTTCCACACTGCCACATGTTTAAATGCTCATATCAATGATGATTTTTCTATGTGTTTTCTTTATTTCTCTCCATCAAAAATGTTCTCTGTTTAACCACTTTCAATAAGACTAGGCAAACAAAGAAATTATGAGCTGATACTGGGGACCAAGTGAGTAAAACCACAGATATTTGTTACTGTGTTTCTCTCCAGGCTGCTCTCCTGACTCCAGCTTTTCTCTACTGTGCCTATGCCATAGAACCCTCTTCCCCCTGGAAGCTTGCTTCGTTGGCTGGCTCCTCCAAACACCTCCTTTAAGGAGGATGCCCAGGCCAGCCACGTCTTTATGACTCTACAGATTGCCTCGATGACTGCAGACTCTCTTTTCCATATCAGAGCACTGCCTCACCCCACCCCTACCCCTAGCCACATCACCACCACCAAGTACTTTGATCCTTCCCTCCCTTCTTTCCAACTTCCTTCTCTGTGATTCCCCCATTAAAATGTAAGCTTCTCAAGAAGGAGGGGCAAGGGTTGTCTTTCCGCTTGCCTTTGTATTCCCAGGACTTAGTCTGTGCCTGGCACATAGGATGCACTTCATTAATGCTTATTAAACTTGGCTTGGTGGCCAAGGGAATAAAAATAGATTCACAGCCCGCAGAGGAATAAAATAAATTTCTCCTTGAAATTTAAACCATTTCCTCTTATTCTGTATGGAGGGGAGATAAGGAACGTTTGATTTTTATATACTAAAAATTTCCAACACAGTCTCTGTCTCTGTCTCTGTCTCTGTCTGTCTGTCTGTTTTTCTGCTGAATGAAAATGCTTAGCCATTCTTTCCTCCTAGGTCTTATTTTCAAAGTCTATCATTATCTCATCTCCTCAAGATGTATTCCAACTGCTTTATGTCCTTCTGTAGCTATGGGGGTCCAACTGCAGGCATGCTCTAGGAAAGATGTGATGCTAAGTATAATAGAAAGATTACCTATCAAATTTTTGATTCTGGGCCAACAATGATAATAATAGGTAACATTTTTGTTGCATCTCAAGGTTTGCAAAGTGCTTTTAATTCACTACCTCATTTGTCAGAGGGGTACTGCTGATAGTATTATACATCTTTTATAGATGGGAAAACTGAGTCACAATTCAACATAATAAGTATTATTTAATAATACTACTATTATAATACTATTTAATAAAATAGTCCCTTATCTTAAGGAGCTTACATTCTATTAGAGTGATATATCTCTAACACATATACCAAAAAATAAATGGCAATTACAACAGCAGCAAAAACAATAGCATTTATATATTATCTCACTTTATCCTCACAACAATCCTGGGAGGTGGGTGTTATTATTATTTCAATTTTGCAGATGAGGAAACTGAAAAACAGAGAGGTTAAGTGATTTGCCTAACGTTATGTATAGCAAGTAAGTGTCTGAGGCCAGATTTGAACTCACTATTCCTGACTCCAAATCCAATGCTCTGTCTCATGTAAAATATATACAAAGTAAATACAAGACACATGCCAAGTAAATAGAAAGTTATTTCAGGAAGTCAAGGAAATGATTAAGAACTTGGTGGGATGAGGATTTAGGGAGGAAGATTAAAGCAAAAACTCATAGAAGAGGTGACACACGAGCTGTGCTTCAAAGGAAGATATACTAGGTATTCTCTGAGGTGGAAGTGAAGAAATGCATTCAAAACATAGGGAACTACATACGCAAAGGCAGGGGAGGACGATATGGAGTATCGTGTGGAGAGAGCAGCTACAGCTAGTAGGATGTGAATAGGAAATAGTAGGAAATGTCTAGAGAGGTAGACTGGAACCAGATTGTAGAGTAGTTTTTAACATAAAACTAAAGATTTTGCATTTTAGAGGCGATAGGGAGCCACTGAAGATATCTGAGTAGGTGAGTAATGTGACCAGACAGGTATTTCAGCAGTATCAGTTTGGCAGTTGTGTGAAGAATGGATTAGAGAGAGGAGACAAATTAGGAGGCTATTGAAATGGTATAGGCAAGAGGGGATGAGGATCTGAACAAGAGCAGGGGATATGTGATCCCTTAATTGTCAAATCCAGTGACTTTTGTTCATGTCTCATCCTTTTTGACCTCTCTGCAATATTGACACCACTGGTTACTCTCTTCTCCCTGGGTTTTCCTAACATTTCTTTCCCCAGGCTTTCCTCCTATCTGTCTAGCTGTTCCCCAGTGTATTCTTAGGTCATTACCCAATACACATCACCCTTTCTTGAGATGTAGCTGTGGCTCTCTTCTGTGCTGTCTTCCTTTCTCTATCTACACACTCCATCACTCACCTCACCCTACACTTTCTTAATGATCCTATCAGCTCCCATTTCAATTATCTTTTCTATGCAAATGCCTCCACAATCCACACATCCCACTTTCACTTTACCCTATCCACCTAGATGGGCTAAAACTCTACTTGTCCCGAACAATTCTTTCTCCCTAAACTCATCTCCCTTCCCAACTTCCCTGTTCTGGTCTAGGGCACCATTATCTTTCTAATTACCCAGTCCTAGTTGCCTTTTCACTCTATGTAATTCCCTCCCACCCCGTTCAATGAGTTGTCATGTGTTATTTATTCTACTTCCTCTATATTTCTCATATCCATCCCCTTCTATCCACTCACATAGTCACAATTTGAATCCAGGCCCTCATCACCACCTCTTCTCTGGACAACTGCAATATCCTTCTAATTTTTTCCCCAGTCTCGTCCCTCTCCAATCCACCAACACTCAACAATTAGCCAATTGATAGTCCTAAATCATAAGTCTGACCCTGTCCCTCCCATGGTCAGGAAGCTTCCATGGAACATTGTCACCTCTAGCATGAAATAGAAACACCTTTGTTTGACATTTGAAGTCCATCACAATATGGCTGCATCCTATCATTATTTATTTTGGTACTGATTTCACTTTACTCCTGTAACAACACATTCTACTGTGTAATTAAACTGACTTATGTTACTTTCCTTCTACATGGCATTCCATAACTCACCTCCATGGCTTTGTACAGGTTGTCCCCAAAGCCTGGAATGTTCTCCTTCCTCTAACTCTTGTAAATGCTTTCAAGATTTTTCCTCCACCCTCCAGCAGTTAGTGTTCTCTACCCATCTTCCCCAGGGAACTGATTTTGTATTTCTTTCATGTCTTTGTAACTATTAGTTATATGTATACATGCTGTTTCTCCTCAATAGTATGCATTCTCCTTGAGTGAAAAAATTTGTTTTTGTATCCCCAGTGTCTGACAGTTCCCGGCAAACTGCAGGAACTTAATAAATGCTTTTTGAGTTGAGTTGGAGAGAGAAGGGTATGAATGTCAGAGATGTGAAGGAAGAACAGATAAGACATGGCACCCTGGTAACTGATAGCAAAAAGAAGATGAAAAGGCAAGGATGTTTACCAATATGGATGACTGGAAGGATGGTAGACAGTCATGCCTTTGAAAGAAATATAGAAATATGGATGAGGGGTGGGTTTTGGGGAAAATACAATGAGTTTTGTTTTATATGTGTCTTGAATATCCTCTCTAGAGGATATCCATATAGAGATATCTAACAGGCTATTGATAATGCAGGCCTGGAGTTCAGTAGAGAGATTTGTCCTTGATATGGATTGTTAGAATTGAGAAGAAAGTCGAGGTAAGGACATGGAGGCAATGGTCTGGTCTATGATGAACTCTATGAGGTCAGGACCTGTTTGGATTTTTGTTTGCTTGTTTTGGACTTTGTTATACCTCCGGTGCCTAGCACAGCATTTAGCACATAGTAGGAGATTAATAAATGTTTGCTGAATGACTATTGTGTGTAGATAGTCCTTTCTAGAAATTTGTGAAAGGGACACGTATAGGATAGTAGCAGGAAGGGATGGTAGGATCAAAGAAAGGTCTTTTAAGGCCTGGAAAGGCTGGGCATTCTATAGACTTAGAAAAAGAGACAGTAAATAAGGAGAGTTTGAGGGAGAGAGAAAGAAGGATGACGGGAAGGATGGACGATCTCTCTGAGAAGGGAGGGGGCAGGATCAAAATCACAAATGGGAGGGCTGGCCTTGGTCAAGAGAAGGGATGTTTCTTCATTACAGACTAGAAGAAAGAAGGATGGATCATATGTCAGATTTAGACCTTAGAAGTAACCTCGTCCTACTCTTTCATTTTAAAGATGAAAAAAAAAAAAGAGACCCAGAAGGGCTAAGTGACTTGCCTAAAGTTACATAGGTACTAAGGAGCAGAGGTAGGATTTTAACTCTGTTACCCTGACACCAAATCCAGTGGTCTTTTTTCTTTTTTAACTGTGCAATGGGATGCATTCTGTAGCTTTAGAATCACCAGGAACTTCCCATGCGCTACAGAATGGAGCTTACAAAGAGTGTGGACGGGCAATAGTTAAAGTGAACTGCAGTTGATGTAGAATAATATATTATATCAGTTTCACGTGGAGATAGGGACTTTCCATTCTACTGCTTATCGTCTCTGCAAATCAATGCAAGAATTCCAATTCTCAAAAGGGGACTTTCCTGACTTTCCTGCTCATAATTCCTTTAAGTATCCACAAACTCAGTAAGTGATTTATGAAATTATGCAATCCACCAAGACTTTCAAATGCTTTAAAATGAAAGCAATAGGATTGGCCAGAACACTTCAGCTACTTTTTAGGGGGGACGGGGACATTACGTATCCTTTCCCCATAGATTGCTTTTGAGTTTTCTGAGTCAACAGATTCATTTCATTAACAGAACAAGGTTTTCCTTGATGCCTCTACCAAATATCATGCAAGCTCCATGAAGGCAGGGGTTGTTTACTTGTTTACTTTATATCCCTTCAGTGGAGCAAAAATGCCTAGTATATAGTAGAACTTAATAAATACTTTTTGAATGATGCTACTTGTAACCAACAGATAAACTGAAGGCACCATGTAAATCATATATGATACCATTATGTATCAACAACTTTCCTTTTACTCCTTACTTTTCATCCTTCCTTGGGAACACCCACCTCTAATAATAAATCCCACTCATCTCAGACACCTTCCTCTTACATTCAAATCTTTCATCTTGTTGCACTATCAGAAACCTGGCTTCCCAGAAGAGCCTACTTTCCTGCTTTAGATGCACTTTCTCCCATGTCTCATGATGCACTGGATTAGGAGGAGGGACAGGCATACTCCTTACTCCTCATTGCTACTTTAAAACCCTCTACTGTTTCATTCAGCAGCCTCTCCTTCTCTGGGACTGACTCCAACAACCTATATGACCCTATCCAGGTTTTTAATTGCAGTCACCTCCCAGCCCTTCAGTCTCCCTTTTTTGTCAAGAATATCAGTAACTACTTCATTGGTATCCTTTCTACCCCAACCACTACCCTTGATATACATGATAATACCCCTTCAAACATCTGAGCATCTCATTTTTTCAAATGCAAATCTAACACCATTTATGTCCACTTCAGCTATACACAAGAATAGTCATGCTCTTAATCTAATTATCACCCATAATTCCATTAACTGACACAAAACTCTGAAATTTGTATCCCTGACCTCAACTTCCTTTCTTCCATCTCTTTATGCCTCATTCTCCCTAAAGCTGTTATTCATACTCACTGCCACTTTCAGTGTCTCCATGAATCCCTGCTCTCCCAGCCCATCAACCCTGCTTTGGTCTCATTTTTCTCCACTTTCACTCTTGACTCTATCCTTAGCCAGTTCAATGATATCCTATTCTCGAATTCTCGAATCCCTTTCTTCATTGTCCTATCACCATTTATGATTGTCTTTCTATGGAACTCCCAACTGCATCTGTTCCAGACTTTCTTCTCAAACCTACTCCACCTGAAATCTCTATGAGAAAACAAAGACCCTACATCATCTATGTTAGAGAAATCTGAAACAAAAATCTTACTACAGTGAGCAAGTGAATGAAGGAAAGTCTTTATTACGCTTCTCATAAGAGAAGCAGGCACAACGCCCTTTAGTAGCATGTAGGCCGTGGTTCAGTGGTAGGATCAACTTTTAAACCATTAGTAAGATCCATACCCCACCCATCAGGGCTCCTATTGGTTTAGTTCATCTGAGTTACACCCTTCCTGGACAACCCATTGCATGTTCGTCCATGTTCTGCTAACATCGCCCACTTCATAGGTTTCATGTTCAAAAATGGTGGCTATCTCTGCCCTTGGGTTGTGTCAGTTCATATTCAATAAGCTTATTAAGCAAGCGCAGTGGAAAAAAGCCTTTGCGCTGTCAAAGCCCTGTCCTTGAACCCAGATGGTTGTAACAGGTTTAGCCTCTAGGGCTCTTTCTTAAGAATTAGTTATTTATAGTAAAGTTTGGAGTACTTTCTGATTGGTTGAGGGACTGTCCACAAGATCTTGGAATTTCTTATCCTGCTGTGGAAGCCTAACCCCCTAAAATCGTCCTTAAAAATCTGTTTCCTCTTTTTTTTTTTCCTTTTCCACAGTTCAAAACCCTTTTACATTGTGCACTACTTTCTTTTTTTGCTTCCATCTCCTGATGAAGAGATCGGCCTAGTCTTTGCCAAGCCAAAGCCCTTTACTTCTGATCTTAATCTGTTGCTCTGCTCCAGTAGTTTACCCCTTTGATCACCTCTCTGCTAGCTAATTTTCAACTATTACTTGTTGACTGCTCCTTCCCTGCTGCCTACAAACATTCCCAGATCTCCCCTAGTTATCTTGTGCCTGAAGGTTCGTCAGTGATGAGAAACCAAACACCTGAACTAACTCCACTTTGAACAGCTCTTAACTGCTAGGAAGTTTTACCTAACTTAAAACCATTCTGGTCACTGTATTTTGTTTCATTTTAAGAACGGAGCTGCAATGCTTACTTAACTGGTAAAGGGTACTCTGACTGTCTTCAACTATACTCACAATGAATGCATAGATGAATAAATGAAAAAAAAAAACCATTTATTTGGTGGTTACTATGTGCAAAACATCATTCTAAATGCTGGGGAAACTGATAGAAAAGTAAAACAGTCTCTGCACCTCAAGACATACACTTTTTAAAAGGGGGACAACACATATAGCAGGTTTTAGCTGCAAATCAGATGGAAAGGCTCTGTGGTCCTTAAGGTCCAGTGGCAAAGAAGATGATAATGTTCTTTAATGTCATTTCATTGATAAGATCATGCCAGTTTCTGATGTTGAACCATTTGATAATGTAAAAGGCTTTGGTAATAGGAAATTTCCTTTCTTGGTCTTTAGCAGCACCCTCAGCAACAGCTGCTAGGCCACATCTGGGGTGGAGGGAGTTGATCCCCACCCCCAGGATGCTAGACTGGAAGCATGACTAGGAGTATAGGTTGTTGTTTTTTTTGTTTAAGTTTGGGGGGGCGGGGAATGAGAGGGAGGTGCTACCATGATAGAGATCCTTGTGTTTACCTGTCTGTTGGTGCTCACTGGTTAGCAGTTAGTAATGGTGATGTTGGGGAAGATAGTCCCCTTCTCCAGTGTTTGCTCCCCTCAATAAAGGCTATGGGGCTTGGGGTGAAAGCCGGTCTGATGCTGGAGGGCATTGCTATTCCTCAGTTTCGAGATATATCTTTATTGGGCTCTGTGGGAAGGTGATGGTTTAATTTGCCTGGCACAGGCTGCCTCCTGTTTCTCCCTCAGGGTGTTTTGCTGCTTCATTTGGAAGAGGCAATAGGATTATACTAGCTCCAGGTGTAAATAAGCATCTAGTCATTATCCATCTCGCATAATTTGATCATCTTCCTTAGAAGGATGAAGAATTATCTGAGAAACTTAAGCTGAAATTTGAAGTGTCCTTACTATTCAAACAGTAAAACAAGAAACTGGTTTGGAAAGGTTCTTAGTACATCTTTCTACAATGTAGACAATCCTTTTTTGTTTGTTACTTTGGAAAGATTAGCTACGTTCCCCAATCAAAGACATATTTCCTGGAAGCCATTTGAATGCAGGTAGTTTTGCATTCTGAAAGACAATGGCCTCAAATCTTTTTTTTTTAACCTCTTTGAAATGGAAATTTTCACAAAAGGGAAGTTTTAAGAAGTAGGGTATTTTGTCTACTGGAGCTAAGTCCTGTTCCTACTACTGTATATCAAATACATCCAAGCCTCCCTTTAAAGGCTTCATCCATCCCTGAACCCTAGAGCCATGAATATACCTGCTTTGATCTAGGAAGGCTTTAGTATGACCAGGCTTTGCCTTGATTCAAAGTAAAGCAAAGAGGTGAGGGAAGGGGATTGAAGTGAATTTAATGGAATAAGATGCAGTCACTCAGCCTTTAATTTATGTTTCTGTGATTTCCATTGATTCCAAATATTCTAAACAAGAGTAGAAGGACTGTTATTTATTATGATTATTTTCTTTAGCACATTCAATAGCCTTAGCTCAAATTAGGGTAGGATAAGATTGTCTTTATGTCCTTCCTTGTTATTATGACCTATTTCCTTCTTCCCTTCCTATTAAGAATTGTGCTGGTGCTAGAAATAAAGGGTACTTAGAAATACAGTGTGAACTTTTGATAGCAAATGTATTTGGGGTAGGATAAATTTCCCAGAATCTTGGGATTGGAAGAGAACTTGAGGTCCATCTAGTCCAACTCACCCTGGAAGAGTAATTCCCTTTATAATATACTCAACAAATAGTCAGTTAGGGAGGGGAAACTGATTACCTCTTGAAGTAGGCAGTTCTGATTAGTTCTAATTGTTAGGAAATTTTTCTTTACATCTTCTATCCATTGTTCCTAATTCTGCCTTCTTGGATCAAGAAGTTCAAGCACCTCTCCTAAACACCTACACACTTCAAATATTTGAAGACAGCTTCCACGAGGTCATTAAGTCCTCTCTTACCTTCTTTTCTCTTTTTTTCTCTCTTCTCTTTTCTCATCCTTGCCATATGGACAAACTATACTCTCACAGTTTCTTACTCTAGTAGTGATTTTCTTTTCAGGACTAAGGAATTCTGAGAAGTATACTTACATGTGGATATGTGTATACATATACATATACGTTATGTATATACCCACAGATATAGTAGGGTAGTTATATGCATATGTGTCATTTTTCCTTTCTTTTCTTTTCTTTTTTTTTGCTTTGTTTTGTTTTTGGCTAGGCAATGGGGTTAAGTGACTTGCCCAGGGTCACACAGCTAGTAAGTGTTATGTGTCTGAGGTCAGATTTGAACTCAGGTCCTCCTGACTCCAGGGCCAGTACTCTATCCACTGTGCCACCTACCTGCCCCCATATATGTCATTTTTCCATCCTCTTTCTTCACTTTGGACTTTATGTTAGAATTGGACTCTGATGATCTTGGGGGCAGGGGAGGGCTGAGGGAAAGGGGAAGGGGATGGCTAGCCTGAGTTTCTGTAACTAGTTCTGGGGGCCTAAAGATTTTCATTGTTGCCAAGATGGGGTGATCCAGGAAGAATTTTGATCACTATCCTCCTTGTCCACAGTCTCTTCCTTACCCAGGCAATGTGTCTATTCCCTCATGACTACAGACTGTAACCTCTCCTCTACATTCTGGAATTGCAACTGGGAACTTGAAAACATCTACAAGCAAAACCTCAATGAAAAGTGCAGATTGGACACAAGCCCAAATAAAATTCCTAGAACAGCTTTAAGGAAAAAAAAAAAGAAGAGCAAAATATGATTTTTAAAAATCAAATAAGATGAAAACTTGGGAAAAGAAATGGGAACAATGCAAGAAATTATGAAAAGAGAATGAACAATTTGGTAAAAGAAGTATAAGACATTACTGAAGAAAGTAACTTCTCAAAAATTAAAATTGGGTAAAGGCAAGCCAATCAATGGTTCCATGAGACATCACAAACAATAAAACAAAGTAAAAATACTGAAAAAATATAAGAAAATGTGAAATATCTCATTGGAAAAAAAATAGACCTGGAAAATAATAGAGGAGAGATATTTAAGAATTGTTGGACTACCTGAAACCCATGATAAAGAAAAAAATGAGTGTAGACATCATATTTCAAGAAATAATGAAGGAAAACTGTCCAGATAGCATAGAAACAGAAGATAAAATAGAAAAGGAAAGAATTAACTGATCACCTCCTGAAAGAGAGCCCAAATTGAAAACTCCCAAGAATATTATAGCAAAATTCCAGAGCTACTAAGTTAAGAGAAAATACTTTAAGAACCAAAAATAATTAATTAAAATATCACGGAGCCACAGTGAAGATCACGCCAGACTTAGCATATACCATTATAAAAGAGTAGAGGGCTTGGAAATTATATTCCGGAAGGCAAAGGAGCTAGGACTACAACCAAAAACAACCTATCCAGCAAAACTGAGTATAATTCTGTGGGGATTGGGGGGAAAGACGAATATTTAATGAAATAAAGGACTTTCAAGCATTCCTGATGAAAAGAACAGAGTCAATAAGAAAATTCAACATTGAAATATGACTCAAGAGAAGCATAAAAAGGTAAACATAAAAGAGAAATTATAAGGAACTTAATAAAATTAAACTATTTACTTTCATATATCAGAAGATGATACATGCAACTCCTAGAAACCATATAAATATTAGGGCAGTTAGAAGGAGTCTACATAGACAGAGGACATGGGAATGACATGATTATGTTGGGATGATCTAAAAAAAATGGAACAGTGAAGAAAGAGGGATGCACCGAGAAAAGGGGGGGAAAGCAGAGGATGAATTGGGAAAATTACCTCACAAAAAAGAAGTGCAAGGAAGAGTTTTTATAGAGGAAAATTGAATGGGGGGGCAATGCTTGAACCTCACTTTCATCTGAATTGATTAAAAAAAGGAATTTTCTCTCACTCTCCCTTCTCCATGTTCACACACACACACACACACATACATATCTACATACCTACATACATTTATAAACACACACACATGCAATTGAGTATACGAATTCATCTTACCCAACAAGGAAGTAGGAAAGGAAGGGGCTAAGAGAAAAAGAGGAGTAAAAGGGAGGGTAGATTAAGGGAGGCAGTGATCAAAAGCTAAAAAAGGAGAGAATGATATATAGAAGAGAATGGGATGGAGGGAAATACATAGTAATCATAACTGTGAGTAAAAATGGGATGAAATCACTCATAAAATGGAAGCAGATAATAGAATGGATTAGAAACCAGAATCCAATAATATGTTAACATAGACACGCAAAAAAGAAAGACACATGCAGAGTTAAAATAAGAGGCTGGAGCAGAATCTATTTTGCTTCAGGTGAAGTAACAAAAGATAGAGGAACCAACCAGAGAGTAATTCTATTCTGAATCTGAATTTTACAAAAGGTGGGGTGGAAATGATGGGTATCTTAGGGTGATGTTCCTATTCCATTTTTTAATGCATGAAAGAAGAGAGAAAAGCCAGGAACAGTTCCAATTTGGGAAGAACAGCTTTCAAAAGACTTAGAAAAAGCATAAAAGGAATCCCATGGAATAAGCTTCTGTAGAGGAAGTCTGCACAAGAGGAATGGAGAGCTACCAGGAATGAAATTCTGAAGATAGGAAGAGCAACAATTTTGATGAGGAAGAAAAGGGAAAGTTATTTAAAGAGAACAATGTGAATGAATAATAGAGACCTCACAAACCAGTTTAAATTTTTAAAAGATATGTACAGTAGATGTAACATGGTAAATAGATTGCTGTCTTTGAAGTAGAAAAAAACAGGGTTCAGGGTCTCAACTCTGATACATCCTAGCTGTGGTCTCCTGGGCAAGAAGTCACTTAATCTTTTCATTCCCCAAGTAACTCTAAAACTACTCAATTCAAGAGAAGTAGCTAATCTGCATTATTGGATGGAGTTTTCTCACGGGAAACTCCCTATATTAATGAAATTACAGGTCCACATACACACAAAAATGTACAAAAGATGGACACCAAGGCAACTGATAGATGACTAGTACAAAAGCATCTTTTATTTCTAATGTCCAAATTGCTAAAGTTAAAAATGAGCTGATGCTAGTGAAGAAAGCAAAGGATTAAAAAAACAGTCATTAAAAAAACAATATTGGGGAAAGGGGAGGATCAGTGACATACTGCTTAGAGAAGATAGGATAGTTATAGACAAAGGAGAGAAGAAAGAGCTGCCTTTATTTTTTTCCATTTTCTTTGCTAAGGAAAACGATCTTCAGACTGAAAAGTACTGAACAGAAATGGCTAATAGGAAGGTAATACCCAATATGAGTAGGAAAGCAGTAAGAGAGAACCTAGATGCCCTTGATGAGTTTGAGCTGAGCAGAAGAACTACCAGAAAGAAGGGCAAATATCCGATTTTGAAAAGGGGGAAGACAATGGTGTCTGGAAACTATAGGTCAGTGAGCTTGATTTTGGTTCCTGGCAAAATTCTTGAGTGTACTGTTAAAGAGATGGCTAATTAACCTTTAGAAAAAGAGGTAGTGATTATGAAGTGACAGCATGACTTCACAAGGAATAGGTCATGCCAAAATAATCTTTCTTTCTTTTCTTGTCTTTCTTTCTTTCTTTCTTTCTTTCTTTCTTTCTTTCTTTCTTTCTTTCTTTCTTTCTTTCTTTCTTTCTTTCTTTCTTTCTTTCTTTCTTTCTTTCTTTCTTTCTTTCTTTCTTTCTTTTCTTTCTTCCTTCCTTCCTTCCTTCCTTCCTTCCTTCCTTCCTTCCTTCCTTCCTTTCTTTCTTTCTTTCTTTCTTTCTTTCTTTCTTTCTTTCTTTCTTTCTTTCTTTCTTTCTTTCTTTCTTTCTTTCTTTCTTTCTTTCTTTCCTTCTTTGAGTTTCTAGACTGGTAGAACAGGAAAAAACTATAAAGTTTACCTAGATTGTAGAGAAGCACTTAACAAAATCCTTCATACCATTTTTGCGGGAAAGTTGGAGAAATGGAAGCTAGGAACAAGCAGATCTGAGCTGGCTGTATAGCAGGACTCAGAGTAGTTTGATAATGACTTTGAAAGAAGCATCCAGTAAAGCTTAGCCTTGTTCTGTTTAACATGCGTATCAATGACTTTGACAAAGGCATAGAGGGCAGGCTTATCAAATTTTCCTGACACAAAGCTGTAAGGGATAGCTAACATGCTGATTGACAGTCAAGATTCCAAAACAATCTTGACAAGCTAGATCATTGAGCTCAATACTCTTATTTTACTGATGAGCAAACTAAGGCCTAAAATTGTGGAAAGACTTATTCAAGATGACATTTGTAACAAGGGCCCTTTCCACTATGCTGTATCTATTATTTCTAGTATCATGAAGATTAAATGGGAAAATACATGCCAATTTCCTATTCAATTCATAGAAACACAGAATTTAGAATCCCAACCCCTTCCTGATATGGAATCTGCACTAGAACATACCTGACAAGTGGTCATCTAGACTCTGAAGACCCCTAAGGAGTGGGGGGAACCTGCTACCACTGGAGGAAAGTCTTTTCACTTTTGGACAGCTCTAATTGTTAGGGATTTTTTTTTCTAATATCAAGTCTCAATTTTCTCCTTAGCATCTCCTACCCATTGTTCCTGATTGTGTCCTCTTGGGCCGAAGCAAATGAGTCTAATCCTTTTGCCATGTGACAGACCCTCAAATACTAGCAGATAGCTAGGATGTCCTGATGCTTCTTCCTCATGGCCTGGAGAACAGTTTTCTTTTCTCTAGATTAGATATTCCTAGTTCCTTCAATGAGTCTACATATTACATGGATTCAAAGCCATTCACAAATCCTTATTACTCTTTCATGGATACTCTCTAACTTATAAATGCCCTTCTTAAACTGTGATACCTAGAACTGAACATTCTCCAGGTTTTTTTCTGGCCAGAGCAAAGTCTATTGGGACTATGGCTTCCTTATTCCTGGAATCTATGCCTCTCAATGTAACCTAAGATTACATTATTATTACTAGTATTAATTTTTGCTGTTATATCACTATGCTGACTTATCTTGTACCCACCAAACCTCTAAACTCTTTTGGATAAAATGATGTCTGGTTGTACTTCCCTCATCCCACACTTGTGAAAATGATATATTGACCTCATGCTGGAAGACTTGACATTTACCTCTACCAAATTTGGCCTGGGAAAGAACTGAGAGATGGAAGGGGTGGAGGTCATAAGGAGGATGAAGAACAATGTTCAGGGTCATATGTGGATAGACTGCCTGGCCTGGAGTCAGGAAGACCTGAGTTCAAATCTGGCCTCAGACATGGACTAGTTGTGTGACCCTGGACAGATCCATTAACCTTATTTGCCTCAGTTTCCTCATCTGTAAAGTGAGCTGGGCAAGAAAATGGCAAGCCACTCCATTGTCTTTGCCAAGAAAACTCCAAATGGGGTCATGGAGAGTCTAAATGGCTGAACAACAAAAACAACATGGATTGTGATCCTGAAAATTAGATTGGAGAGCAGTCAGATAAGTAAGAAGAGAACAAAGAGAGTGTGAGGAAAGAGGAGAGACTGTCTAGGATGGTTAAGCATATAAAAGGCTGTAGAGAGGTTAAGAAGAATGAGGATTCAGCAGGGGCCATCAGATTCAGCAATGGAGAGATTGCTGGTAACCTTGGAGAGAACAGTTTCAGTTGAGTAATATGGAAGAAGCCAGAGTGTATGGGGCTGAAAAGCAGTGGGAGGTAAGAAAGAAGAGGCAACAAATATTGATGGATTTGAGGCTGCTTCGGTAGGGTCAAACAAAGAAATTGATTTTTAAAGGATGGGGGAAATCTAGGTGTGTTTATTGGTAAGAGAGAAAGAATCAGTAGAGAGGGAGAGCCAAAATCATACAGAAAGAGGAGGTGATTTAAGAGGAAAGCTCCTTAAATGAAGGGAGGCTAAAGAATCATAGTGAGGAGGTTAGCCAGGGCAAGGAGAAAGGTCACTTCTTTCTTTGAAATTGGAGCAAGGAAGAAGAGAAAGGGGGATGTTGAGAAATTTTCGGGTGGAGAATTGGCTAGTAGATGGAATTTGCACAGGATTCTCCCAATTTTCTCAGGTAAGTGGTTTTAGACAAGAAAAGGTTTGGACCAGCCTCCCTAGGGAGCAAATCAATTAGGGAAAAATTAAAAGATCCTTGAACACCCGTGACATAAAATCCTCATATTATTAATTTAACAAAGGCCTTGAGATGCACAATGACCACCAGGTGGCGCTTGATGCTCATGGTTGATCTCAAGCTGGTGAGAGAAGACCTGGGATGCTGAGAGATGGTAGGATGGAGCAGGGCTTTCTCTGCGTTCCTGGGAGACTCTCTAAAGGATCCAGATGGAGCTGACTCTGAATCAATCGCTAATGTTCTCAGGTGCCAGTTACTCTCCTTAAGCCCAATTCTATTGGAGGGAAGCAGCTGTTTAGGTTGGGGGAGGAGGCATAATTTGTCATCCCCTCCCAAGGAGCCACATTTGCCCATCTTTGCACCCTAGTCTGCAATGGGAACCCAGAAAGGAGGGAAAACAGCCTAGGCAAGGATCTCATTTACAATTCTGGTACTGCTGTGACCTTAGACAAATTACTTGCTCTCTCTCTCTCTGTCTAAATTTCCTCGTCCACAAAATGAGGGGGCTAGATTCTTATCTCCAACCCCCCCCTTGACTTTAAAGCCTATGACCTCTTTGAATTGCTAAGTGAGAGTCTTTTGTTCTTAATAATGCCTTATATCTACATAGCTTTTTGCTTATTAAATCTCTTTCATAACCATTGTCTCACTTCAGTTTAAACCTAGATTGGGCACATTTTTATTCCTATATTTTACTAGAGTGGGGAATGAGGAGATCTAAGGCCCTCAGGAGCTCAAACAACATCTTAGATCTCCTCCCACAATTAGTGACAGAGCTTGAACTAGAACCCAGGTCCCTGACTACAGTTAATATTTCTATAGCTCTTACTATGTGCCAGGTACTGTGCTAAATGTGTTATAATTATAATAATCTCATTTAGTGATCACAACAATGATAGGAAGTAGGTCCCCAATTTTACAGATGGAGAAACTGAGGCAAATAGAAGTTAAGTGACTTGTCTAGAGTCAAGTGTCTGAGGCTGGATTTGAACTTAGATCTTCCTGACTTCAGACCTATTACGCCGTCTCCTGTGCAACTTAGCTACCTCTAATTGGCCAATGCCCTTTCCACTAAATAACAGCGTCCAAACTGTTTTTTAGAGTCTGTACGAAGTCATCTAAGGTCTCAGGAAACATGTGCTAGTACTGAAGCCTGGCCCTGGGACAGATTCATTTTCCTCCTCTTACAGCTTCCCTAGAGAAGCTGAAGAAAGGATGGGAGCCAGAGCAGCAGGCTATGAAGAGGTCTAAGCATCCATTTGGCTAGAGCCAGATTCCCAAGAAAATTTCCCCAGGGTGGCCTTCTCCTCAAGGTCAGCTGTCTTTCCCCTTACTCATTCAGTCTGTTCTGGGAGGCAGGGAGAAAAAGCTTGCCAAGGCTGCTTGGCTAGCTCTCCTCATTCACATCCTCATAGAATGTTAGAACATAGATGGAACCTTCGAGATAATTGTCTACCCTCCTTATTTTATAGGAAATAACACTAGTAGCTGGAATTTCTGGCTGCACATTAAGGTTTCCAAAGCACTTTTCTCACAAAAATGCCATTTGGTTGGTGATAACAATTATGTCTACTCCCAGATAATGAAAGAGGGAGTTTAATTGATTTGTCTAAGGTCATACAGGTTTTAAGTGGCAAAGTTGAGATTTGAATTCATTTCATCTGACTCTGGTTTCCATGCTTTTTCAAAAACTATGCTTACATCTAAGGCCTATAGAAGTGAAAAGACTTGGCCAAGGTCATATACAGTGAGCTTGCACTAGAATATAGAGCTCTTGATCCATTTTTAAAAGAACAACCCACTTGATTATATATGTATATCCCTCTAATTGTTTCATAGAGGTGCTGGTTTTATTTCTCTAATCAGATGGTAAACTTCTTCAGGGTAATGGATGGAACTTCTTTTGAATTCCCTCTTAGTGCAGGACCAGTGATAAATATGTAATAAATCATTATCAATTCCTTTGTTATACTGAGGTACTGGGGAAATGGAGTGGAGAGAGACAGAAGGAACCAGATTAGAGAGAGACAGAAGGAACCAGATTAGATACTAGGGTGTCATTAACCAGGGCCTTAGATATGGAGTCAGAAAACCTAGGTTCAAATCCATGCTCTGCCCCTAACAAGATATGTGACCTTGGCCAAGAATCTTCATTTTTTGTAGCTTTATTTTCCACATATATAAAAGAATAAGATTGATCTCCAGTCTCAAAGGTCCCTTCCAGCTCTGACAATCTGTAATTCTGTGGTGTCACTCCCCTGCCCTGATCTAGTGCTGACCGAGCTGTCCCACCTGTTTCCATGTCTCCCTTCCCCACCCTGAAAGAGGTTCCAGGACTACTGGGGAATGGGCCTGGAGCTAAGTGGATGAGAATCATAAGATTTAGAACTGGAAATGGCTTTAAAGATTAGTTGCTTCAACTCACTCATTTTAGAGAGGAGACGACAGGCCTATGGAGGGAATGGGACTTGACCAACTTCTCCCAGGCTGTAATTTAGAGATCTGAGATTTGAACTACAGTCTCTGATTGCAAATGTCATGCCTTTCAATCATACCATGGATGCTGACAGCAGGTCCCTCAACCTCTCTGGCAGGTTCCACAGACAATTATCTTGAAGGTTCCATCTATGTTCTAACATTCTATGAGGATGTGAATGAGGAGAGCTAGCCAAGCAGCCTTGGCAAGCTTTTTCTCCCTGCCTCCCAGAACAGACTGAATGAGTAAGGGGAAAGACAGCTGACCTTGAGGAGAAGGCCACCCTGGGGAAATTTTCTTGGGAATCTGGCTCTAGCCAAATTTCTTTCTTTAGCTACAGTCAAGTTAACCCAGGCATTTACCAAGAGTAAAATTTCCTGGAATTCCCATAAACCTAAACTACCAGGAAAATCAAATTGACAGCCAATAGAAAGGAGAAACAATTCATTATTATTATTATTATTATTATTATTATTATTTTATTTTTAGTGAGGCAATTAGGGTTAAGTGACTTGTCCAGAGTCACACAGCTAGGAAGTATTATGTGTCTGAGGCTGGATTTGAACTCAGGTCCTCCTGACTCCAGGGCTGGTGCTTATCCACTGCACCACTGAGCTGCCCTGAAAGACATTTTTTTGATTTTTTTTTAGGCAATTGGGATTAAGTGACTTGCCCAGTGTCAAGTGTTTGATCTGAGGCTGGATTTGAACTCAGGTCCTCCTGACTTCAGGGCTGGTGCTCTATCCACTGCACCACCTAGCTTCCCTGAGACAATGTATTTCAATATCCTTTTGGACCACTGCCTGATTTCCTTTGGGATTTCCCTGAGTCCTTGGAAAAGTTCAAATTTATGTAAAACACACACATTCACACACAAATTGCAGGGTGGCATTCTTCTGTTCCGTCATGGCTTCTGATTCCCCTCCACTACCCCAGGATGATTCTCAGGTCCTGTTTGGAAGAGAACTCTGGCCTTGGAGAAACATGTTTATGATTCCATAAATAATAATATAATACCTCAACAAGACACAAGAGGGTGCTGTGATACAACGTGGTTAATAAATCCACCCCAGAGCTTGATCCACTATTGGGAGCAAGTGAGAATTAACATTGTAGAATGCCAGAGTTGGTAAGGACTTCAGAGATCATTTAGTCCTAGAATCTCAAGCGGGAAGTGTACTTAGAGATCAAATAATCCTACTCCCCCTCATTTTAGAACTGAGGTCCAAAGAAGGGAAGTGACTTACCCATGTCACATACAGCTAGCCAGTGGCAGAACTGAGATTCAAACCCAGATCCTCTGACTGCAAATCTCATATCCTCTTTCCATTCTTAAACTTGGGATCACAGGAAAATAGATTTAGATCCAGAAGAGATTTCACAGGTAAGGAAACTGAGGCCTGGGAGGCTAAGTGACTCGCTAAAGGGTCACACAGCTACTAAGCTGGAGGTGAGATAGTTCTCAGGAATTAGAATTGAAACTCTAGATTTTTATGCCTCCTTAAGGTTTATAAAGCACTTTTTTCCCTTAAAAGTATTTTTTCCAATTACACGGAAAGATAGTTTTCAACATTCATTTTTATAAAATTTTGAGTTCCAAATTTTTCTCCCTCCTTCCCTTTCTTTCTTCCTCCTTAAGACAGCAGGCAATCTGATATGGGTTATACATGTACAATCATGTTAAGCATATTTCCACATTAGTCATGTTGGGAAAAAAGAATCAGAACAAAAACTAGAAAAACATGAGAAAGAAGAACAAAAAAGCAGAAAAAGGTGAAAATAGTATACTTCAATCTGCATTCTTTTCTCTGGATGTGGTTAGCATTTTCCCTCACGAGTCTTTTGGAATTGTCTTGGATCATTGTGTTCAAAACACTTTCTTAAGAGCCTATTCAGAAAGGCAGCACAAGTATTATTAACTCTATTTTTAAGATGAAGAAAGAGTCACAGAGAAGTTAAATAACTTGTATAAGACTATGAACCTTGTAAATGCAAAGGCTGGGATTGAACCCCTCTTTCTTGACTCCAAATTACATCCTAGGAAAACTTAGTGCCAAAAGCCACTGACATCATCTATCCAAGACCCCCTTTTTACTCATAAGGACCCTGAGGTCCAGAGAAAGGAAATGATTTGCCCCGGGGTCATAAGTGGCAGAGTTGAAATTTAAACCTAGGTCTTCTGACTCTGGGGCAGCAAGTGATACAGTGAATTCAGCACCAGGTCTGAATTCAGGAAGACTCATCTCCTTGAGTTCAAATCAGGCCTCAGATGCTTTCTAGCTATGTGACCCTGGGCAAGTCATTTGACCCTGTTTGCCGCAGTTTCCTTATCTGTAAAATGAACTAGAGAAGGAAATGGCAAACCACTCCAGTATCTTTGCCAAGAAAACCCCAAATGGAGTTATGAAGAGTCAGAAATGACTAAACAACAATAACTTCTGATTCCAAATCTAGTGTTCTTTCTGCAGCTTGGAGATTATTGCAAAGGCTAGGGAAAATTCGACTGGTTAAGAAATTCAAGTCTTTAAGAATTTATATCACACTTTGAAGCAGAGTCAGAGGCTGGAAATACTGGTTACTGGGATGGGGGAGGTGAGGAGAAGGTATGGGCCGGAGGGCTGCGGGCGCCAGGTGGATAGGACAGGAGGAGAGGGGTGATATTGCTGAATACAAGCTCTCCTTCCCTTGCTATTTGCTGTCTGGAAATGAGAGTAACAGGTGCAGGTAATCAGCACCTCATAGCATGCCAGAATGGGAGGGGAATCTGAGAAAACACATAGGCGCATCCCATCTTTCTGCCCATAAAGAGATGAAGGCCTAGAGATGTGAACTCACGCAGCTAGTTAGTGACAGAGCCAGGACTCAGAACTCCCAGTCAGATGTTCTTCCACTACTGTGGCATCAATCAATAGTTATTCATGGAGGATCTACTACATGTGGAATACTATGATAGGTACTTGGGAGCTAGACATAACCTTTCGCTTCCAGAAGGCCTATTTCTAATCCAGTAGAGTAGTGTAGTAGGAAAATCACTGATCTTGGAATCAGGGGAGATCTGAGTTTGAATTTTGGTTCTAATACTTACTAGCTGTTTGACCTCAGGTGAATTGTTTTTCCTTTCTGGACCTTAATTTTCTTATCTGTAAAATGGGTGGCCTTTTCGTCCTCTACTCTCCCCATGACAGTGGTAGGGAGCGAGGGAACTGCATCAGTTAGGGAGATAGAGCTTCTAGCCCATGCTTTTCCTCTGACTTCCCTGTGTTACAGGTAGCTTTCATTTCATTAGGCTTCCTATCAGGAGTGTGGGAGGTTTGGTGCTCTTTGCTTAACGCCGCTGGCATGGCAATTACTTCCATATGGCAAGAGGAGCAAGAGGCCCCAGCTTGTTGGTTCCTTTCCTGAGCACATGAGACTGAAGCCTTTGCAGCAATGTTATGAGTTCAGGAGGTCCAGAGACCCTGGATCCATTTGTCACAGTTGACCAGGCAACAGAGAGAGTTTCTGCATAGGAGAGGACACCTTCAATAGGGGAAGGAAGAAATCAACTTCTGTCTTGGATTGCGG
The DNA here is from genome assembly GCF_003287225.1 of Phascolarctos cinereus. Classification (NCBI taxonomy): domain Eukaryota; kingdom Metazoa; phylum Chordata; class Mammalia; order Diprotodontia; family Phascolarctidae; genus Phascolarctos; species Phascolarctos cinereus. The sequence goes on from NW_027556098.1 coordinate 331,796,412, forward strand.
GAAGACATGAATTAACCTCCTGGGAGAGGATAACAGCAGTTATTATTACGATTGTTAAAATTTCTGTCAAAAATCCATAGTGAGCGTGTTGAGAGTTCTTCTTGTATGTAGGAAATAAATAGCTGTCCCATACCTGATCATATTATACAATGAGTTCCTTTCTACTCCCTTCTTTGGGGAGACCTAATCACAAACTAAACCTAAGGTTTGAATAATTTTCTCTGAGGGTCCTGGGATAGGGGTTTAATAACCTAGAATGTGAGGAGCCTCACCCCTCTCATTAGAGGCCAAGTTCCCTCAAGACAGGACATTTCACAACATATGTAGTTTCAGAGCAGAGAGGCCCTTAGTGGAATGGGGGAAGGTACAATACCTCAGCCTTCTGAGCCCAGCAGCAATTCTTAAAGCTAGGTTATATTCTATTCTGCCAACTATCGACAAAGGCACCAGATATATCTTTCTCACAGAGGTGGTGAGAGAATGAATACATCATAAACTCAGAAAGTCAGGGCTGGAAGGAATCTTTGAGATCATTTAATCTATCCCCCTCCTTTCGCAGAGGAAGGACCTGAACTTCAGAAGGATAAAAGGGATTTGCCCAGGAAATACAGCTGGTTTTGTGGCAGATGTAGGATAAGATCCAAAGTCTCTTAGTTCCCAGTCTTATGTTTTTCTCCCTCTATCATTCTGTCTCCTAGACGCGCTTAGAGATTCGTAAGAAGTGCTCTACTGATGTGAGGCATTAATAACAATGGAAACTGATGGTACTCAAGCCATTATAGTATATGTACACTGTGTTTGAATGATATTTTAAATATTGACTTAGAATTCAATCAGGTACAACTTGAAGGTAAGTAAAATAAAACTTGAAATATGTTAACTGAATCCAGGATTTTAAATGCCTATTTTAAAATGTTCTTTGTATACTTTAAAAATCTACCCTCTTAAAATCTAGGCTACTCATCTGGTTACATCCTCCTTTCCCTCCTTATCTATTGCAAATTCTGAGATCATATGGACAGTTTCAGCTCAGGTTTGTATCATTTCCCTTTATCAACTACAACCATGATTTCACTGGGGTGGGGAACTCCCAGTGTGAAAACTTCTAATGATACAAACAGGAAATTTGCATGTGACATGTAGTGTGACATTTACCCTCTTCTCCTAGATGTGTTCTCTTCTTCATGTTGTCATGGCATTGCTTACTTTCCTAGTGTTTCTACCTATCTCCCTAGTCCTTCTCTGTCTCCTTTGCTGGACCTTTATCTGTGCTACACCCTCTGATTGAGGTTATCCTCCAAGTCTCTGCCCTGTGGTCTCTTCTGTGGTGTGGTGTGGTGATTTCATCAGCTCCCATGGGTTCAACGCAGATGAGTCCCAGATCTATATACACAGCCCTAATCTCTCTCCTTTTGGACATCTTGAATTGGATGTCCTGTAGTCATCTCCAACTCAATATGCCCCCAACACAATTCATTATTTTTCCTTCAAACCCTGCCCTCCTTTCTAATTATTGTCGAGGAGACCACCATCCTTCCAGTCATGCAGGCTCACAACCTTGGTGTCATCTTTGATTCCTTGCTTCCACTCACTCTGCTTATCCAATTTGTTGTCAGATATTGTTTTGAACTTCATAATATCTCATATACATTCCTTTCTTTCTATTCACTCATCCCAAACTCTTGTACAGGCAGGTCCTCATTGCCACATGCTTGGACTATTGCAATAGCCTTGTCCTTGATCTCCCCGTGTCAAGTGTCTCTCCACTCCAGTCCATCATCCGCTCAGCTGCCAAAGTAGTTTTCCTAACGCGTAGGTCTGACTCTGTCACCACTACTCAGTAAACTTCAGTGGTCCCCTTTTGCCCCCGGGATTGAATATACAATCTGTAGTTTTTAAAGTCCTTCCCAATCTGACTCCATTCTACCTTTCCAGCATTCTTGTCCTTACTCCCCTCCACACACTCTGTGATTCAGCTAAACTGGCCCATTTGCTATTTCTCACACAGGGCTCCTGACACATCTCACACATCTGACTATACTTTTTCAATGCGTATCTCCCATTTCTGGAATGTTCTTCTTCCTCACCTTCACTTCCTGGTTTCCTTCACAATTCAGCTCAAATTCTACTTTCTATAGGAGATCTTTCCTGGTGCCCCATGCTGCTAGTTTCTTTTCTCTGACATTAGCTTCCATTTACTCCATTCCACCCACCCCCCACTTTTCCTCCGTAAACACAGTATTATGTCTCTAGTTATTTTAGCTTAATCTGCTTTAAGGCAAGCCTATTCCTATTGCCTCTCCCTTTTATCATGAAGCACTTCTTCCTCTCCCCTTTTTTACACCTTTCCCTAGTTTTGCTTAATTTATTAGTTGCTTTTCATTTAATCTAATTATTTAATTCTGCCCCCTCTTTTTTCCTTCTTAGTTAAGTAGTAAAAATCCCCCTCTTCTCCTCTTCAAATGATTTTGGTCATTAATTTCTAAATTTCATTTTTTGCCCCTTTTTCTAAAAAGGATCTCTTTCTTTCTCTTCCCTTCCTGTGCATTCTAGATTTTTATTGTTTGATTCATGGTCCTTCACTTACTTATTCCTTCTTTAACTTCAGCATTATTAAAGGAATGAAAGTTTCTAAAGTACCTATTTTGGCGTCCTTCTTCTATACAGTTTCTATGTTATTGCCTATGATCTTGCCCTGGCCCCCTTTTTCTGCTGTGCCTCATTCTTAGAAATACCCATACCTGCAGGTGATAGAGAAGAGATTGTCCTAGGGTAGGAATTTCCTTATGCTTCTGTTTGTATAATTCATTATTAACCTTTGACATCCCCATGATAATTTTTCCTCATTTTCTTTGAAATCTCCTTTCTTAGTCCACACCCTCCCACCTTTCTGAGAGGCAGCTACTGACAGAAATTTTGATTCTCCGTTTTCTGAGACAGGATGAATGTTCTCTTTAAATACCAATTCCCATTGCAAGGTGCCCATCTCCCTTTATAGAATAACTTTCTTCTATCATAGAAGAATTCATCCATGGTGCTCCCTCCCACTGCTGAACCAAGATTTCCTTGTTTCTTTCTCCTTTTCTTAATTCCTCACTTTGCTTCCTCCCCCATTCTTTTGAATATTCTCTTCTTCCTAAGAAATGTAGGTGCTATTTTCTCTTGATTGTTGACCTTTGAATGGTTAGGATGTATAACATATTCTCTTCCCCTGTTTTGTTAGTCCTCCCATACTATAATTTAGTTTTACAAAAAAAAAAGATTTACCATTGAGTGGGGGTATTGTGAAGTTTAGTCCATGAAGTTTCAGGCCTATTTCTCCACTTTCATTTCTATTTGACTCCTGTTCTCACCCCTTTCTCCTTTTGTGCATTTAGAAAGATACCTCTTAGTTATTTGTCTACTATAATTTTGTTGTTGTCGTCCTCGGTTGTTGTATTTATAGTTTACCTTTTTTTGCATATGTTTAGTTTGAGGTGTTTGAAAAGCAAATAATTTCTTCAGGTCTGGTTTTCCCTCTAGGAATGATTTGAACACTTTTTGTTGAATATCCATTAATGGCTAGGTTCAGCTTTGCCGAGTAGGTCACTTTGAGTTGTTTCTTGAACTCCTTTGTTATTTGGAACACAATTCTATTCCTTCCTGTAGTTTCTGGTGGATATAGAATAGTCTTGTATTATTAGTATTTCCTTACCTTTATATTTGAAGGTCTTTCTCCTGGTTGCTTGCAGAATTAGTCATCTGTCAGTAGAATTATTAAATTTAACCACTATGTGTCTTAGTGTCTGCATCACTTTTGTTTTTCTTTTTATTTTTCTACTTCATTATTATTATTATTATTTTCTTTTGTAAGGCAATCGGGGTTAAGTGACTTGCCCAGGGTCCCACAGCTAGTGAGTATCATGTGTCTTAGGCCAGATTTAAACTCAGGTCCTCCTGACTCCAGGGTCGGTGCTCTATCCACTGAGCCACCTAACTGTTCCTTGTTTTTATTTTTTTGGAGGAGATCTGTGGATTCTTTCACTGGCACTTCCCTCTCCCCGTTCCTATCTTTGTGTTCAGAAGTTATGGGCGTTTTGTTTTGTATTATTTATTGCATTAGGGTATTTAGGTTTTTGACGTGATGCTCTTCTGGGGGACCTCTAGTCCTTAAGTCATTTCCGTGCATATTTTCTTCAATATTAATATGTTTTACTTGTATCGAGATCATGTTCACTTTTAACTTTATTGCTTTTTGCTTCTCTTCTTCCAGACTGTTCTTTAGTTTTGTGCATTTGCATTCCCAGTCAATTATTCTTTTCTTTCTTTGGTGAGACTTGCTACTCTGGATTCAAGTTTTCCTATTCTGCTAATTATTTCTTCTGTGCAAACTGTGCATCCCACTTTCCCAATTCTTACTTCTCTTTTTAACCAAGCAGGAACATCCTATTGTGGTTTGTTCTCTTTTTTTTTTCTTGGGAATCCAGGCTCTAGAGTCGAGCATCTCATCAAGTATTGATTCATTTTCCTTTGTCTTGCAATATTTATTCATAGATGTTTCAACTCTTTTAGTTCATCTTGAGGCCATGTTCTCTTCTGTCACTAATATCTCTCATGTGGGTTTATGTGTTGATATTTAAGGTCTTTAAATGAATTTTCTTCCCCTTGAGATCTTTGGTAATGTTAGCTTTTTTAAGAAAGCTATTTCCCCTGGACAGCTGGGTGGGCAGTGGATAGAGTACTGGCTCTGGAGTCAGGAGGACCTGAGTTCAAATCTCATCTCAGACACTTGACACTTATTAGCTGCGGGACCTTGGGCAAGTCACTCAATCCCATTGCCTAGCAAAAAACCCCAAAACAAAACAATAAAAAATAAGTCCCCCCCTGCCCTCCTATCCCTATTGCTCATACACATATATATCCTGCCCTGATTCTCTCCGTTTTCTAACTGAGATCTGTTGAAGCACAGAGTGCTGTTGTATTGTCAATCCAGTCTGAACAAGCTTCTGACTTTTGGTTTTCTGTAGCACTGACAAGGAGGGAGGCATAGAGTTTAATTCTGTTACAAGCTTGTGAATTGGCTTCCGCAGCCCTGTTGCTGCAGTGTGGTTGGCAGTGGGGAAGGGTTTTTGAATGAATGTAATAGGGGTTGGGGATTAGCCTTCTCTGCCACTGATCGAATTGTTACTTCACTTGAGTTCTTGGTGTCCTAAATTGACAACTGAAATTGTTTTCAATCTTGCTCATAATTCCTAATTTGGAGAGATTTGAGAGGTCATGAAGACTGGAGAAAATGTCATCTTCCATCTTATTGGTCACATGGTTGATAATAAACCCCCTTCTACTCTGTATATATCTTGTATGTGCATAGCTATTGGCATGTTATCTCTGCCATTAGCATATGAGCTCTTTGAGGGAATGGGCTATGTTTTTGCCTTTCTCTATATCTCTGGTACCTCTGGCGGTGCCTTCACATAGGAAGCACTTAATAAGTGAGTGTTAATTTACTGTGAACATCTATCCATACACATATTCATGCACATCTCCACATCTCCACATACATACCCCTCCACAAGCATAGATAGATCCTTATACACACACACACACACACACACACACACACACACACACAAATACACACATCAATACCAAATTTGAAAATATCTATTTTGTGGCCCTCATCCCTTTTGAACTATTGCTCTCCTTTTCTTTTTCTCTCCCTCTGGTGATTTTTTTCTAGAATTATTGGGGACAATTTTCAGCCATAAAAATATACTAATAAACTTCCTCCCATGTCAGATAACTTTGGCTCTCCCTGAGACAGGTCCCTTATCTGTGGTGTTGCCCTGAGTTTGCTTTATTACTGCAGTCAGATTTCTTTGACTTCCTGGTCTGGCACCAGCTGATGTGTAAGCAGGTCTCCAAGGGCATTTAGTCAAAGAAATCCTGCCTGCTGGTTTCCAGGAGCACCTGTAGCCTGAGGAGTCCTTTAAATCTTGGGCTAACAGACTTAATGGCCCCATCCCTCCCCCATGGCCACCTTGATGATGGCAATTTTTCTTGTCAAGTCAAAATTTATGGGATCCCTGGCCCAACTCTGATCCTCCCCTGCCATGCTCAGGACCCTTTTGTGGGCTATGCCAGGCTCCAGGAAACAGATAAGTTAATAACCTGACTATGCTTCTAAGGTGGGTATATTACATAGTTGGGAGGACATGTGTTGTAGTGGAAAGAAACTGGAGTTGAGGGAGAACTGAGAGCTACCTTATCAGTAGTGTGACCTTGGGTAAGAAACTGCTTAGCTCTGAGACTCAATTTCCACGTCTATAAAATGGCAATAATTTTGTTAATACTTATATTTATCTAATGTTGTAGAAGGGACTCTTTTCTTGAGTAGGAGATTAGAATAGATGAGATGTTCTTAACCTGGAGACCATTGACCTCTTAGGGGTCCATGGATATATTTAGGGGGTCCATGAACTTGGATGGGCATAAATCACATTTTTATTTGCATTAACCTTTATTGAAATATAGCATTTCCTTCATATTATTATTAGGAGCAGCTAGGTAGCACAGTGGCTAGAGCATTGAGCCTGGAGTCAAGAAGACCCTAGTTCAAATCAGGCCTCAGATACTTACTCTCTGTGTGACCCTGGACATGTCACTTCACATCTGTTTGTCTCAGTTTCTTCATCTATAAAATGGGGATAATAACAGCACTTACCTTCCATGGCAGTTGTGAGGATGAGGAGAGATAACAACATAGTAAGCACTATATAAATGTTAGTTGTAATTACTTAAAGAGCAACTAGGTAGCACAGCGAATAGAGTGCAGGACCTGAGTGGAAGACTCCTCTTCCTGAGCTCAAATCTGGCCTTAGACACTTACTAGCTGCGTGACCCTAGGCAAGTCACTTAACTCTGTTTGCCTCAGTTTCCTCATCTGTAGAATGAATTTGAGAAGGAAATGGCAAAACCACTCTAGTATCTTTGCCAAGAAAACCCCAAAAGGGATCATAAAGAGTTGGACAAAACTGAAAAACAGATGAACAACAGCTGTTATTATTTAAAAACATCATTCTGACTTCACTCGACTGCCGAAGAGGTCTATGTCCAAAAAAAGAGTAAGCCTCGCTGGGCTAGCTCTCTAAGGCATCTTTTGATGCTAAGATTTTAAGTTCATTAAAGATTCTAAAAGTGCCTTCTGAATGCTGAAAGGCTTCAGATGTGGTCAGTGTGAGTTCAGTGTTGAGCATGCTTCTTGTATTTGTATTCTGAATTTTTGGATATCGGTCACCCATGTGTGGTACTTATGAAGACTTTATTAGCTGGATCATCCAATTCCCTGTCCATTCCAGAGAAGCAGGGCTTATTAGAGAACATCTTGGAAAGGAAACAGGAAGGACTGCAAGTTGAATGTTGGAGAATTTCTTCTGTATAGGTCCATACCATGCCTCTTCCCCTTTCTTATGGACTGTCTGCTCTACATTCTGGGCAGTTCTTCTGGAAGGGCTCAGGGCTTGCCCTGAAAAAAGAAAATGCAACCTATTTTCTCTGCCTAGCAACTCAGGTTTCCTTTTAGGGACAGGTGGGGTTTCAGAAAGACCTTCTAACATATGTGTCCAGCCACACTAGCCCAGTAGCTGCTTCCTGAGGCACCTGACATTCCTTCTTAGCTCAGACCAGCCCTTTGAATCCTTCCTACAATTTGTACTTACGCTGAGCATTGTGGTCCTTTTGTTATTGACTCTTCAGGACTCCATTTGGGGTTTTCTTGGCAAAGATACTGGAGGAGTTTTGCCATGTCCTTGTCCAGCTCATTTTACAGATGAGAAAACTGAGGCAAACAGGGTTAAGTGACTTGCCCAGGGTCACATTGCTAGTAAGTGTCTGAGGCTGGATTTGAACTCAAGTCTTCCTGACTCCAGGTCTAGGACTCTATCCATCACACTACCTAGCTGCACATATTGAGGTCCTTAGCTGGGATCAATATGGTTTCAGGATGGATTAGATAAAGTCCTCTCTTTTGGATTGGTACCTGATGGTGCTGACCCAGAGGTAAACAAACACATACAGACCCATAGAAAGGCAAACTTGGACCATCTACTGGATTGTGTAGGGAGAGAAGTCAGAGGGGCGCCAGGTCCTGTAGGCACTTCTTTGTCCTCTATATCCAGAGCCATCATCTGCTATCACTCCCCAGAAAGGCTAGACAGGGTCAAATCAGGATCACTAACACCAGAAAATCCTGGGGCAGGTTTATTTGGCATCAACCTTACTGCTTCTGGGCATGAGTGCCACTTACGTGCCCGTGGCTACAGCCATGTTACATAGGAGCTTACTTATAGGCTGCTTCCTCTGCTGCGGCCTTTCAGAAAGCTGTCAGCATTAGCACAGTAGCTAGGGGAATCCGTGGGAATCATGGCAGCAAACTAAAGCACATTCCAAAATGAAGCAACATTCACTTACAGTGATTAGCTCATTTTAAGCTTGGGGCAATGTTAAGGGCCCTTCAGGACCAAGTAGTTTCCTCCTTTGCTTCTTTAGGGAGTTTTTATTGGATGAAAACTTAGGACTACAAACACAATGTCTCTGAACACTAGGGTTAGGAAGATGCCTAACATTTAAGCAGAGTTTTAATTCTCTGCCTTAATTTACATTTTGTGCTTAGTTGGTTGGTTGCTGTCCTTTGTGCTACAAGAGGACCAAAGTGACATCACTGTGTTGGAGCCAAGGTGCAGTGTGTCTGCGTGTGGTTGATCAGCCCAATATGAGCTCAGAAGGCTCTACCCCAGGTTATGCACAAACAGTCCATATGATCTTTGGACTAGAGATAGCTCTTGTGTGCTCATCTCATTCTTTTTGAGCTACTGCAATTCCACTTTGCTCATAGAACACAGTGCCCTAAATTTAATGTATAATGATTATTACAAATATAATAATTTATATTTATAATTATAAATATAATTTACATGTATAATTATTGCAAATATAACAGTTTACATTTTAATAAAATAACACATGCAATAATTTACACTTACATAATTGTTGTAAATATAACATATAATTATTATGAATACAATAATAATGTACATTTATGGTGATTATTAGAAATATTATTTTAATTTACTATAATTGTTATAAATACAATAATCTAAACCTATAATGATTTTTACAAATAGAATAATTTACATTTATGATAGTCATTACAAATATAATATTTACATTTATAATAGTTAACTACAAATATAATTCACACTAATAATTATTACAAATATAATAATACTTTATGATAATAATAGCAGCAATAATAATAGCTAACTTATATAGCACTTGCTATGTGCTAGTCATCTCTAGTTAATTCATTATCTGTTTGTAGTTGAGGAAAAATCCAGGTGACTTGAACTGTCTGGATAAAGAAATAGTCTAGTTTATTACTGTGTCTGTTGCTAGATCTAGGGAGGCAAGGCCGAGGAAAGGGCTACCCTGAGAAGTTCCCTTAGGTCTTAAGAGTCTGGGTAGGGCTGGCGGTGTCAGCCTGTGATTTCTGCTCTGAGAGGTTCATGGACCTGACAGCCCTCCTCGATATCTCTCTTCTCCCTGCCTCAGCCTTACTTTCTCTTTTTCCTTCCGCTGGCAGGCCCAGGGCTGCAGGTTCTCTCTAGCTCAGCTCTGGAGGCCCTCGCTCTTTCCTTTCCAGGGCCAGATGCTCTAAGTGTCTGAGTGCCCCGACAGATGGCAGAGCTGGAAGGGCTGTGACCTTGATGCTGCAGGCATGAGAACAGGCAGCCCAGGTTGGAGGGTGTTGCAGCTCCTGGTGCCCCAGTGTCTCAGAGGCAGCCTCGAAGGTGGCTGGGAGCAGAGCAGGCTTACTTCTCCAAAGGAGAGCCCAGGGTATTGGGTGTGGGGGTTTTGGTCCTTGCAGAGAATATGTGGGTTCAGCAGAGAGCCCTCCAATCAGGTAGCAAGAGAAAGAAAGAACAGGAGGAACTGCAGGAGGAACAAGGCGCGGGGAAACGGTTTTGGAAAGAGAATTTTTTTTGGGAAAGGGCGTCTCCTGCTGCTTTGTACTAAGCCTTGAATAGCTTGCACAAGTGCCCCAGGGCCCTGAGGGGTCAAAAGTGGATGACTCAACATTATGGTATCAGTCTTGATTAGATACAATAACTGGGCCTATGTTCAGTTGTGTGTTCAACTCTTTGTGACCCCATTTAAGTTCTTTTTTTTGGGCAGACATATTGGAGTGATTGACCATTTCCTTCTCCAGATCATTATACAGTTGAGGAAACTGAGGCAAGCAGGGTTAAGTGACTTGCCCAGAGGCACGCAGCTAGGTAGCGTCAAGTGCCTGAGGCCAGATTTGAACTCAGGTGCTCCTGACTCCAAGGCCAGACCTCTATCCACTGCACCACCGAGCCACCCTTAAAGACAGTTTTAGTTCCTAGTTTCTTGTTGTTTAGTCATATTTTAAGTCTTGTTCAACCCTATTTGGGGTTTTCTTGGCAAAGATACCAGAGTGGTTTGCTATTTCCCTCTCCAGCTCATTTTACAGATGAGGAAATTGAGGCAAACAGGGTTAAGTGACTTGCACAGGGTCACATAGCTAGTAAATGTCTGAGACTAGATTGGAACTCAGGTCTTTCTGACTCCAGTGCCAGTGCTCTATCCACTGTACCACCTAGATGCCCCCAAATTTTAGCATTCTTTAAAAAAAAGTTTTGAGTTCCAAATTCTCTCCCAGCTCCTTGAGAAAGCAAGCAATTTAATACAGTTATACATGTGGAGTCATGCAAAACATCTAGATTAGACATGTTGCAAAAGAAAACACAACCCAAAAAACCAAGAATAATAAAGAAAGTCTATATTGTACATTTTAAAACATTTTTCTGAAAGGGGCCAATAAGCTTCAGTAGACTGTTAAAGGCATCCATGACACAAACAAAGGTTAGGAATCCCTCTTGTATGTAAAAGACATTAAAGACACAAAGATGAAAAAAAATGGCATACAACCTGATTTGAAGGATCTTGAAGGGGTCATGAAGAGTTAGACACAACTGAAAAACAACTGAACAAGAAAAATATATGATAGTAATATAATAATATTGACAATAATAAACTATTATTTTCCCAATTCTTCTTAACAGAATTTATACCGTTCCTTTTCTTCTTATCCTCAGTGGAAATGGATGTTAATAGGTATTGAGACAGTGACCAAATGCACTCTACATTGTTGGAGAGATGATAGAACATTGTAGGCAAACTATGACAACCAAATGGGTTAAGCTCTATACTTAGAGATAGAAAAGTGGTCTGGGACAAACATTTTCTAGCCAACAAATTGTAGGGAATTATAGGGAAATGTCACCTGTTAGTTTATAAAGATAAGTGATCCTATAACAACTCATATTTGTATAGGACTTTACAGTTTGTGAAGTACTTTTTTTTTTTTTTGGTTGAGATAATCAGGGTCAAGTGACTTGCCCAAGGTCACACAGCTATTAAGTGTCTGAGGTCAAATTTGAATGCAGGTCCTCCTGACTCCAGGGCCAGTACTCTATACACTGCACCACCTACTTGTCCCTTTTGAAGTACTTTTAAAATAGTATTATCATTCATTTCTTCTCATCTTTTTAAAGTAGAGTTCAAATGGAAACATTCCTGAGATAAGTTGCTTTGCTACTGTATTTTTTGACAATGATGTCAAACATTTGACATGTCACATAATTGACATAAACAGTTACATAGTGCTTTAAGGTTTGCAAAGCACTTTATGTATATTATCTCAGCTGGTCATTAAAAAACACGTTTCTTGTTCTATTGACTATTGCACAAATGGGTAAAATAACTGTTTTTTTTTAATTAGGTAAAAGTCTTGGAATGTAAGTAACTTTAGTAGAAGACTGGACAATGGGAACAATATGTTCTCATTCCCATCTTGTTCCCACGTGGTCTTGATTTCTTCTGCTAGGTCATTATATTTTGAAGGCTTTTCATTGCATGTAACTTGGAGATTATGAGTATTTGCTGTGATGACATCCAATGACATGCTAGTAAATGTTTAACAACCAGTTCTCTGGAAAAAAAATGTACCTTAAAAACACTTTAAAGTTTATTCTGAATTAATATCCTTTTTCCCTCATGACTTTTTGAAGTCCAGAAACCAACAAAATCATAAATTAAGCCCTGTTTTGTAGCATTTCTTGATTTCCAAAGTGTAAGGGCTCATTTTGAGAACTTAACAATTGTTGGCTTTAGTGAGCTGGTAGAGCTGGCTCTAGCACACTGATATTTTAAAAAATACTATTCTTAAATTTTTATGGCTATGTGATTATAGGCAACAGTTCTGTCTGTGACAATGGTCTAATTCCATCACAATTTATCTATTAAATTCTCCAGCATATTTTGAAGTCTGTATTTGTAGTACAGGGATTTGCCATTTGTCAGCCTGTGAAAGGATAGCTAGGTGGATACAGTGGATAGAGCACCAAGCCTGGAGTTAGGAAGACTCATCTTCCTGAATTCAAATCTGCCTCAGACACTTAGTGGCTATGTGACAAGTCACAGATCATCTGTTTATCTTAATCTACTGGAGAAAGAAATGGTAAACCACTCCAGGATCTTTGCAAGAAAACTCCCTGGACAGTATGGTCCGTGAGGTCATGAAGAGTTGAAAACAATAACCACCACCACCACCACCACCACCACTTTTTACAGCCTGGAGTGGTTTCCCAGTTTCTCCGGCTTCCTTGCATAATCTGTGTTGATTGCTAAGTCTAGGTCACTTAAGAATGACCCTTCTGTATTTTTTGGTTATGAACTTGAACTGAATTATTACCACTAATATTATTGCCCCTGTATTCCTGAAAAATTTCCTCATCTATGAAATGAAGGAATTGGATTGGATTATTTTTGTGATCCTTACCAGCTCTAACGTTCTATGACTCTGTAAGCCTTATGTGCCAGGCTGTGTTAAAAGTGGTCTGAGGTCTGGGATATGGAAAGTGGCTAAGGGTTGGGTGAGAATGAATTACAAAATCAGCAAAAGTGGCATCTATGCAATCCCTTCTGAGCTCTTTCTTATTCTCTCTGGTAGGTTAAGTCAGAGGTTTCAGGATGATGACAGTGCCAGGAGGAACATTCCTTTATTCATAGGATTATGAGTAGGATTCATAGGATTCACAGGGTTAGGTTAGCAGCATAAGGAGAGAGAGAAGAAGAAGAAGGGGCTTCTAGTTGCAGCTATGGAAGCTGTTACTCAGCCTCAATGCTCCACAGGGTGATCAAAATGTCATCTAGCGCTCCTGGTATCCACGGCAGTTTCGGATCCAGACAAGCCTGTTAATGTCCTCATTTGTTCTGGGCTAGTTTGTAACGTCTGAGACCATTGTATCCGTGTGTGTCAGTAAGAGATGCTCATTTTGGATTCTAAAGGCCTGGTTGCAAATTCTAACACTAGTACTTAGCCCATGTGCTACCTTGGGCAAGTCATTTCCCTGGCTCCCTTTCTTTATCTTTATATGTAAAGGGTGGGACTGAACTGTATAATTTCCAAGGGTCCTTCCAGCCTATGATATCACCTTTGCACCCTGGATTCCTCTGAGGCAGAAGTATCAACATTTCTTCAACATGCTCTTAGATTGAAGTAACCCCAATCTGTTGGCCCCCAAACCCCAAAGTGTCCTTGTTTTGGTCAGTGTTGCTGATTGGGAGTATGTGTTGATTATACTGTTCCTGATGACCAAGGCCTTCTGAATTTCCCCTGTATATATTGAGAAGCATAATTCAGTTTGAATGGAGAGTCCAAGGATCAAAATGCCTGTCACAAGCAAAATGCAAATACATTTGCTGACTTCTCAATCAGTTATTAAAAAATTCCCTGTATTGGGAAGGGTAACCTTTGTTGCCAGGTAAGGGGTGGGGCAAATAAAACACTTTCAGAGAGAATCAGTTATTATTATTGAAAAAAATTGCATGTATATTTATTTAATTCACATTTGCCTGTGACCGTGGGTCTAAGTCTGCCCAAAGAAATTGGCGAATTTCATATTTCTTACTCTCTGTGCTACAGTTTAAGTTACTGCTCAATGGGAGCCATCAGTCTGCCACTGAGTCTGGGTAATCGAGATATTTACAGGGGTTTTGTAGGTTAATACAATCTTCCAAAGATCAGCCTAGCCAGGTGTAAAGAGGTGCATTTTCACAAGGTTAGCTTTTGAGAAATGACTTTTTATTTTCCTGTTATCATTCATGCTTGGTGTCCTAGATGGACAGCCGGATTTGAAGTCGGGAAGATCTGAGTTTAAATCTCATTTTTGAAACGAACTAGCTGTGTGATTAGGGGCAAGACTCTTAGCTTCTCTGAGCCCCAGTTTTCTCATCTGCAAAATGGGAATGGATAATAATTCAGCATGACTTCTTTCACAGCCTTCTTGTACAATGAAATAATGTGCATTTATATGTACATAAATATATACACATGCGTATTACATACATGTGAAATGTTTTGTAAAACTTAAAGTGCTACATAAATGTGTAAATGTTATTTCTTTTTCATCCTCTTCCTCTTTTAGCTTCTCTTCCTCCTTGTCTTATTATTACTAAGGGGTGGGATCTCTGTCAGTTGGAGAAACCATGCTGATGAAATCAGGAGGAATTCTAGGTTTTCCTTGTCTACAATTTTTGCTGCTTGTTTTGAGGGTTTTAAAAAAGGACTATTCCCAAAAGCCATGCTATTGGGAAGAACATAAACAGTAGCATCAGTTGTCAATATCTTCCTAGATTCTCATAAAAGGCACCTCTTCTTATTAAGGGCAACCGGGTGGCACAGTGGATAAATGCTGGACCTGGAGTCAGGGAGACCCTGCATTCAAATCTGACCTCAGATATTCACTAGCTGTGTGACCCCTGGTAAGTTATTTAACCTCTGTCTGCTTCAATTTCCTCAACTACAAAATGGGGATAATGATAGTCCCTACCTGGCAGGGTTGTTGCAATGATCAAGTGAGATAATATTTGTAAAGCACTTAGCACAGTGCCTGGCACGTAGTAGGTGCTCCGTAAGTGCTTATTTCCTTCCTTCATAGGATTTTAGAACTAGACAAGATCATCTAGTCCACCGCCTGAGTTTAAAGATAGAGGAAGCAAGATCTAGAGATTCATCCAAGGACAATTGGACAGTTGGGTAGTCAATGCTGGTGATGGTATGTAGCCGTCTTCTGGGAGCTGAGACTTGGATTCTGGCTCTGGCACTAACTCGCTATGAGATCTTGGACAAAATGAATGGGCGTATGAAGTAATCCCTGAGGTTTCTTCCATCTCTTGTAGTCAGTGATGCTGTTAATCCAAACTTAGTACTTTTCCCAATAGGCTGTGTTACCCCCACAAGCCCCCAGTCTCTGAGCACCCAAACCAGTTATTGCCAAACCCCTCTACTAAGTGCGCCCTTTATTTCTCAGGCTCTCATTTAGTCTTATTGACTTGACTTTAACAGTCTTTAACAGCCTTGGGTTTCTGATATTCTGATCTAAGTCAGATTAAAAGCAGACAAATAGAGCTTGGAAGACTGAATAATGGCTATTGCTATTTAAGCTGCTATTCAGGGCATGCATGGTAATAACCAGGGAGAGGGACAGTTAACAATTCAACTTTAAAGAAAGAGATGGGAAATTAAAAAAAAAAATAGACACAGAACTTTAGTTGGGTGTCCCAAAAGTCTTAATGCTATATTAAACTTAAATAGCTTTAAGCTAAGAAAAAGTTGTTAAAGCTTAAAAGGTTGCATTAAGACTTTTGGGACATCTCTTACAATAAAGGACATTCTTAATGTTGACCCTGAAGGTTAAATTGTACTATCGTTTAAAAGGCAGGAAAGTATGAAAACTACCATATTGGTCTTAATATAGGCAGCACTTTTCCTCAAATCACTGGTTGGTTAAAAACTGGGGTGTGGCTTACAAGCTTTTTTTTTTTTTTGGTTAGCATAGACCAATGTACTTTTTTCCCTTTTAAAGAGGTCTCATTTTAGGAGCGTGGCCTATATTTGGGAAGACCAATATCTGGACCAATATGGTATACATTCATTAAATAAAGGCTTCGTCTGGTACCTCAGTGTCTCTTTGCCAAGGTCAAGTTTGATCATTATAATCACATTGTTCAGTTTTGTTGTTGTTTTTTCTTTCCCATTTCCATTGTAGTAATTGTGAATATTGTTTTCTTGGTTCTACTTACATGTCACTTTGTACCAGTTCATGCTTCCCTGGATTCTTCACATTCGTTATTTCCTTTGGTAGAATAGTCTTCCACCACATTCATGTATACAATTTATTGAGTTTCTTTTTAGTGGTTGGGGTTCTGCTTTGTTTCTAGTTTTTTGCAACTAGAAAGCATTCTGTCACGAATGTTTTAGTGTATATGAGACCCTTCTTTCTATCTTTAACATCTTTGGGTGAAAGGTTAAATTTTTATCATCTGGGAGATTTAATTGCATGGAACATCTTGTTCCCAGAAGAGAATGAGATACTTAAAATGAGATCGTTTTTGTAAAGCACTTTGCCAGCTTTAACATGCTAGAGAAGTGCTAGTTAGCTATTATCTCTTTTTTTTCAGTCCCTTCCCCTACTCACATCCTTACTTTTCTTTCTCCTTAGCAGAATATCCAGCTTCCTTCAAAGCTCAATTTGTATTACCTCAGATAGGAAACAAATCTTGATCACTCAGTGGCTAAAACCCCACTTCCTTCAGGATAGTATGCATATTCTATACCAATATGTAGTATTTAATTATCTTAGTACATGTTGTTTTCTCCTATAGAATATTAACTTCTTAAGGGTAGCAGAGACTGTGTCTTCCGTGTCTGTGTACCTCTAGTGTCTGGTACGTAATTGGCACTCGATAAATGTTGCTTTTTGTTGTTGAATCACGGACTAGAACTCATCAGGGCTTACCAGTTTTATTGAGTAAATTACTTACATTGCTTTTTCACTTCTGTCTCTGTGGGCACTGTATGAATAATATCCATAGTTATCTTGGCTTCTGCATCTTCTCTTGACATTCTGGGAGTTCATTCAGGGGACCCTGGGGCCTTGTTAGGTATTTGTGACTTTGAAAGCGGTCAGCTCTGTGGTTTGGGTAAGGAAAAAACCAAAACATTCCTCCTCAGAATTTCTGATATTCTCATTCCCCAATGAAAAACCTGACAGGATATGTCTTTCAGATTCTCCTGTGAATACTGAGTTCAAGAAAAAGAGAGAAAAAGAAAAAAGCTATTCTCAGGGTTTTGGTAACATCAACATTTTCTTTGACTAACTTTATTCTGAAGGAACAGGGTTTCTTTTCATTTTTTTTAAAATCTGGATTCATACTCCTTAATGTAAAACATCTGTCAGTCTTCACTGTCATTCCTGAGTGGTTAGCTTTATAGTAGTATGACATTCAATCTGACATAGATTCTCATCCCTCCTTTTCCATTTGGTGGACAAATTTAGGACAATTTAAAAAATGTAACTGAAGCCAAATTTATTGGAATGAAATTTTGAAGTACAGTTGGTTGGTTCCTGTTCTTAATTGGCATGGGACATGTTTTCTGTAGAATGGGTCCCTGAGAGGCTTTGTTTGAGGCTCCTTCAGGCCTATAGGAAGGTTTCTACCTTACAGCTCACAACTGATCCTTACTATTTTAAGATGTAAGTGTTAGCATTTGGGATGATCTTCCTTCAAGAACCCAGAGGACTGAATGGGAATTTGTTTTTTCCTTATGTACCAAAAAGTTGCTTAGTTTCTCAACTGGGTTATGAGGTTCCATTTAGTTTTAGTTATTTCTAAGGTCTGTATCACATGACACTCATGGGGTCAGAGGTCAAAATTATAATTTAACTTTATAGCAGTCCTTGAGGCTAGATATGTGGGGGGAAAAGCAAGGAAAACATCCTTATTTGCCCACAGACTCAGAAAGATAGGAAGGATTTTTCAAGTGGGTATTTTGTCCATGAGCTTATCATCAGGATTAGTGGAGATTAAATCAGTCTTAGAAATTCTAAGTCAATGATAAACACGAAATCACTTAAGGACCAAAAAACCCCCAACAGTAATAACAAAAAAGAAATTTAAAAAATACAGATGCACACATTTTTCTATTCGAATAGAAGTCTTTTCTGACTAAGATCATATAAATAAAACATGTAAGCATAATAAGGAATATATGAGAAGTTCATTAGTATAATACGCGAGCAGTAATCTATTTACTTCTGGAAACAGCTAGTAAAATATGTCTCTAAGCAAGAGGAGTTGTTATCAGTACTTAGCCTAGCATCTGGCATATTGCAGATACTTAATACTTGTTGACTTGAATCATTAGTTTTGCTTTTCTCAAGAGTTTTACATGTAGATTATTGGAATTACAAGGGACTTCAGAAACTGGATAGTTCATCCTTCCATCCCACGCAGCAGTCTTCTCTATAGCATCCCTGATGTGAGGTCATCCAGCCTTTACTTGAGTGTGTCTAGTGATGGGGAAGTCAGTACCTTACAACAGGACTGATTCTATTTTTAGATAACTCTACTTGTTAAGAAGCTTTTCCTTATATTGAGTTGAAATGCTCTATTTAATGAATACTTCGGGGCAACTAGGTAGTGCAGTGGATAGAGCACAAAACCTACAGTCAAGAAAACTCATCTTCCTGAGTTCAAATCTGGTGTCAGACACTTACTAGTTGTGTGACTTTGAGTAAGTCACTTAACCTTATTTGCCCTAGTTTCCTTGTCTGTAGCATGAGCTGGAGAAGGAAATGGCAACCCACTCCAGTATCTTTGCCAAGGAAACCCAAATGGGGTCACAGAGAGGCGGACACAACTGAAAAATAACTGAAAAACAACAATGAACACTGGTCTTAGGCTTGTTCTCTGGAGGTACACAAATGTACTACCTTTGTATTATATATATTATATTACATATATGTTATATAATTATACATTTAATTATATAATGTATTACAGAACACATTCTGTCTATGACTTGGTAGATCAGTTCTAGGGAGTTGTATGAGGGAGATAGAGGTTAAATGATGTGGTCAGGGTCACATATTTAGCAAGTGCTAAAGGTAGGATTTGAACCCAGACTTCCTGATTTCAAGACCAGAAAACTATCTGCCATATTACACTCTCTTATATGTACATTGCATAAGAATAATCATTTTTTACATGAAAACCTGTTAGAAATGTGAAAATAATAATCATCTTTTCCATTAAGTGTTATCTTTTGTAGTCTAATCATCCCAAGTTCCCTTAACTGTTTCTCATATAATACTTTCAATTCCTCTCACCATCCTCGATATATTCCTCTGGACAAGTTCCAACTTGTTAATATTATTTCTTAAATGATGAGTGTAGAGCTAGACAAGTTGTATGACCAGGCCTCAAAATACATTGGGACTCTCATCTTCTCTTCTGTGAACACTATATGTATATTTCTCCAGAACACAATTCCTTAAATGCCTCATCATGGGTTCTTGAAGGCCATTGCCAGCAGAACACATGCTAAGGAAGTTTCCATCAATCAGCAGGGCTCCCAATGTGCTTGTGGTGACGAACTGTCTGCTAAGGACCAACCTAGTTAAATAAAAACTCTTCGATAGAAAGTTGGCTTCTACGTGATGAATTTTTTTGTCATGGTAACCTACAAAAGAGATAACAATAGAAAATGTCCTCAGTTCTAGGGAGCTCCCTTTCATATCTGCAATGACAATAACTTAAAAAAATGAGACAGGGTACAAAGAACGGCACAGGTTTTTAAGACTGTCTATAATTGTTGATTTATGTAAATGTTATTTTTCTGAATGTGAGATCTTTGTTTAGTGACTGAGGAGATGGCATGCTACTGGCAGAACTCAGCCACAACCACACTGACATTCTTCCTTTATGCACATTGGCAAATAAATGGAAGGATGCTTTATAGGTTCTCTTCAGAGAGGCAAATAATGGAGTTGGTGTACTTGGTTTCACTGTGCACCCAAGGGCACCACGAAACATCATTGCATAGGACACTTGACCATGTCACCCAAGAATGGAGAACCTGTGGCTTTCTAGGTCCATGTGTGCAGCCTTTTGACTGAGTCCAAGTTTTACAGAACAAATCCTTTTATTAAGGGGATTTGTTCTGTGAAGTTTGGATGCACTCAAAGGGCCACACTTAAGGACCTAAAGGGCCACATGTGGCCTCCAGGCCATAGGTTCCCCACCCCTGACACTAATTAGTGCTCTTCACATACATAAACAAGGAAGCCTCTATGAAGATAATTATAATTAACATACCACTATCTATTGCAGAGGATGAAGAAGTAAAGGAATCCTATAAAGAACTTGACCAGGTCTTTGAATCCAAGTCAATACACATATCTGGATTCCCAGTGATTTTGATGTGAAGATGGACACAGGGGAATGTGGTAGATAAATCAGCTACAAAATAAGATTTGGAATTAAGAAATGAAAGAAGTAAAGCAGAATTCTCAGGACTCCAGGGCTTATATGTCATGAAGATTTCCTTTAAGAAGAGAGCCAGAAGGTGATGGACATGTTAAGCATTGATCAGCACTGCAAAAAACTAAGACAACTTAGGATATGGTTGTTTTCTGATAGGGGAATCATTTCAGGATTGAAATGTGTGCAGCCAGCTTATTGACCTGTCGAAGGGAAGGTCAAAATCAAGAAGAAAAGACATTTGAGAGGTATGGAGAATACAAGCTTCTGTTGTGTTTACTATTTATTGATTAGAAAAAAGCATTTAATTTAAAGGCTCTCCTCCAACAAGTTGTCTCCCGCTTGAATGGTGTAAAGATCCAAGAGGATGCCTTAAAAATAATTAAAAAAAAACCCATAAAGATAACTTTGTTTAATGATTCATTATAAAAATTGTTAACAGGATTTTACTGAGCCAGTCTCCAATCTGGGAGCCAAACAAAGCAGGCCTAGAGACGAGAATGCCAGTAATCAAGTAGCTGTTTAATTAATCACGTTCAAAGTGAGGAATGCTCTCCAAGTTAGAGTAAAAGCAGAGCTTATCTACCTAAATCAGAAATGGGGGAGGGGGGTAGAGAAGGTGGATTACAAACAATTGTTTCCAGGGCCTGAGTGGTTTCCCACCCCGGGCCCACAAGTCCATGATACCAATGTTCTAGAGTCCTGTGGCAACGGCATTATTCAAGTCTTTGGGGGTTGTTACTTGGTGGTGATGGGAACAGGTTGTACGATCTTTGATTTGTTTCACTTAAGATACAAAAGCACGAGAATGCAGTGATTGTGAGAGCACTGTCAAGGGTTTGATTGATCATTTCAGGATGCACTGTAAGTTTCTGACGCCCAAGCCAGAGTCTCATGAGAAATTGAAATTATTAGTGTACTCGTCACATATATTGTATTGATTAACATGAAAATCATAACTCCCTTCAAAAAATCAAATGAGGGATGAAACAGAGGTCTTTTGCTTCCTAGGTGATCACCATTCTATTGGAAGATGGCCTTCATGAAATGCAAATGAAAGGATTCTCTAATGATGGTGGGGTTCTCTAGAGGCTTCTGATGGCAGATGATATTGGGTTAATTGCATTAAAACCTGCAACATTGTAGGTCATTTTTAATGAGGTTGATGGTAGCTACCAAAAAGAATGTAGATTGCCCAGGCTGTGATATAGTTTCATGGGCTGCCCACTGAGTCAGCCATTGTGTGTGGAAGTGTATGTGTGTGTGTGTGTGTGTGTGTGTGTGTGTGTGTGCAATCACATGCACAAGTGTTGTTGTTGATCCTTTGTTCTCAAAGAAGATCAATGACGTCAGGAGAGTGAGGTTTTGATTTACAAGTGATTTGGATTGAAGTGAAGCAGAGCTCTGCAAAGTCACCAGTCTCACTCTTTCCTACCGAGTCATTGGAGTCCAGTGGCAAGACATAGGTCAGGATGACTGGTGATGGCTCAGGATGCAGTGGGAGACCTTGGCCTTTTTAATCTAAGGTTTTTCTCAGGCCTTAGTTTGTCTGAGACAATACCCATTCAGTGATTAAAGACTAGGTAAGAATTCATGCACAAGTGTATAATTTGGATAAACATTGAAGCTCTGGACAATGAATCTGGCCCAAAGTTGAATACGCAGAGAGCAGACTGTGTCATATTGGGGAAATTGTGTGCAGAACAAATCACATCTTCTTAATATAATTATTCTTCTGATGATCCTATGTAGCTATGTAGCATACCATAATGTAAACAAAAATTAAAATCGCAGGTGACCCAAAGTAAGCCTGTTGCCAGCAATAACTGGTATGCAAGAGGTTATAAAATATATTGAGGCTATGTGTGACCAGGAAAAAAGATGGAGGAATCCTGTAGTGAGAATGAGGGTTTTCAGATAAGTAGCTCAACTGATGGATTGATACTCAATACCATTATTAAAATCCCAGAGGAAAGCCTCCATCAAATTGGGTAGGTCCTCTGTAGGATTTATGGAAGGACATGGATAAAAAAATCATACATGAGGGCTTGGATGAATTGCTATCTATACTGGTGGGTTATCAGATGGACAGCTCAGTTGATGGATTGGCATCCAGTACATTATTAAAATCCCAGAGGAGGCCTCCATTAAATTGGGTAGATCCTCTAGTATATTTATGGAAGGACATGTATTAAAAAAAAATCACATATGATGGCTTGGATGAATCACTATATGTACTGGTGGAAAGGAATACATAAACTGATCATGTAATGGATATTGAAGTAAGTATGCCCGTGCTAATTTATTTAAAGATCACATTAGTTTTTTTGGCACTTAATAAACACTAGTTGATTGATTAATACAGTACTGTTGTTCAGTTGTGTCTGACTCTTCATGATCCCACTTCAGGTTTCCTTGGCAAGGATATTGGAGTGGTTTGCCATTTCCTTCTCCAGTTCATTTTACAGATGAGGAACTAAGGCAAATAGGATTAAGTGAGTTGCTCAAAGTCACACAGCTAGTGAGCATCTGGGACTAAGGTGGAACTCAGGTTTTTCTGACTCCTGGTCTGGTGCTGTATCTACGTACTATCTAGCCACCCCCGTTCATGTTAAGCTCAAAGTGAGCTAAAACCCATAATTCTTTTACATATGGAATGTTAAATATCTCTCATAGAGTATTTGCGTAGCTGAGTTTTTGAACCTAAATATTCCTTGGGATTTTTAATTGAGTTAGTTCATCATTTTAGCCTACTTTAAATTTTATTGTATTTGAGACTGGATCTCCTTATCTTGCCCAGGCTAGAAGGTCAGTGTCTACTCATAGGCCCAATCCCATTGATGGTTATCAAGAAAATTTTGAACTTCTCTGTCTGAAATGAGCCAAACTCATTTGGTCCTCCTTAGGCAGCCTGGTGGCCCTCCACTCTTGGGCTAACGATACTGGTGCAAGGCTTAATGTGTATACCTGATCTGTGTTAGCCCTCTTTCTGCTCAAAACTCCCAAGCACAAGCTAAATACCAGCTTCTGCCTCCATTGGTAGCAGGAGTTATAGGTTTATGCCACCATGACAGCCAATTTTAACCTCATGAAATATTTATGGATTTTGAGTCTATCATCATCATGTAATTGGTATTAGCTATCCCTCAAAATTTGTGGATGATATAATCCACATATTTGGTAATTGTGGTACCCTGTGTGACCTTGGGCAAGTCACATAATTTCTCAGCCTTAGTTTCTTCGTATGTGAAATAGAAATAATAATAACACCTACCTTGAAGTGTTGTTGTGATTATCAAATGATATAATATATATATAAAGAACTTTGTAAGCAATAAAGCACTATATAAATTATATCTATTCATTGTTATTATTATTATTATCATTATTATTGTTACTATTCCTTCACTCAGGCTATTGATACAAATGTTAAATAATAGAGACACGGATGGAGCATTTAAGTACCCCACTACAGATCTCCCTCTGAGTTGATATTAAACCATTAAATCAAAACTCAGTGTTAGGTTCTGTTAGGTCATTAAACTAATTTCAAAGTAGCCTATCTGATATCTCTCCATCTCATCTATGAAGATATCATAAAAGAATTCGTCACACCTTTGCTAAAATCCAGATAATTCTGGATTATGTATATCATTATTTGTCTAGAGACATGATTTCTGCTATTTCTGGGGCTTGGGTGGTTGCATGCTATAGGGAATGTTTATAATAATATCTGATATTTATACAGCATATGAAGATTTGCAGATGTTTTACCTATATTATCTCTGTTTTATTTACATGATCTCTTTTGAACCTCACAGCAGCCCATGAGTTGGCATTATATGGACTATTCACCTTTTCCAAATTAGGAAACAGAAATTTAAAGAGGTTAAGTGATTTGTCCCTACTTGCAAAGCTAAGATAGGTAGTATGTGAGTCTAAATCCTCCTGACTGCAGGGTCTGCCTTTTCCAGTTAACAAAGCATCATTTGTTGGCAAATTCTGATTAGGAGACAACAAACTACTGTTTCCTGGCTGGGTAGATGGAAAAGTGACTACTATTAGAGTTTCACTGGCATCCCTGTGATTGATGGGGATGTATATCTTAAATGTGGAGATATTCAATGTGAAGAATTCTGCCTCATCAGTCATATAAATTTTTCATGTCTCCTTAAATGCTAAGTTCCAATCTTCCTCCTGATGTTTGACATGACTCTTCATTTTCTATCTGTGTCATTTTCATCCTCTTCCTTCAGACAAATGTAGATTTTGACATATTGTGGTCACCTTGGTGCTTTTGAAATCATTCTTTCTACGTTTACTCTAAAATTCATAGGATTTGGAACTGACAGGGACCTTAGAGCTTATCTAGGCTAGCTCTTTCTTTGTACAGAATAGGAAACTGAGTCTCTGAGCGATTATAACATTCAATACTTAACAGCTGAGTCATCAGAGGCTTTCAAATTTAATTCTCTCATTTTACAGGTGAGAAATTGGAGACCCAGGGATCTTAAGTGAATGGTCCAAGGTCACAAAGGTAGTAAGCATCAGAGAAAGATTTGAACCTAGGTCCCCTGACTCTAGAGTCATTGCCCTTCCCACTGCACCACCCTGCCCCCCTATGAAGTATGTTCTCTAAGATCACAAGATGGTAAGTAGCTGAGCTTGGATTTAAACCCAAGTTCTCTGACTCCTGAACTAGTAATCTTTCTTCTTTAGTATGCTGCCTTCACTTGAGTGTCTCTAGAACTTTGTTTTTCTTGATGGGAAAGGAGATTGCACCCTGGATTCACTGTCTTTGAGTGTCCTTGAAAAGTTTTTCGTTTGTAACCCATTTATTTTTTAGGACTTATTTATCATAGCTAGATCTAGGCAGGGACAAGAGACTGGACAATTAAACCAGAAAGGGCATAATGATATCCTCACAGCACCTTTTGTGGGCTATTCCTCTTTAGAGCATGGACTAAGCCTTCTATTTCTATGGTCAATCTGTACCCTCAACAATCAGTAGATTAAAAATTTGAGTGGGGAACAAGATAGGAATGGGGAAGATCAGGAATGGAACCTCACATTGAATTCACACAGGACACATAATTGCAAGTTATATTTGTAGGTTGCTTCATGATCACTTGGCCTATATACCGTCCATGAAGTCATCAAGTCATTGTTTGTGGAATTTCAGTGATATAGAACTCAAAACCTTATGATCCAGCCCATTCCATTGTTTGGCAGCCTGGAATATTAGGAAGTAAAAACTTATGTTGAGCCAAAACTCACTTCGTTAAATGTCCACCCATTCATCCTAGCTCTCTCCCTCTGGAACCACACACACTGAGTCGACTCTTTCTTCATGATGGCCTTCCAAAATTTTAAAGACAGTGATTATGTCCTTTTTTTTTTTTTAATACGTCTTCCTTGATCTAGGCTAACTGTTCTGAATTCCTTCAAAGGAATGTCATTTGACATTATTTTGAACCCTTTCATCATCCTGATGTCCAAATGTAGATGGTGCAAGTATCATAAGGATGTGTAAGTTGTGAAATGAGAATTATCTTTTTCTTTCTTGTGACCCTGAATCTGTCTCTCTGGCCATGGGATATAGACTACCTCCATTCACAGCTGACTATTATTGGTGGTTTTGTGTGCAATCATTTGCCTTTGATACCAAGGTCAAATTTTTTAGTAGCCAAGTTGTATACTATATTAAATATAGTGTGCAACTATCTATCTATCTATCTATCTATCTATCTATCTATCTATCTATCTATCTATCTATCTATAATACACATACATATATATTTTTTTACCAATTACCTAATGAAATTGTCCTCCACATGTAGTAAAACTTTCTTGATGTGTGACTCAAAGGGAATCTAGAACAGACATATTTAGTGTCTCCTCCCTTATGCTTCTCTATTCTTACCAGGAGGAGAAATAGGAGGTTGAGGCCAGCAGAGACTGGCCATTCTGCTCTTCTCAGAGAGAGAGAGAGAGAGGCTACTGGGCTAGAAATTTATCTATCAGTTTCTTTAAGGATTATTAGTCATGGGGATATAATTGTTAGATTAAAGCTAAATTCCTGATCACTATTTCTTAATGGAGAAAGGAGCATCCCAAGATTTACATCCAAGGCTTGACTCCTTTGCCACAGATACCAGTTCTACAATGAACACATAAATGCTCATTGGGTTTCAAGTAGGTTTCTTTGCAAGTAGCAAAGAAACTAATTTAATCAAGTTGATAGCAAAAAAGAAGTCAGAGGAAGCATGCATATAAGAATATAAGCTAGACAACACAGAATGAAGGAACTCTCCTATTGGCAGTGAGGTATCTCAGCTTAACCAAGAGAGAGAGAGAGTCCAGGATGTCATTTAAGGGGAAAATTCTCCTAAGTTTTTAGTGGAACAAGCTGGACATAGGGACGTGATGGAGACTGCCAGATCCTTTCATGTTGGTTTCTTCACAGAATCTTTTTCTCCTTTCAGCAACCTTAAGTAAAGTTGGCTTTGTTCATCTCTCTCAAAGCTGGAATCCAGAAGATCCCAAAGAGACTAAAAAGCATGGATCTCTCCTCTCCCTTTAATTTGCTAGGTCTGTCTCTGCCTTTGCACAAGCATGGGTCATTGATCTCTACTAATGAGAGAGAGTTTTATACCAATGTGCTTTGGGGCTCAAGTTATACCTCTAAGGTCTGTGCTAGGTAGCCAGCATAGGAGAGAGAGGTGTAATGAGGAAGCTGAGCAGGTACAGAGGAAAGAGTCTGTACAATGATGACATGTATAAAGCATAAATATTTTAAGGGCTGTCATGCGGAAGAAATATTAGACTTAATCTATGGGACACCAGAGGGTGGAACTATTAGCAAAAGGCAGAAATTACAAGAAAGTAGATTTAAGTTTCATGTTAGCAAGAATTTCTTATCAATTAGAACAATCTGAAAGTGGAATAGGAGGCAGGGAGAAAGGGAGAGAAAGAGTGGGCTTTGTGTCACAGGTTGCATTCAAGTAAAAGCTAGATGAGCACTTGTCTAAGATGTAAAAATTGGATTCATGTCTTGGTTTAGACTCGATCTTTGAGGTTCCTTTGAAATCTATGGTTTTGGTTTTCATAGTTATGTTCATCATCTGTATGGCCTTTACTGGGTTCAAGTGTTCTGGTATTTCTTAATCTTCTATTTCTTTCCCAGAACTGAAGACTGTTTCACCATTTGTCAGCGACTTCAGTTTGGTTTAAGAGTGAGTCTCCTGGCTAAGAACATTCACTTTGATCTGTAGTTAGGTTATTCCTTCTTCAGCTAACTATGTAACAACTCAGGTATCCTAGTGGAAGGATAAATACAGACTGAATGAAAGTACATTTAGAGAGAGTTGTAGAATCATAAAATTATAGAATTTTAGAGCTGGAAGGGACATTAGAGATATAGTACAACCTTAAAGATGTATAGACCTTTGTTAAGGTCATAAAACAAATCAATGGCAGAACCAGGACTGAACTCAGGTCTCAATTGATAACCTTTTCTATTGCATCATAATACCTTCAAAATTTTAGATATGGAGGAAACTGTAGGGATCACCATAACTGGTAGACTAATTATGCTCATTTATTAATGAATTGATGTCAATTTTGAGGGAGATCTCAAATGCTCTGTACTTGGCCCTGTCCCATTCAACATCGATCCAATATTTCTATCAATGATTTGGATAAAGAGGTTGAAGATGTGCATGTAAATCTGATCAAGATTCAGAAATGTTTATAAAGTTTGGAATGGCAGGCCAAAAGAAATTGAGTGAAATTTGATGTGGCTGCATGCAAAGTCCTGCATTTCCCCAAGTGCAGAATGGAAGAGATCTGGTTTAACTGGACTCTGTAATCATCCAAGTGTCACAGCTACAAAAAGCTAGTATGATCCAATTACTGTATTAATAGTCACAGTCTCAAAATTGCTCAATGAGAAATGGAAAGACAAAATGGTATAAAGAAATACAATAATTTCTGCAATAAATTCCAGTGGCTCCCTATTATCCCCAGAATCAAATAAAACGTTCTTTTTGGTTTTTAAAGTGCTTTACAACTTTTCCAGTCTTCTCATATTTTACATGTACTCTGCAATGCAGTGACACTGGCCTTGTGGCTTTTCACACAAGACATTGTATTTTCTGATTCTGAGTGTCTCCACTGGCTTGTGTCCATGCCTTGGACCCCCTTGCTCCTCCTGTCTTTCTCCTGGCTTTCTTCAGGTTCTTTCTCATTCTTCCTTAATGCTGGTGATTATAGCCAATTTGTGATTTTATGATTTATCCTCTATAGTCTATCCAATTTATCCTGTGTTTATTTGTTTGTACATCATTCAGTCATTTCAGTTGTGTCTGTCTCTTTGTGTCCACACTTTGGGTTTTCTTGGCAAAGATACTGGAATGGTTTGCCATTTCATTCTCTAGCTCATACTATAGCTAAGGAAACTAGGGCAAGCAGGTATAAGTGACTTACCACAGAGCTAGTAAGTGTCTGAGGCCAAATTTGAACTCAGGAAGATGAGTCATCCTGACTCCAGGACCAGTGATCTATCCACTGTACCACTTAGCTGCAGTTGTTTGCATGTTGTCTACCCCATTAGAATGCAAGCTTCTTGAGAGCACAGATGTTCTTGTGCCTTTATTTGTGTCCCCAGCTCTTAGTACAGTGCTTAACCCAGTAGGTGCTTAATAAATGATTGTTGACTTGACTTGCACCATATTATCACCTATTGTTCATTCTTCACTTTTGAAGGAGACCAATGAAATCACAGGTGATGTGTTGATTTGAACATGAATTGGATTTAAGTGAGGCAGAGTTACTCAAAGTCTTCAGCCTCACTCTCTCTTCCAGAGTCATCAAAGTCCACTGTCAGGACAAAAGATCCTTGGCCTCTTGGATATCTGACCAAGCACTAAGTCTCTATAGCACCTGCTCCTTCCTTCCTCATGACCACTGGAACAAAATATTCTCATCCACCCATTCTGCTGGTGGAAGTCTTCACATGCTTAGGATAGTCGTTCCCTAACTCACTGACTGACTTAAGGCTTATTGGTTACCCTCAATCTGGTTTAGCCTGACTACTGAGATGGTTTTTCCAGAGTATGGCTGCTGCTCATGTTACAGCTTCCTGGAACCATAGGTGAGGCTTGGGTGACAGGTGGATACCAAAGATGGATGAGCAACCCTGAAAAGGACTCAGCAAGCCCTCACACCAGAGGTGCTGCTCCTCCTTGAATACCTCATATACTCCCTATGTCTTGCTGGTACTTATGACTTGCTTACAAGAAATGGCTAGAAAAATACTTTTGAATATCTTTTATATGTGACTAGAAAAAGACACGGGTTAGTTATTTGAAAATGAGAGACAATAGATATATTGACTAAATACTAGAATGGCTCACTTCAAAATCTCTAAGAATCTGCGATCTCACTGATGTGGGTGTTATAGATCATGACATCTCTATACCTTCTCAAATCTGTGTGATTCTTGTCCATTAAGCTTTCACAGAACATCCCCCTAGCCTACTGGCCTTCTTCCAGGTCTTTAACTGCAAGATACAAAAAAAAAAGATCGCTAGGATACTACAGGAATAACACCTCCAGTGAATTGGGGGGTCATCTGTGGAGGGTATATTAGAAGGACATGGACAAGAAAATGGCACAGGATGAGAAAATGTGGAGGGATTGTAGTTTATTTATCAAAATATTAGTCAAAGGTTCCCATCAATGGATGGAACAATCCCTTCCAGCTTTAAACCTAAGGTACATTATTTTTATTTATGGAGAAATTTCTGAACATGATTGTGTCACACAAAAATCCAACCCCTTTTACTTTCACAGTATCTCTCAAATCTGATGTCTTTCCATTTACTCAGCTTCCATCTTACTTCAGATCCTTCTCATCTCTCACCTTGATTACTATGATAGCCTTCCAATTGCTCTCCCTTGCTCCAGTCTCTCCCTACTCCGATTCATCCTCCACATTATTGCCTAAAGAGATTTCCCTTAAGCACAGATCTGATCATCTCGCTCTCTTACCCAGTAATCTCCAGTGGCTCACCATCCCCTCAAGAATCAAATTGAAACTCCTCTGCTGAGCTTTTAAAGCCCTTTCCAAATGAGCCACCATTTTTCTTTCTAGACTCATTGGATATCACTCCAGCTCCTGCAAATCAGCCAAACTGATCTTCTTATGGCAAACCACTCCAGTATCTTTGCCAAGAAACTCCCAAATGGGGTCATAAAGAGTCGGACATGACTGAAAAATGACTGAACAACTGTTCCTCACATGTGACACAATGTCTTCTGTCTTTCCTTTTCACTGGCTGTCCCCTATGCCTAGAATACACTCCCTCCTTGCCTTGGCCTCACTGAATCTTTCTCTTCCTTCAGCTGGTGCTCTCCCTTTTAAACTACATTCAACTGAACTGTTTTGTGTTTATTCTCTTTATGCTTAGCTCTATCCTTGTTGTCTCCCCTATGGGAAAGTAAGCACCTTTCAAGGAGGCTTTGTTTCATTAATTTTATTTAGATCCCTAGGGCTTAGCACAATGCCTGGCACATAGTAGGCACTTATTACATGCTTGTTACTCCACTTTGCATCTGCTGCTCTGCGTGGTTTCAACTCCATAGAACAAGATGCTTTATGCCAGGTATCCCTTCCTGTTTCCCAGCCCTCTCTCATCTTTCCTGCTTCCTTTTCTGTGTTGTCTCCCCCTTTAGATTGGAAGCTCCTTGAAGGTAGGCCTGTCCTTTTTATTAATTGTATCCACAGCACTTAGCACAGTGCCTGGCACATAATAAACGCTTAATAAATATTTATCAGATTGGATTATTTGTTTATTGGTTTAGAGGCAATTATATGTCTCTCTCCATTTTTACTATGTTGATACATGCTACAGAGACTCAGTTTAAAAAAGACAGATTTGCTGTTAAATTCTGGACCAGCAATCTCCAATCTGTTTGCTGAACACCTCTAGGTATCTACAGAATTACTATATGATCTCTGAGGAACAGAATATATAGTAGACATTGTCATTTTTATCTTTATTTACTCCAATCACATATGCTTATGAATAATGGGTTTTGTGTCAACAGTGTTAATTATCAATGCTCCATTAGTGCCTAGTAAGAAAAATGTTGTGGATGTTGCTGTGATTAATATTCATTTGATGGTATTATTGGATGGATGGTAGCTTCGTGTCATCATGTATTTTTTTTAGTCAATGGATACAAAGTATGCAACTGCTATCCTGTGGTGGTTTATGGTGTTTTTTGAAATTATGACAGCATCTTCATATTTGAAAAGGCCACAAACTATTGGACTAGATTGTATAAACTTCTAGAAAGCAGAAATAATGTCTTGTTCATCTTTGTGTTCCTTTCAATGCCATGAGTAATGCCTTGCATATAGTAGGAGTCCAATATTCAATAATAATTGAATAAATGAAATAATTTATGATCAGGAAAAGACAATAAGGTCTGGCATCCAAAGTCCTTCACAGCTTGGCTTAAGCTTACCTCCCTATCTTTTTCTCCCATGCCTCTTCTTTATATACATGGCTATGATCCTGCCAAATTGGACTACCCATTTTC
This sequence comes from Phascolarctos cinereus, assembly GCF_003287225.1. Taxonomy (NCBI): domain Eukaryota; kingdom Metazoa; phylum Chordata; class Mammalia; order Diprotodontia; family Phascolarctidae; genus Phascolarctos; species Phascolarctos cinereus. The sequence continues at coordinate 331,828,470 of NW_027556098.1, forward strand.
CTTGTTATTCAGTTTGCCCTTTCCCCTCTATTCCTTAGCCAATCAGATTACTTCTTATGCTTAGAATCTTCTCCTTCCTATTCTTGCCTCATCTCCATCTTTTCATCATCCTCATCACTTTGATCACCTTCACCATCATCTGACCCGATCTACAAGGCCCATCTCAGGTGTCATCACCTCCATGATATCTTCCTAATCTCCCCACCTAGAATTCATGTCTCCCTCCCTAGTTCTGCAATATCACTTTGTGTTGGTCCTGTATGCTTTATCAGGCATATTTTATTTTATTTTTTTGGATTTTTTGGTGAGTCAGTCGGGGTTAAGTGACTTGCTCAGGGTCACACAGGTAGTAAGTGTCATGTGTCTGAGACTGGATTTGAACTCAGGTCCTCCTGACCCCAAGGCCAGAGTTCTACCTACTCTGCCACTTAGCTGCCCCTATTGCACATATTTTAATAGCTTTTTTGGTGCTTTTATCTCCCAGTAGATTGTAGGCCCTTGAGAGCTGGGACCATTTCTTCATATCTCTATTTAGTCCATCACGACCATCACACATAGTAGGCACTTGGCAAATATTTGTTGAATAGAACTGAGCCTCAAGACAGTTTCCATTGGCTTTCTGTGTTACAACAAGAAAGATGCACTTTGTATTTGTCCCCAGGTCACAAGATTTGGAGCTAGGGCTTCAAGTCTTCTTTAAATGCACTATCTGATTAGGGCTTTACACCAAGACAATGATGTATGTGTGGGGTTGTTTTAACATCTAATTCTAGGAAACTGAGTGTTATATAACTTCAGTGGCTTTCCCAAATCCACACAGCTATTTAGTGGTGGAGTGGATCCAAATCATCTGACCCTTTGATCCAATCTAATGTTCTTTCCACTTGACGCCATTTTGCCAGTCAAACCCATTGGTGAGTTAGGGGGGTGTCTACCGCAAGCATGTGGAGACTTCCCCCAGTAGAAGGGGCAGATGAAAACAATTTGTTCCAATGACCATGAAGTTGGCTGAAGCACTGGCTGGAGCAGGTACTGTAGAGCTTGGTCAGACACAGAAGATGCCAAGGTCATCCACTGCCTTCCAGACCATCAACAATCATCTTGCCACTAGACTTCAATAACTCTGGAAGAAAGATCATGAGGCTGACAACTTCATGCAACTGTTTTGCTTGAATCTAGTTCACGCACAAGTCAAGACATCACCCCATGATGTCATTGCTTCTCTTCGAAAATGAAGGACAAACAACAACTTTACCCATGTGAGCACGTGTGTGTGTGCGTGTCTGTGTGCATGTGCATGCATACACACACACACAGAGGTATGCTTTATGCTAGCATCTTGCTGAATTACTACAAGTCTCTTACATCTCCCTAACTTTCTTATGAAAATAAAATGGTGAGCCACAGAAATATTTCTCCTTCCAAAGTGTGTATTCCTGTTGCCTTAGCTGCCAGTTTTTATTAAGTTTAATAGAGGTGGCAATTGAGAGGCATGGTAAAAAGTCTTGGTGGTGGATTTTCTGATTTTTTTTTCTCCACAATAATGTAGTGAAAAGAACACTGAGTGGGAGTCAGAGGACTGCCTTTACTTCCTGACCTGTATTAATTTGCTGAATGAGTTTAAACATATCACATCCATCTTCCAAAGGGCAGAGGGGCTGTCAGGTGATCAAGTTACATACCTGGTCATTCTTGAGGTTCCATCCAGCTCAGATACTGCATGATAATAGCCATTATTTATATTATATAGCATTTTGAAAGTTTATAAAACAATTAAAATGTTTTATAGAAAACTTTACAGTGAATATCATTACATCCAACCAAGCTTGTTTAGTACCTATTTTCACTTAAATGAATTAATTTCACAGTGCCCAACTTAAGAAATGGAAGGGACCTCAATGACCTTCTAGTCTAAGACATAAATGAAAGGAATCATCACAATAATATACCTAACAAAAGGTTGTTTAGCATCTGCCTAAAGTCCTCCTAGGAGGAAGAACCTACTACATCTCAAGGCAATCCATTGAACTTTTACATACCTCGGGTTGCTCAGAAATTGTCCCAGACATCAAAGGCCTCTTTGCAGCTTCTGCCCATTCCTTCTGCTTCTGCCCTCTGGGGTCAAACAGACCAAGTCCGATCCTTCCTGTACCTCACAGATGTTTGAATATGTTAACAATGTGATCATGTCCCCTTTGAATGTTCTCTTCCCCAGGCTAAACATCCTCAGTTTCCTCAACTGATTTAAATGAATAAAGAAAAAAAATTAGTCACTTCCTTGTGTTTGTTTTCACATTCTTCATCCATTTATCATTCTTTTTTCCACCATTATTGTCATATTAATGTAATAATTAATTAATGCCATATTGTCATAATATTGTCATGTTAATGGTCAATGTGTATTCTCTTCCTCTAGGTTCTCTCTCTTTCTCTCTCTCATTATTTTGTAGAGGTCATTCCTAATTTCTTCATATTCATTATGTCTGATTATTATAAATCATGCCTATTTTTCATATAGCATTTTAAGGTCTACAAAGCATTTCACACATGTTCTAATTTGATCCCCACAACAACCTTGTGAGGTAGATGCTATTATTACTCTCATTTTACAGATAAGGAAATTAAGGTTGACGGAGGCTAAGTTATTTCTTCAGCATCATGTAACTTGCAAATGTCTAAGGCAGGATTTGAACTCAGGTCTTCCTGATACCACGGCCAACATTCTATCACATGTACTATCTAGCTGCTCATTTATTTGCATTAGAGTGTAATGGGGTAAACAAGGGAAGAGAATAAACATTTATGCAGTGTCTATTATGTGCCAGGCCCTATGCTAAATGCTATACAAATATTATCTCATTTCAGAAAAACAGGTGAGGCCTCTGGATCTGTGGGACCCTGGGTTACTTCTGAGAGGCTCTGTTTCAGCACTGAAGGACTTTAGTGTTTTGAGATTATAAGCAATATCCTTGTTGGGCACTGAGCCAGAACCCATTTGACACTGTAGAAGCAGTCCTTCAGGTAAGTGGGCTCTTCTTACCCGCCTTCACAATGGTATTCTATTACATTAATAATCCACAATTTGTTGAACCATATCCCTTATTATTGGATATGTTGGTTGCTTCCAGTTTTCAGAAATCATTTTTCATATAACAATTTATTTGTCCTTTACAACAACCCAGTAAGGTAGGAATTATAGATGGTTTTACTTTCATCTTACAGATGAGGAAACATGTTCTGAGAGTGAAGTGATTTGCTTGGGATTACAGGAAGAACAAGCTCTCGGATAGCAGTTTGATTTCAAGTCTTCCTGATTTTATACTTGGTAGTCTTGCTCATTCACCATATTGCTGAAAGCAAGTCACTTGACTCCACACTGTTTCTTTCTGTTTTGGATACTGAGTCTTGAGTCCCTACCCATCAAGATCTTCCCATTATTTTGGATTGGGTTGCATCTCCCAAGTGGAGTGTGTGTGTGTGTGTGTGTGTGTGTGTGTGTGTGTGTGTGTGTGTGTGTGTAACTAAATGGGATGCTGACATGGTCATTAATCTGATTAAATTTGACTGAATACATTTCTAGAATGATATTTTCAATAGCCCTTACCATGCAAATGAAGTTGTCCTGAAAGCATGAAAGGCATTTGGAAAACCCCAAATAGAATACAAGACTGCTGGTAATTAAATCATTGCTTAGGGGAGCAGCATTTGCCCATGTCACCGTATACATCTCAAAGGTGTGTTATCCCAGACCCATTTTCATAAGCTGATTACAGATCTGCAGAAAACATTTTCCCCCTCAGAGCCATGTGTCACTGGCCAGCATGACAGTGGGTCTCTTTGGTTTGGGGCAGGGGTGGAGAGGGTAAACAATAGTTCTTTTCTGGTCTGTTTTCTTTCATCTGTGACCATGTGAAAATTAGCAGTTCCAAATTTTGATTACCCAGAAATTTTGACCCCTACTATGTCTAGGGTTATTCTTCATTTTTGATGGACTTTCAGGGCCATGAACATAGAAGACAGGCTTTTGTGAGCACTTCCATCCTCTAGACCCTGGAGGGAGGAGAGAGGGGGCTGATTGGGAGAATCTTTTAGGAAGACAAATTAGATAGCCTTGGGGTTTGTCTCCTGATTCAGTATGTAAAAATATAGTATGCAGAGCCAGCCTTTGAGTGACACTGGTCATGGAGAATCACCCATAATCTCCAACATTTGCATTTTCATACTTTAATGTATAGTACAATGCTCTATTCACATTTGCCTTCACATTTGCTGTGGACCAATGCCTTTTGACTTCAGAGGCCTGGAAGTGAGTTCCTTATTGGTGCGGTAAAGACCAACTCCAGAAAGCATGAGTGTAATAGACAGAACACTGGCCTGAGAGTCAGGAACCCTGGTTCTAGTAGTCCATGTTCTTTTACTTCACTAGCAGGGTGACCTTGGACAAGTCATTGTTCTTCTCTGGATCTCATTACCCTCATCTGTAAAATGAAGAGGCTGGACTACATGATCCACAAGGTCTCATCCAGCTATGATATTCAATGTTCTCAGATATGATGATTCTAGGAAATGTAGTCTGATTAAGAGCAGTTCAATGACAATTGGAGTTCCTAGTAATACGTTCTTTATATAGTTTCTTTCCCATCAGAAATATAACTCAGTCTCCTTAAATTGTACTTAATATTTTCTTTACCCAGAAAAGGATACTTGTTTCTGTCCTTTGAGGAAAAATTATAGATTCTGAAAAATTACAGATTTTAGGAACCAACCATTTTCTTAATCCTACAGAGTGAAAGTGAAATTTCTTCCTCATTATAGATTCTGGCAAAACCTCAGACCTCTGATCTTGTCCTTGGATAGACCATAATGTAAGTGATTTTATGCCACTTATTTGTTGTTTTTCAAAAATTTCCTGCTGTCAAAAACACTCTGTCTCTAAAGTTTCATAAATTGGATTTGCTTTGTCTTGATTAGATTTCCTGAGTAGCTTTGGGACTGTACTGTCAAACTGGGCTTCACTCTACCTCTGTTTGGTAGATCTTTATTAATTAGTTAATGTCTTTGATGTTCAATCACTCGTCTCTTTTATTTTTGGGAAAGCAACTTGTGAATCTATCCCGAGAAATGAGAGAACTTCGTGTAGATTTGATGACTTTGACCAACTCTTAATCTTGCTTATCTGAACCTGAAGCCAGAACACTAGCTCTGGCCCTTAGGAGTTCTCTTCTTGGGTAATCATGTCACCCTTCTGGGTTTTGTGTTCTTTCATCTATAAAATGTAGATGATTATATCTGCCTCAGAAGGGTAGGTGTAAGAGAGGCATAGTGTCTAGAACAAAGCAGATCCCTTTGTTCTCTGCTCCATTAGGTCACATCTAAAGTGATCTGGAGTTATGTTAGATGCAGCTAGGTGGTAAAGTGGAGAGAGAACTGAGTTCAAATCCTGTTTATACATTTACTAGCTATGTAATTCTGGACAGGCTTTTAAGCTCTCCCAGCCTCACTTTCTCATTTTCTAGATGAGGAATCTGTACTCAATAGCCTCTAAAATCTCCTTCAGCTCAGAATCTATGATCCCTATTCTATGTTCAGTTTGGGGTATTAAAAAACCAGTGCATGTCCAAAAGAGGGAACCCACAAGATGGGGAAACAGTACAGCATGCGATATGGAGATCAAATGAAGGAACTGAGGAGTATTTAGGGGAAGGGAATAAGCGTTAATATAGTGCCATGCCAAGCACTATGTTAAGCTTTTACAAATAATATTTCTTTTGATCCTTACAACAACCCTGCAATTTAGGTGATAGTGTTATGCCCATTTTACAACTGAGGAAACTGAGGCAAACAGCAGTTAAATGACTTGCCGACTGAACATGAATTCGTATCTTCCTGACTCCAGGCCTAGCATGCTAAGCACTGTCCCATCTGGCTGCGTCTCTTTAGCTTGTAGAAGAACTGACGGGAGATTGAGGCATGGTTGTTACTTTCAACATCTATCATGTAAAAGAGGGATTAAACTTTGTTATGCTTAGAACAGTGGGTGAGGGTTGAGGGGAGCTGTTTTAGTTTCGATTTAAGGGAAAAATATCCCTACCTAATAATTAGACCTATCTAAGGATGGTATAGACTGTCTTGGGAGTTAATGAGTTTTCCTTCAATGGAGGTCATTAATTCAAGGCTGGATGACCTCCTTTTCAAGATTTGGTCAGGTGTAGATTGGACTATATGGATTCTGAAACACATTTGAATGCTGAGATTATGTGAATTTGAACAATATAACAGAAACACTATATTTTGTTGCCATAAATTGCTACACAGATGTCAGAAGTTATTATTTTCACTTTAAAAACTATTAACTCATCATCTGACCCACTGTGAATTTGGAAGAACATCATTTCCCTGTCCCCTTATGAGTAAAGATTCTTTTATTCTCTGCATTTGTGTCCCCAGTGCTTACCACAGTGGATGGCTCATAGTAGGCACCTAATGCTTAATTGATTTATTTCCAGCTAGTCTTAGCTCAATTTCTTCCTGAATGTCTTTAACTTAAAACGTTTCCATCAACTGCAAATAACATTTTACTTTTTTATTTTCCTTGTTTCATGACCAAAGACCTATTTCTCCTTCTGTCCAGAAGGCCTGTGAATCAAAGCCTAAAGGGAGTCTCCAGTGCCCCAAATTACTGTTTTTCTATTTGTGCAATGGATGAAACATTAATTGTGAAATAAATTTTCTTTCAGTCAGGAAAGAAAGCTAAGTTAGAGAAAATATGTGAAGGGAAAAGAAGGTTATAGTTAAGCCATTCATAATCACACAGAAAATTCCATAAATGATGTACAGAAATGTATTCTCAATGCAGCTTCATGCCACCCTCTTCTTTTTATACTCTTTCCCCAAATACACTGAAAGCTATACACAGATTCAAGGAATTTTGAGGGTTAGCATCTATTCAGATTTATAGCCCATAAGGTAACACTCAATGTTTCTCTTTAATTGATCAGATTAAGCATTTATTCAAAGCAAAAAAGCACTTAATCAAATAACGTAGCAATGTAGATATGAAGGAAAATTGCCCTAGATACATAGGATCACAATCTTCTACAAAGTCTTATGTCACAGGTGGGTGAGCAATACTTTTCCCTAGACTACTCAGGCTTCTCGGGTTGTGTCTAGATTTTGCCTTTGAATTTTCCCCATGTTGCTTTTCTTCCAATAGGACTCTCTGTTGTTGGGCTGATTTCTTTGTTGAGCTATTGCTCCAGTCTGCTGCCTCTCTCCCCAGTTGCTCCTGCTAGCTCCTTCTACGTAGGACAATTTACATCTCTTTTGTGAGAAGGCCCACTTCGTAAGTTATGATTTCTTTTGTGAGTCAGGTCCAAAATTATGCTCAGCCAGCACATAAAAGAGTCCCTCAAGTCAAGTCTTTATTTTTGACAATATTGCTTCATCTCAGTGGGAATTCACCTGGACTCATTTGATATTTGAGTTTGGATAAGTAATTTCATTTTAACTCCAATCACACCCCCCGTACCTCGTTCTAGGGCTATGCAAATTACTGAAGCCACTCAACAACTTTGAAAGGGAAGGGTGGAAGTATCCACCTTTTCCTTGCATTTTAATAGCTATACCCAGTTCACTGCCCTCCTTACAATAATATTCTTTGTTTTTCTTGTTTAAGTTACAATAATCCCAGTACTTTGAGTCTGGCAATTTCTAGAAATATGCCACAGAGACATAATACAAAGCTCCATCTGGAAACAGCTGTATCTTATTGACATAGTCATTGCCAATTCAAGTAGCCAGAATGTCTAGTAGACTTCACAAAGCCCATGATATCTGCCATCATTTGATAGGCTTGATTTACAAAGTCATTATAATTTTACAGAATTACTCCCTCTAAAAGGATTCAGGCTAACCTTTATATTAAAAGGGTGATTTTTTTCTCCAACTATTTTAAGCCCATTCAGAAAGACAGTTTTAATGCATGATTACACAAGGATTTCTTCCCGAGATGACTATTCATTGCTCACTCGTTAAAGAGAACTTAACACAATCTTATTTTCAAGACAATTGCATAGGCTTACATGTCACAGATAGAGCCTTGGGTGTATAAGAACATAATTAGTACACTAGCTATGCCAGTAATATTTTATATGCTGTATTTAAAGCAAGGAGTTTTTGGCTGAGATTTCATATTTTAGTCACTGGTAGAAATGGGGCATTAAATTTGCTGAGTCATTTATGCTTCTAAACATCCCTGTGCGGTTATTTCCTGTTTTTCCTTGTTTTAAATCTCTAGCATTTATAAACTTCTTGCAATGCTTGACAGAAGACTTGACATTTAAATTGGGCTTTAGAGAATGAGAAAGAACTCAACAGATGTGGGAAGTGGAATTGGGGGTGGGTCTGGGAAAGGATGCTCTGGAAGACAAGACAGAGACATGGTGTGAGCAGAGGAGTAAAGCCAGCTAGCTGGATAGCATGCACATAGTTCTTTAAGGCTTGCAAAATGCCTCACAAATACTATTTCACTTAGTCCTTGTATGGTGGGTGCTACTTTCATGCCCATTTTTAAAAATAGATGAATACACTGAAGCTCAGAAGTTCTGACTTGGTGAGGGAGACACAGGTATTAATTGTCTGAGGCAGAAGTTGAACTCAAGGCTGCCTGATTCCAAGTCCAATACTCTATCTGCTGAGCCACCTAATTGCCTCTACACAGATGCAGGAATACTTAATATATAACACATATGTATATGTATATGTATATGTATATGTATATGTATATGTATATGTATATGTATATGTATATGTATATGTATATGTATATGTATATGTATATGTATGTGTATATGTATGTGTGTATAAATGTAAATACACATACATATACACACACATACCCACACACATATACACACGCGTGTATGTGTATATGTATATATGTGTATACATTTTTATATGTATGTACATACATGTATATATACATATATATATATATATATATATATATATATATATATATATATATATATATATATATTATATATATATATGAAGAAAGAGAGATAGAGGGAGAGAAAATGGTGAGTAGTTAAATTTCACTGTAATGTAGAGTATGTGGAGAGGAATAATAGCTAGGATTTATATAGTGCTTTAATGTTTACAAAATGCTTTACAAATATTATCTCATTTGATCTTCACAAAACCCCTGGAAGGTAGGTGCTATTATTATCTCCATTTTACAATTGAGGAAACTGAGGCAAAGAGGTTAAGTGACTTGCCCAAGGTCATATATCTAGTAAGTGTCTGAGGATAGATTCGAACTCATTTCCTGACTCCAGGTCCAGGGCTGTATGTATTGTGCCTACCTACCTGCCTCACGTAACATGTGAAAAGGCTAGAAAGTAGGGTAGAATGATATGTGGAAGGCCTTGAATGCCAGAATAGGAAGTTTGAAATTTACTAAAAACACAGTGAAAATTCATCAAAGGGTTTTTAGCAAAAGATGAAACATTGAACTCTATGTACAAGATGTGATAGTAATATGAAGGATGGATTTGAGGGGGTGAGAAGGCAAACCAGAAGACCTGAGAGGAGGATGTAATGAAACAGTAGCAATGGGTATCACTACTAGAGTATTAACAGGGGAAAGAGGGGAAGATAAGAATGTGAGATTTTGTTAGGGTCAAATTTTCAAGATTTTGTAGTAATTGGATGAGGGGAAGGGGAGAGTAAAAAATAACTTATGATTATGTGTTCTACCCCAGTTCTAGAAAGAGTGCTTCAGAAGTGTCCAACTCTTTAGGAGATCTTCTGTTTCCCCACCTCCTTTCCTCTACTGCCTCTTGGTGAGTGGCTATGCTTACCTCCTAAGTCTAAGAGGTATGACTGATGTGGCTGTACCCAATTAGAATAATTTCTGAGTCTCTACCTACTAAAACTTTGCCTCTTTCTGAGTCCCAGTCATGAAGCTTTGGCATAAGAATGCTGACCACCCAGCTAAATGGAAAGACATTCTTGGATACCACATATTGTCTTTTACTTGTTAGTTCAGAATTAATAAAGAAATACAATAATATATAATAATAATAATAATATAATACCTAGGGCAGTTAGGTGACAGTGGATAGAGTGCTAGGTCGGGAGTCAAGAAGACTCAATCTTCCTGAGTTCAAATCTAGACTCAGACACTTACTGTCTGTGTGACCCTAGGCAAGTCACTTAACCCTGCTTGCCTCAGTTTCCTCATCTCTAAAATGAATTGGAGAAGGAAATGACAAACTACTCTAGTATCTTTGCCAAGAAAACCTCAAATGGGGTCATGAAGAGTCAGACACGAGTGAAAATGACTGACAAACAACAGTAACAGTACATAATGCTTCTCCTAGGCCTAGGTTAACTTTAACAATCTATAGCTATGGCCCTAAACTAGTAGTTTAAGGCCTAGACCCTTCAGTAACTGTTCCCCTCACTAGCAATGAGCAATACACAGTTCAGCTTATTTTGTCTCCCTGTGGCTGCCATTAGAGTAAGTGAAGTGATGTAGGAGTTAAACACAAACTCCAAGTGTTATTGGACTCACAGCATTCAAAAGGATCAATTATAAAAAAAAGGATACTTCAGATTCATGACATAGCTCTACCTCATAACAAGGGGACGTAGACTTGGAGACTATCTCCTCCCCACCCTGGCACCTTGTTTCCTCCAGCCTTCTGCGTCCTTATCATGCCTCCTGATCATATAGCACATGGGGCCCAATACCTTCATGGGCTAGTCCATGTCCTCACCATCTTCTGCTTGGGACCATGTGGGTAGGTGGCGTATCCCAGTCAGACTGAAAGAATCATTCCCACCCTGAGTACATACTGATATCTTGAACCCTGGAAGAAAAAGAGGTAGATATACAGAGAGAAATCAAGACAGAGATAAAGAGATAGAGAAAGAGAGAGTGATGCAAAGCACCATCTTCCCCTTCTAAACTTTCTGACACCTTGCATCCTCTCACAACCCACCAACTTGGCTCTTTAAGGTTATAGAGAACTTTGTCACCTTCTCACCCTGCTCTTCCATCTTTGCTTAGTATCCAGTGAAAAATGAAGGGAATAACAGCAAGAGAGTAGCCACCACAATGTGTGCTATGTTCCTTTGGGAGTCCTCTGTGTGGTGGAGCTATTGGAAGCCATGGGAGTGAGTCAGTGTTCTCCGAGAGAATATATGGAGAAAGAGAGAAGAGCAAAAACTCTTCCCCTTTAAATAGTTGGGAAGATGGTGAGGAACAAAGCCAAAGGAGTGTAATGTATAAGAAGTCAAAAAGAGGAGAGAGAATCCGGTAAGAGACACTAGTCATTGGTGGCACGTGCTGCATGAAGGTCAAGGAAGGGAAAGACCATTGGAATTGGCAATGAGGAGGTTATTGGTCATTGAGGATGCTTGAGAGCACAGCTGTCATATTGAACCTGGAGAATGACCCTGCAAAGGCCGTAGTGAAAACATTTTTATTACCTCTTTACAGCTGAGGAGGCTGAGATGCAGAGAGATGCAATATCCTGTCAGGGTCCCACAGCTATTAAATGACAAAATCAAGACGAGAATCAAGGTCTCCTGAATTCCAATGCTCTTTCTATTATAACATATTGTCTCAAACCTTTGGCCCAGTTGAAACAGAAAGTTGTGGGAAAAGACATGCCTTCCTCAGCCACGCAGCAGAGGTTGACTAATTCCACACTCTTGGAAATTGCGTAAATTGCTTGATATTACTGGCAATTAGACCCAAGTTTGGGGAAAACCAAAAGAGGTCAACTTGGTCATGTCATTTATAGCAATTCAAGAAAATTTATAAAAATATTGCACAAATTACATAATGAGCTGATTGCTGGTAATAGTGTAACACGATAATGGGGCCAGGAACAATGTGGTATCAATCTTGGGAAAGTCACATGAGGCTGTTGCAATTGTAAAGGCCAAAGCACATGTTCATTTTGTGTTAACTGGAGAAAATAATATTTAGTAGAAGGCAAGAGCCAGCAGAATGTGAAGGAGATGTAAGCCTTGACTGGAAGTAGAAGTAGGCCATTGATTTGTTTAGAAAAGGAAGGTAGGGTATGGGTGAGAGATTTCCATGCAAGAAAATAGAAATCTCAACAAATACAGTTCCTCAACTTTTATAAAGGACTACTATATGCTTAGCACTGGGGGAGAAGGTAAAATTTAGATAATCACTGTCTTTATGGAGCTGGCAGTCTAGTAGGAGGATAAGTCACAAGCAAGTAACTATAATTAGGACATAGTGTTATATGATTAGTACCTTAGAGAGGAGCAAAGCAAAGTGGGGATGTGAATTCTGGGGAGAGATCGAAGATAAGTCAGAGGGTGAGGCTGATAAAAGGGACAATCTGCTGGAGAAGACAGGATGGAATGTGTGTATGAAGAGGGATGTCCCTTGGCAAAAAGGGCCATTCCATTAAGTGGACGGAGGTGAATGGTAGAGGACATGGGGGAAACATGAGTTGTGGGGGGAGAAGAGGGAACTCTCGGCAAATGACTTCAATTTTCAGTGTAAAATATGAGGCAAGGTTCTCAGCTGAGAGGATGGGAGGAAGGAGAGCTATGAGGGTTTGGGGAAGGATAAAAAGGTTTGATAAAGTGATCATGGCAAATGGGACAGTGAGTCAATTAGGAAGGTGTAAAAAAAATTGCTTTGCTTCACTGAAGCGTCAACTGAGATTACATAACATAAATTTATAGCGGATCCAGGCAGCACAGTTTTGTGATTTTCTCTAGCTTCATTCAGTTGGAGCTGGTGGGAATAGTATCGCCTTATAAGGAGATCCCCAGCAGAATGTCCTTGGGATACTTGCGTGTCCCTGATCTAAGGAGTGGGTCACTTTTTCCCCAAGTTTCCCATAATTTCCTCCTGAGCGAACATTTTTTTCTTATTAAGAATCAGAATGGAATAGAATAGAATAGAAATTCCTGTTGTTGGTTCATCTATCTTTTGAAGGATAGAGTTCTTGTCAAGAAATTTTTAACTGCTATGCCTTTGAGAGAGGGAGAGACAGAGACAGAGGCAGAGAGAGATAGAGATGCAGAGACAAAGATAAAGAGAAAAAGACAGAAACAGACAAAAAGAGAGCTCTAGCAAATGTTACGAACATTGTAGGCTCTCACCTCTACTTTAACATGTCCCTGTGCCAGATTAGTGACGTGTTTCTTGAATTCATGTATTTCCTGAATGGAAGTTCAGGTGTTCTGAATGGTACTGGTCTCTAATAATAACATCACTTCTATTTATGCTTCCAAACACCTTTGCTTAAAAATTCCCCATCATGTTTCCCCCTGGGGTTCCTGGATTTCCCTACATGAGTAGATTTTCTTAATGTATAAGAATCTATCCTTTTCCTTTTGAATAAGGTATACCACTGCAGAAGAGAGGCAGAATAACGTAACTGACAAAGAAGACTTGGGTTCAAATCTGACATATATTATCTGTGAGATATTGGGCAAGTGATTTAGCCTCTCAGTGATCTAGGCAACTTCTTAAGACTAAGTTGTGGAGAAGTTATCACCTTGCTCCAGTAAAGGGAGTTTCACCAGCAATGAGCTGCCTGTACCTAAGAAATTGCGGGTTCAGGCCCTGTCCCTCTGCCCTCCCAGAGCCACATCCTGGGCATGTTACATTCTTCTCAGTGACGCCCATGAAGCCAAATTTGCCTCCATGCATTAGTTTCTAGTTCTTCCTTGTTCACATTCAGACTGTGAATTTACACAGTGAGACATGTGAGGCCATGGGTTTTACTGCTGAATTTCTTATTAGCTCTTGTCTTCTGTCAATTGCCAATCCTTTCTTACTCTAGTCTACATAGACTGCATCAGGTACTCTCTAGAATCACAGAAAGGCAACCTAAAGATATATCTGTATCTTAGTTATGCCGTGCTAACATAGAGCAGCAGACATAACAGAGAAAATAGGAAGTGTTTGGAGTTGGAGACAAAAGAGATGGGGCTTTTAACTCCTCTCCCCTAACACTTATTAGATGTGTGAATATAGACAATTTACTTAAAATCTCTGAGCTTCAGTGTCCCCATTCTGTCAAGTGAGGAAAATAATCAAATAAATAAATATATGTATCTAGATAGCGTGTCTACCTCCTAGGATTCTTGTGAGGCTCGAATGAAATTATATAAAATGTAATAATGTAAATCATATAAAAAATTTTGCAAATCTCAAAGGGCTGCCATAATTTCAGCTACTATGATAAGAAGGCAGATATCCATGGGCAGTTTGCTTCCTCTCCCTCCCTTTTCAGTTGAAAGCCCTCCTGCTCAGATTTGTAAGACACTCAGCAACTATATTTAACTTTCACCAGTCTCTCCCTGGCTCCTGGCTGCTTCCCCAGGAACTACAAACATGTTCATGTCTCTCTCATACTCAAAAAACCCTCACTTGATTCATCTGTCGCTACTAACTATTGTCTCACATCTCTCTTCTCCTTCTGGGCTAAACGCCTTGAACCCATCTACAAAAAGTCCCTCCGTTTTGTTTCCTCTAACCTTCTTTTTAACTTTCTACAGTCTGCCTCCCAAATTCAACCAAACCTATTCTTTCCAAAGTTACTAACAATTTCTTAAGCCTCAACCTTCTTGACCTCTCTGAAGTCGTTTACATTGTTAATGACCTGCTTCTCCTTGATACTCTTTTCTCTGCAGGTTGTTGCCGGGTTTTTTGGTTATTGTTGGGTTTTTTTGACATTATTTTTTCTCTTGGTTTTCTTCTTACTTATCTGACTACTTCTTAGTCTCCTTTACCAGATTTTCATCTAGGTTAGGCCCACTAACCATGCATGTCGTGCAGGGCTCTGTCCTGGGCCCTCTTTTCTTCTCTCTTTATTCTATTTTACGTGGTATTTCATTGGCTTATGTGGATTATTATATTGTTATCTCTATGCTGATGTTTCTCAGATTATTTTTCTAGCTCTATCCTCTCTACTGACTCCAGTCTCTCATCTCCAACTGTATATTAGACATCTTCACCTGGAGCTTATGTTGACATCCTAAACTTAAGTTTCATGTCTGAAACTTAACTGATTATCTTCATACCGAAACTTTTTCCACTCCCAAATTTCCCGATTACTGGTGAAAGTACCATCTTCCTAGTCACTGAGGCTCTAAACTTAGGTATCATTCTTGATTCCTCACTCTACCTTACCCCCCCATATCCAATCTGTTGTCAAGGTGACTAGATTTTACCTTCTTAACATCTATCATATATGTGGCTTTCTCTCTTCTAATGTGGCCACCTGTGTGGAGGATATTACCTTACACTTTGACTATTGCAATCAACTGCTGTTTGTTCTCTCTGCCACAAACATCCCCCCACTCCCATCTATTTTCCATTCAGCTGACAAAATGATCTTCCTAAAGTGCACATCTGACCATGCCACCCCAACCCCACTCAGTCAACTCCAGTTGTATGTGATCATCTCTAAGATCAAATATAAAATTCTCTGTTTGCCGTTCAAAGCCCTTCAGAACCTACCCCCCAGTCCAGTCTCCTTACACCTTACACTTCACATACTCTGCATTTCAATGACACTAATCTCTTTGTTCTTTCTCCTACAAAGCACTCGATATTCCCACTCTGGGCATTTTCTCTTCTTTTCTTTTCTTTTTCAGCCAAAGACAAGGTTTATTAAAGATCTGACATATTAGCCAGACTCTTAAGGAATCTGAGCACATGGGAGCTATTGGCTAGATTGTAAAAACCTGAGCAGTGGCTAGATTATAAGAATCTGAACCTACTTTGGGCATTTTCACTGGCTGTCTCCCATGCCTGGAATGCTTTCTCTCCTCATGTTTTCCTACTGATTTCCCTTATTTCCTTCAAGTCCCAGATAAAATTCTACCTTCTACAGGAAGACTTCCCCAATTCTCCTTTATGGTATCCTCTTCTCTCTCTACTCTTTCCTCACTCTTTTGTGTGGCAATTGAGGTTAAGTGACTTGCCCAGGTCACACAGCTAGTAGGTGTCAAGTGTTTGGTCTGAGGCCGGATTTGAACTCAGGTCCTCCTGACTTCAGGGCCAGTGCTCTATCCACTGTACCATCTTGCTGCCCAAGAAAATCTTAATAATGCAGATTAAACTTAAAAGTGTATCATGTGTATAATCCCCCCCAAAAAAAAGCTGGTTGTTAAACATTTACCAGTATTCTGCTATGTATAGGAATTAGGAACTGGGAGGAAGAACCTGAGAGAAGAACCTTATGTAGGTTATTAATATAGAAATTGGGGTAGAAGAAGTGAAGTTAGATCATGGGGGTGGTGCTAAAAATCTCAAGAGCTGCTATGGCAGCTGGAAGTCAGCTGACAGAAGGCTTCTTCTAAGTCATTAGTGATTAGTGGGAGAGAGAATTGATTTAATTGAGGAAGATCTTCAGTGACCTTGAATGCCTTTCACCTCTGCCTAGAATTGGAAAGAGGTGAAGCTTCTTATATAAGGCTCTTGCTCTTTTCTGTTAGCTCTGCTCAGACAAGGAAAAGCAAAAGGGGCTCTAAAATGCTTTGCATCCTGGTGAGTTGGCTGTTTGCCTAGCTTAAAGAGTTAACTTGAGCTATATTTCTGTGAACTCTACTTCGACTGTACAATGAAGCATCCATGTAAATGAATAACTTGCTGGTCTGGTCTGAATAGCTCGGAGGTAGTGAATCTGATGAGCTTTGCACTTCTCTGGCTTAAAGGAAACTGCTGTATTCACATTAAGAGGTAACATTTTCTGAACACCCATTTAAAAATAATTGTAAGCTGGATGAACTTGTAAATGCAGGTTTTTGAGTAATGAGGATTTGCCCCACTGAAAAGCAATGAGGGTGGATAAACAGAGAAAGAGTGTGGTACAGGTGTTCCTGAGTGGATGAAAAACATCAACACCCGCAATTCAGAATTGTGAGCTGCTCTAAGCACATGGGTTTTACTCCTTCAAGTGCCTCTCTTCCTGATTCCTGTAAACGTGTGCCATTTTTTTTGGTCACAGATATTAAATTCATTGGTGGAAGAGTGTCATCCAGCTTTGTGTGTGGATTGTAACATATTTTATTATTTATACTTTTGCATATATTTATGATGTTACTGTTATTTCTCTTGCCTTATTGTTAAATAAATGGTTATGTTTAAGATTTAAATGTGATGTTACTATGAGTGGCTGGTTGTATAAATACCCTGCACTATGGGGGTGTGTTACTAAGTGGATGGTTGTTGAAATGTGAAACACATTGTTGGGAGTCTAAGAACTACAGTGGCGAGTAGGGGTTGGGTATTCACCCTCAACAGGGTTACTCCCCAGCACCCTGAGTATAATCATAGCAGTAAAAGTATGAGGGCAGGTTGAAGTGAATGAGTGAGAGTAGAGTGAGTAGATGTTAGCATACTACCTCATCACCCATGATCCTAAAGTCATTATGGATCCATTGAGAAACTAAAGGATATTTATAGGAAGGTGTCCAGGATTGGCAGGTGACTGGAGTAGGATATTCAGTTCTGGATACCACATATAGGAAGGTCATTGATGAACTGAAGAGCATACAAAAGGAGAGAGCTAGGATGATGAAAGGACTTAAGGTCATGCCATATAGCATGGTTTGAAGGAAGTGGGACTTTTTAGCTTAGATAAGAGTAGCATCATCATTGAGGTTCCCATATTTGAAAGTATCATGTAGAAGAAGAATTTGACTTATTCTGCTTGACTCCAGAGGATAGAGTTAGGAGCAGTGGACTGAAGTTATAGAAATGCACATTTCTGTGTAAGAAAAACTTTCTAACAGCTGTCTACTTGTGGAACAGACTGTCTTGGGAGGTAATTGGTTGCCCATCATTTCATTTAATTAAAAAAATTTGATTAATTTCCTAGTATATTCAAGGTGCCATGTTAGGCACCTTAAGTGAAGGCTAAGTGACTATTTTTGTGGATGTTATGAAAGGCAGTGTGCCATAGTGGATATACAGCTGGCCTCAGAGTCAGGAAAATCTGAGTTAAGTTCTGCCTGTGATTCATACTAGCTGTGAAACCACAGGCAAGTCCATTAACCTCAAAATGCCTCCAGCCACTCTCAAATGCTATAGGTTATAGAGAAATTGCTTTTTGCATATTCACATTTAAAAAAAATACCAAATGTAATTAAGTTGGTAAGATTTTAGAGTGGGAAAGGAAATTAGAGAAAACCTAGTCCAATTGGCTTGTTTCAAAATGAGGAGCTTTATAATGAAGTCCTAAAGGGATGAAATGGTTCAGCCAAAGTCACACTACATGATAGGTGGCACAGTAGAGAGAACATTGGGCCTGGAATCAGAGAGACTCATCTTCCTGATTTCAAATCTGGCCTCAGGTACTTACTAGCTGTGTGACTCTGGACAAGTCACTTAACCTTGTTTGCCCTAGTTCCTCATCTGTAAAATGAGCTGGAGAAGGAAATGGCAAACCATTCCAGTATCTTTGCCAAGAAAACCCCGAATGGGGTCACAAAGAGTCAGACAAGACATAAGCGACTGAACAACAACATAGTATCATGAGCACTGCTTTCCTGATCATGGAACTTCCCCTTTCATTGGAAAGTATGTGGTACTTCGCTGAATTCCATGTTCCCTACTGAAAGTCACAAAATTGTAGAATCTCACAGTCAGAATTCTCTGGGCCCTCATTTTTGTCTTTTGGGTTCCATGGCTTCTTTCAAGACTCAGCTTACCTTCTGCAAGAGAATTTCCTGATTCCCTGTAATTCTAGTGCCTTCCCTTTTAGATTAACTCCAATTTACTCTCTCTATCCCTTTTGTACATAGTTGTTTGCATGTTGTTTTCCCCATTAGATTATGAGCTCCTTGAAGCCAGGGACTTTTTTTTTTTGCCTTCCTTTGTTTTCCCTGAGCTTAGCACAGTGCCTGGTACAAAATAGGTGCTTAATAAATGCTTTTGACATCAAGTCTTAATCTCTTTGCACTTTTGATCCATTGCTCCAGGCTCAGTCCTCTGTGGCCAAAGAGAACCAGCATAATTCCTTTTTCAGGCTTTCAAATACTCGAATAAAGCTATTGCATCACCCCAAAGTTTTCTCATGCTAAACATTCCCAGTTCCTTCAACCAATTCAACTCAAGGCTCTTCTCTATATTGGTAATTTTTTTCTGAACACTCTCAAAATGACCAGCGTCTAAAAAACGATGCCCAGAAATGAACATGATACTCACAGGTTGGTTTGATCTGGGAAGAGCACAGTCATTTACTTATTCCTGGATGAAAAGTCCCACTTCATGCAGCCTGAGTTCACGTGGCTTTATCATAACTTTATTGCTACCATGTTGTGCTGTTTAGAGAGTCTATGTTAGGAAAACTAAGTTGTATTGACATTTGTCCAGCATAGGGCTGAGTGTGAAAGCAAAGACTCTAAGGACTTCCTTGTGTCTAGCCACCTTTACTTCCTGGGAATGGGTTTTTAGTCAGGCTCTGGGCTTCTCCTAGATAGTTCGACATGTTGAATGGCTAGAAGCCACAAATGTAACAAATGACTAATGAAAGCAGAAGAAACATAGTTTTGTGACAAGCTATTTCTGCCCTCCCCACCTCCCCTTGAGAAAGTGACAAAGACAAACCAAAGTGTAATTTCTAAAGATATGTTGGCCAGTGATACTGTTCCTCCTTAATGGGAATGCTCGCCAGGAATAGTGAATACTAATTTTTGTTGAGCAGTATAGTCCATCACATCATGACAACCATTCATTCAGTATTATTTGGGCAGCTGCCCATGTGCCCTTGGCCCTGCCTTCCCTGTGCCATGGTTCCTCCTACCTAATTTATGTAACTTCAAATGCTAATTGCAATGACCATAGGTAGTGAACTTTGAACCAGAAGACCCATTTTGGAATTCTAGTTCTCTTACTTCTTTTCAAGTTGTACAACAGCTAAGTACCTCGCTTTCCTCATTTGCAAAATGGGGACACATGCCCTACCTAGCTGATAGGGATGATCCAAAGATAAAATGAGATAGTGCGTGTTAAATGTTTTGTAGTTGTAATGTGTTAAATAATGATAATAAACCATTATTATTGTTATATGCTATCTTCTCTAGTCCGCAAAAAGAGCTTAAAATGTGTTTATTCATTTCAACTTTGGAAATCTTTTTTTCCTGAGATCACTCTCTTTCTTCAAATATATCTTAAGAACATCTAGAGAATTAAGAAATAATCTTTGTCCTTTTACCCTCTGTTCTAAGCAAAAGTGATTTTGTTTTTAAGATGATAAATCCATGTGTCTAAAGACTTTATGCAGTGAGTTTGTATTGATCTTACTGGCTCCAAATGGACCAAATTCATCTGAGAGTATGTTGCTGTAATGGTCCTATTTGTCTTAGTTGATGCTGGGCTATCTTCCTCATTTTTCTTATTGTTTAAGTTGTGGGTAAGGGTAATATCATTGAGTTGACCAGCCTGAGTTATCAGAGGATGGATGAATTGGGGTATTTCTTTTTTTTTTTAAATCTCCTTAAGATACACTTTTTGATTATCTTTGTTTTTATATAATATTAATCTTCAGTCCCCAGTTTCCTGTCCAGTTTAAACCCTCCCTTACAGCAAAACAAAAGCAATTAAGCAAAAATATTTGATACAGTGACCACATTTTATAATGTATATAATATGCTATCCTGGTAGATCCCTGCCTTTCTGTCATGAGGAGGAAAATGTTTCATTATCTTTTCTTGTGATCCTTTTTCTTTTATTTCTCTGAGTTTAACTTCCTTTTAGTGATCTGTTCATTTATATTATTTTAGTCATTGTATATATGTTCTCTTGGTTCTGCTTCTTTCACTTTGTACCAGTTTATACAAACCTCCCCATATTTCTCTGAATTCCTCATGTTAATAATTTATTGCTGTACAATATATGTGTGTCGATTCCTTATGTATTGTGGACAGTAAACTTTTATCTATGATATTTTATGCAAATATTTTCTCTACCTTATTGTTTCTCTTCTAATTTTATTACCATTTGTGTATCCCCAGCACTTAGCCCAGTGCCTGGCACATAGGAGGCACTATATATTGTATTGTATCATTGATTTTATTAATGGAAAAGCTTTTAAGTTTTATATAGTTAAAATTGTTTTTCTTGCTTATGATTTTCCTTTTTATTTAATTATTCTCTCTCCAACTATAGTTGTAAAAGTTACCTGTTGTTCAGTAGTTCAGCAGTATTTGGCTTTTTGTGACTCGGTGGACCATACTGTCAATGGGGTTTTCTTAGCAAAAATAGCTTGCAAATTTCTTTCTCCAGTGTTTTAAGGCAAACAAAAGTTAAGTGACTTGCCTAGGGTCACACAACTAGTAAATGCCTGAGGCTGGATTTGAATTCAGGTCTTCCTGACTCCAAGCCCAGAGTTTTATTCACTGATTCACCTACCTGTCTCTTAGGCAGACAGAGGTTAAGTGTCCAAGGCCAGATTTGAGCTCAGGTCTTCCTGACGCCAGGCCCAGTACTCTATCTACTGAACCATCTAGCTGCCTGTACTCTCATTCTATTCTATTCTTTTTTTAAAAAATGATGTGATCTTCTCTATTCAAGTTTCATGTTCATATTGAGTTTCTGATGGTATATGATATAAGAAGGTAGTCTAAACCTAAATTTTGCCAAACTGATTTCTACTTCTCCCTCCTTATCAAGAAGGAAATCTACTCTTAGTAATATCTGTTCTTATGCAAATAAAATGCTGGGCTCTTGTGCACAATTGTTTCTGATTCTTACTTATATAGTATATTCCACTATTTACTTTTCCATTTTTAACCAATATTAAGTAGTTTTGTTGACTAGTGTACAGTAATAGTAATTCTGGTAATACCATGTATCTTTTATTTGCATTTTATTTATTATATCCACTGAAATTTTGTATATTTTCTGCTCTTTTGAATGAATTTCATTGCTATTTTGTCTAATTAAAAAAAACCTACTCCCTCAGTAATTTGATTTATATGGCAGTAAACCTGTAAATTAATTAAAATAGTAGTGTCATTAAAATTATATTTCCGGAACAGTGAATATATCGCCAATTATTTGAATCTTGGAATTATCTTTATACAAATCTTTTGTGTGTCACCTTTTCCATTCCCTCTCTGCTTCTCCAGATTTTGTCACCATATCCCAATGAAGGTAACTTCTTCACTCTCCTACCCATCCTTGTTGTTATCTTTTTCATTAGTATATAAGCTCCTTAATGTCAGGCACTGTCATTCTTTTTGCTTGGATTTGTATTCCCAGAGCTTAGCACAGTGCCTGGAAGATAGTAAGCATTTAATGAATGCTTGTTTACTTGACTTGCCTTGGTGCCTTAGGCTCATATATTTTATGCATTTTGTAGTTGTTTTGAATGAAATTTTTCTTATAATTATTTTCCTGGTTTTTGTTAGTTTTATATAGAAATATTTATGATTTCTGTGGGTTTATTTTATATCTCATTACCTTGTTGGAACTAGTATTAATCAAATTAATTAGTTTCTATAGTTTGCTGATTTTCTATAGTTTCCTAGATACACCATGCTCTTATCTGCAAGAAAAGGAATGCTTTCTCTCTCTCTCTCTCTCTTTTTTTTATCAATGTTTATATGATTACTTTTTTCTTTGACTTTTTTTCTATAGCTAGTGTTCTTAGAACTGCGTCAAATAATATTGAGGAGAGAGGATATCCTTACTTTACCCATTTGTACTAAGAAAGGCTCTACTTCATTACAAATACTGCTTTGTATTAAATATATACTTTTGGTCATATTAATAAAGGTCTTTCTTGTTTATGTTTTAAAAATCATAAATCAGCATTAAAATAATTATGTGATTTTGTCATCTGTATTGTTTATATGTTTGTGTTGTTTATTTTATAAATTTGAACCATTATTGTATCCCTGGTATGAATCTTACTTGGTCATAATGATTATTTTATTACTATGTTGCTGATTTTTTTTTTTTGCATTTTTGTTCATTCAGAAACTATAGTTATTTTTCTCCGATTTCTCCCTTCTTGGTTTGGGTATCAGGACTATATTTGTGTCATAAATGAAGACTCATAAAGGACCTTCTGTCTGTTTTTGAGAACAATAGAGGCATTAATTGTTCTTTAAATATTGAGTTGAACTTACTTGTAATCAATTTGATTCTTTTTTTTCTCTTATGCCTTGGCAATTTATGGATTACTTGATTTCTTTTTCTGATATTGGTTTGACATAGTGTTTTTTTGTTTTGTTTGTTTGGATATTTTACGTGTTTGCAAATACTAATCAGTAGCCTTTGAATTCCCTGTTCTGCTGGTATAAAGTTTAAGGTAGTTTTTAATGACTATTTTTATTTCACCTCAATTTTTTTTTTTTTTTGGTAGTTTGTTTTTTCTTTCTTGATGAAGTTAGGTAATGGTTTATTGATTTTGTTACTCTTTTTGAAAAATCCACCTCTTAGTTTTATCATTTCTATGATTGTTTTATTCCTGTTTCTCTATTTCTTCTCTGAATTTCAGTGTTTTCTTTTGAACTTGTTTTCATGGTTGCTAAAATTTCACTTTCTATTCTTTTTTTGCATGCTTTTTCATTGATCTTCTCTTTTTTTATTTGGTTAACATAGATTTTCAGAGATATTCATTTTCCTCTGAGAACAGCTCTAGATTCATCCCATATATTTTCATATACTGTTGTTTATTATTTTCGTCATAATTTTTAGCATGAAAATTTAATGTTTCTGTGATTGGTTCTTTTTTTTTTTTTACCAATTCATTAATCAGGATGTTATAACTTAGTTTACATTTAGTCCATATCATTTGCTCTCATTTTATTTATTTATTTTACCATTTTTATTGTTATGACACATAAAGTATATGTGTCTGTCAGCATTTATGATTCCTTTTTATAATAACACATGATCAATTTTCATAAAGGAACCATGAGATGTTGATAATATTTATGTTCTCATTTAGAAGTTGCCTTAAATTAGTTAAGTATAGTTTATCTAATAATTTGCTCAGTTCTACATTTTCTTTAGCCTTCTGTTGGCTTTGTCTAGCTCTGAGAATATAACATTAAAGTCTGTTTTCTATTATTATGTTGTTATCTGTTGTTATCTGTATCTTTTTTTTTTTTTTGCAATTCACCTAGCTTTTTTTTCTAAGAACATAGCTAATATGATATTTGGCACATTTATATTTAATATTGTTATTTTTCATTGTCTGTTGTGCCTTTAAAGATAATGTAGCTTTCCTGTTTGTCTCTCTAGACTTCATCAAATTTTATTTTTACCTTACCTGAGATTATGATCTCAATTCCTGCTTTTTAAAGTTGCCCAGAGCATGTCTTGCTTTATCCTCTCATTTCCACTTTATATGTGTGTATATGTTTTGAATATGCTTATTATGTACAACAAATTATTGGGTTTTGACAATCCATTTTACTATTCTTTTTCTTTTGTGCTGGGAAATTGGAGATATTTCAGAAGTTAACAATTAGAACTAGGAAAGCATTGAAAATTAATTTAGGTTGGCAGGGTTGTTATCTGAGTCTCAGATCTACCTTCAGAAGAACCTTTACTTGTTTTATCTACTAACTCACATTTGACAATGCTCTCAGGATTCCTTCTCCCTCCCACCCTTTATCCCTGGTTGACAATCAGGAGTCGTTGAAGTTTTTTCATTCGATCATTCCTATGATCTAGACCACAGATAACATGTTTTCCAATCTGTAAGTGACATGAAACAGGGAGGAAAGGCTAACGCAATGGATATCAGAGATAAGATCCAAAAAGATCTTTATAGAATAATGAGGCAAATGACAGATGATATACTTTAGGATAGCAATAGGGACTGTACCTGTGATTTTATTGTCATAGGCAACTCTCAGATGAGGAAATTCCTTTTTTTCAATGCAGATCAACACCTGCTGTGCAAGAAACAGTTTTAGAGAATTTCTTGGAGGCATGAGATATGCCCAGGGTCACATAGGAAGCATGTGGTAGAAGTTGGATTTGAACCCAAGATTTCCTGACTCTAAGCCAGAATCACTATCTGACACACAATTAAAAAGAGATAAATATAAGGTTTTATATTTAGGTTAAAACCAAAAAGATCCCACAAGCATAGACTTGGAGAACTATGGATAAACAACAGCTTTTGTGAAAGTAAACTTGAAGGTTTTAGTAGACTGCAAACTCAAGAGACATTGCGAGCACAAAGCGGCAGCTGAACAAGCTAAGACCTTGTTGGGCTGCACCAAGAGAGGTATGGTGAGCCAGAGATGAGAGAAGTGATAGAGCTGCTATACTCTGCACTGGTCAGACCACATCAGGGGACACTCTTCAGTTCCGTGTGCCACATTTGAAGAAGGCCACTGACAAATTGCAGAACATCTAGAAGAATGCTTGCTACCAAGTAGGGGATGGGATTAGACATCACAGAAGATGAGCATTTTTTTAGGGGATCAGTTTCTTTAACCTACAGAGGAAGAGACTTAGGAAGAGCCTGATAGATGTCTCTGAGTATCATCTGGAAGGCTATCATCTGGAAGAGGGAGGGTTCCAGTGAACAGAACTGCAGGCAAGAGTGGAAGCAGCAAAGTGGCAGATGAAGACTCAATATAAGGAAAATTTTCTGAACAAAGCTGTCCAAAAATGAAACGGTTGCCTCCATATGTGCTGAGGTCCCCATCACTAGGGATATCCAAGTGGAAGCTGGATGATACTTGTTCGGAACTCTGTTGAGGACATCCCTATGCAAGTAGGGCCTCTGAGAATCATTCTAGTGCTGAGATTCTGTTATTCTATGAACTGACTTCCATTAATTCCCTCCCTCCCATTTGTCCCTGAACCTTCAGAAATCCAGCCTTCCATCCAACTTTTCATCTTATCTCTGATTCTTTTTTCCCTGCTTCTCTATCCTCCCTATATTACTCTGTACTCACTCCTCTCTTGCTTATGGACTGGTGGGTAACGCCAACCCCAGGTGTCACCCCCAGCTTCCAGGAGTACAGCCTTAGTAAATTGTGGAATTGAACAAATGTTTAATAAGAACTTTTGTTTTTTTTTCATGGAGTAAAAATCACTGCAAATTGTCTGGCTCTTTAACTTCTTCCACTAAAGTTCAGATGCTTGAATTGTGAAATTAGCATTTAGAGTACCTTGCTTTTATACTCTTTGATTTCTGTCTCTGAGTGCAGTCAGGGTTCAGTGCAGCTCAGTGAGACAGGCAGTATTTTGTGCCAGTCTAACTCTTCACTCTTAATTTTTCCCTTCCCCAGGGACACTCCCTTGCCTTGGACTAGGTTTGAAAGAGGAAAGGAGAATGCCTCTGAAATTAACAAACATGTCACCTGTAGATTTCCTGTGGTAGGCATATTTTCACTCTCACTTTAATTAATTTGAGGGAAGAAATCAATAGAAAGGAATTAGCATCGTGTACTATAAAGTGCACGTGATTAGGAGCCAGTGGTGTCCTGCTACTCCTATGTGATATAACCTTGGAGAATCATTTCCCCTGCTCTGGACCTCAGTTTCTTCACTTGCAAAATTGGATTCTATGATCTCAATGGTCCTTTGCAGCTTTAGTGATCACATATCCCCTAGTGGCTGTTGTTGATTCAGTGTTTCTGGCCAGCTGTCTGAGCATCTTGAAGTCTCAGGGCAAAGCCAGTTGCAATCATTTGCCATAGCTAAAGGACCCTGAGGCATCGTGTTCTTGGCATTCAAACATTTGTCCGTCTTGTCTGACTCTCCATGACCCCATTTTGAGGTTTTCTTACCAAAGATGCTGCAGTGGTTTGCCATTTCCTCCTGCAGCTCATTTTAAAGATGAAGAAACTGAGGCAAACGGGGTTAAATGACTTGCCCAGAGTAACACAGCTAGTGTCTGAGACCACACCCAAACTCAGGAAGATGAGTCTTTCTAACTTGATTGCAGTGCTCTATCCACTGCACCACCTCGCTGCCCTCATTGTGGTGCGGAGCAAAAGAGTTTAGGTTTAGAGGCATAAGATCTAGGTTCAAATCCCATTTCTGCAGCTTCCTATGTTGGCGACCTGGGGTAAGTGACTTCACTTCTCTAGTTCTAATTTCCTTCATCTGTAAAACAAAGGTGTTAAACTTGATCGGAGGAGGTGTCAGTCTGTGGCCAGCAATTCTGCTAAACCAGATGAAAAAGCAATTGGGAAATGTTTAACAAAATAAATGAAAATCCAATAAAACATGGATAATGTTAATTTGTGGCTTTCTGAGTCAATATGTAGTTCAGTTTGAATTTGACACCATTGGCCAGATGACTTGAAAGGCCCTTTCTAATTCTAAATCATGATAGGCAGGGCTTCCCCTGGCCTTAAACGAGCTTAGGATTTCATTCAATGGAGATAGAGGAGCCTGGGAATTCTGAGGGAGAGATCAGGATGAGCAAAGCTATGCAGGCGAGAAATGTGTAGGCAGTGTTCAGGAAACAATATTTCCATGGGTCCTTATGGCATTTCTTCTGCCTATGGCTCTGGGCCATTTCAGCTCACCATGTTGTACCTGCTCAGGGCCTCAAGTTGCAATAGCCTTGTTGAGCATTGGGACCCTGTGTTTTAGACCCCTAATAAGGGGCATTTGGTCTTGCCTGGTTATGTAGTAAGCACTTTATAAATGCTTGTTGTTTGATTATCTATTTAATGCTAATGGATTTCAAACTGAAGCGAGTGCCTCCTAAGTTTTACCACCTAAATCTGTAGGGCCATAGGGTGTATAACAGAAGCCACATTCTATGGAGCATGGGCTGAGTTGCCCTGGCTAATTTCTTGCAAACATTTGCCCACCTCTGAAGGACCCGTCATTTTGGGGTGATGAAGCAAATGGAGCTGGATGTCTCTTTGTCCTCTAACTTGTGGAGAGAGGCAGGCTGCATCGTATAGGTTGGCTACTAGATCAAGAAGAGTGTCTGACTCAAGGCATCTTTAAAAAGGAGTGGGCCCACCTTCAGCGCAGCTAAACGGTAGAGTGGATAGAGTGCAGGACTTAGAGTCAGGAAGACCTGAGTTCAGATTTGACCTCAGACACTTACTAGCTGTGTGACCCTGGGCAAGTCACTTTCACTCTGTTTGCCTCAGTTCCTCACCTGAAAAATGAGCTGAAGAAGGAAATGGCAAACCACTTCAGCATCTTTGTTGAGAAAACCCCAAATGGGGTTAAGAAGAACTGGACAAAACTGAATAATAACAACAACTACCCTCAGGGTTCTTTCCTTCTCCTTTATTATTCTCCTGTCAGGAATATTTGAGCCTTCTAAAAGGTTGGGGGAGGAGACTGCTACCCTTCTCCTAACCTCCATGGCCAAGAGGGCATAGAAACTAAAGCACATGTCCTTCTGGGCTAGCCTGAGACTAGATCTTGGATCTATGGCTGCTTTGCCTGCTTTGTTTCTTTGCCTAATTGTGAATGACCTAGCAATGATTCTGAAATGAGCTTTTCCAGCCTTGGAGGCTACCTTGTGAATTTGAGCCCAACAGGAGACACAATGGACCTGGAAGAAATTGGTTAGAGAGTACAGAGCTGAGATGGAATGTAAACATCTATCCAGCAGTCCTGAAAACTGCATCTTGTCTTGATGTTTTTTATGTATTAAAAGTAGGATAGTAGTCCTAGTGGTATAGTAAATAAAGTGTTAGACCAGGAGTCAGGAATTTAAGTCCAGAATTAGGTACTCATTAGCTGTGTGGCCCTGGGCATGTCATTTAACCTCAGCCTGAGGGAAACATACAAAATTTAAGGCAGCCTCTGCCCTCAAGGATCTTACATTCTAATTGGGGCACATAAATATTTCTCTGTCTGTCTATCTATCTATCTATCTATCTATCTATCTATCTATCTATCTATCTATCTATCTATCTATCTATCTTATCTATCTATCTTATCTATCTATACATACATATTCTTACTTAGCCTAAATTCTGCATATCTTTTTAAAATAACATTTTTATTTTCCCCCATTACATGTTAAATTTTTTTTTAAACATTAAAAAAGAGTTTTGAGTTCCAAATTCTATCCCTCCTTCTTCTCCCCTCCCCCCTCCCTGAGACAGTAAGCAATCTTATATAGGTTATACATGTGCAGTCATGTTAAACATTTCCATAAACTCTGCATATCTAGTCCTCTGCAATTGAGCTTAATTCCTTGTCACTGGGAAAGTTAGCCAGCAGTAAGCATCCCCTGACAGACTGACACAAAGGAACAGCATAACATTAACTGTAGTCGAATGTAAAAATGTGATTACAAAGATATTTTGTTGAGTTCATTACTTGTTCTTAGATTTCCTTCTGTTGACTAGTCTTCATCTAGCTTCTCCTTGTCTAATGAGACCAAATGAGATCAAATAAGATAATAATTGTAAAGTGCTTAGCACAATGCTTGGCACATGGTAAGCATTATATAAATGCAAGCTATAATAACAACAACAACAACAATAATGATAACAATTATTATTGTTATTGTTATTATTACAACTTGAGGTCTTAGTCAATATTCCCCTTTGAGTCTGAATTCTATCTCTCTTTCCTCCCTTCCTCTTTTGAAAGTCTTTATCACTCATGAGGCTCTAATTTTAGATTAAAGTTAACTTAAATTTGTAGTCAGTGTGGTATGATAATAATAATAATAATAATAATGATAGTAATTGCCACATGTCTCTTTATATGTTTTACACACATTGTGTCATTTTAGCATCATGATGACCCTATAAAATAGGTACTGTATTATTTAATACATTTTATAGATACGGAAACTAAGGTTCTGAGAAGTTAACTCATTTTCCCATGGTCACCCAGCTTTTAAGGGTTAGAGGCAAGATTAGAAAATGGGGTCTTTTTGAGCAAGCCCAACAGTATCTCTGCTTTGCTGCTATTCTGTGGGGAGTAGAAAATGCACTGAAGTTGGAATTGGAAGTCCTGAGTTCAGTTTCCACCCCTGGCACTTCCTAGGTGTGTGACCACAGACAAGACACTTACCTTTTATGAACCCCAATTTCCTTATCTGTAAAATTTCAGATATTGTGCAAATTGCAAAGTGCTACATAAATGTGAGAGATTTTCTGGTCCAGTCTTGGTGTTTTTTATGTAAGGAACCTAAGGCCTTAATATAAGGGAAATGATTGAATATTAGAAGGCTCTCAGGCCCAGTGTTTTCACTGAATTATCCTGCCTTCTATTCATAGGATCATGGGTTTAAAACTAAGTGGATTCTTAGAGGTTAGCTAGCTCAATTCCCTCATTTTACAAATGAGAAAAGTGAGGCACAGAGAGGTAAAAGTGATTTACAGTAGGCCACTCAGACAGTATGTAGCAGAGGGCTTTGAACCTAGGTTCTTAGCACCCAGCTCTATTTCTTTTTACGCTATGAAATGCTGTATCTACTCTCTACCTGAAGCATTTTATTATACTTTGTAGACCAGCTTATTCTTCCCACCATCTTGATAATTCACTTTCCTTTCATTTAGGTTCAGAAGCTTCTTCTAGCTTATCAATTGAGATTTGTAGTGAAGAATTTTGCTGAAACATATCCTCAGCAGGAAGAGTGACTGAATTAGCCATTTGGTCCTGCCAGAAGATTGACAGGAGTACACAAACATTTGAATCAAAGAGATCTCTCCAACTGAATTCAGGGCTTTGTATTGGAATTCAAGCAGTCACCCTGGCCTCAGTTTCACTCCCTTGGGGGAAGGATTTTAAATAGCCAAGTGAACCGTGTTGTGCCTTGCCTCCGTTGTAACCTGAATGTCACATTGCCTTCCCTACTCCCCTCCTTCTTCCTTCCCTTCCTTGTTCTCCCTCCTGTCTCCATCAGCTCATTCATCCGTAGTCCTTCCTTACACTGCGCTCATGGCAGCTTCTCCTCCCAAAGCATATTTCCAGTTCCTTTCTCTCTCAGAGCTATTGGACATGATCCCAGATGGCAGTAGCTGAAGTTATGAAAAAAAGCTGGGTTCAAACATGTAGACTTGTTACAACTTCTATATATGGAGAAGATTCTTCTTTTCACAACTGCACCAAAGACATAGTCTTGCCCTATGAGAGCTGCTAAGAGGTGGTTAATATAATATAACACCTCTGCCATAGGGCAGTGAGAATGTCAGAGGTCTGGGAGCTAGACAAACATGGACATTTAGTCTGGGCTAGCCTTCTGGCTTAGTCCTGGCTTTGGGAGAACATGACAAGATTCTATCTTCCCCCTTTCCCTAGTAAAGGAGGATGAGAGACTTGGGTCTTGAGGATAATGAGGAAATGGTGGAGACTGGAGCCAGGACCATGTTTTAGCTGAGGTTCTGATGCCAAACTTGTCCAGCGTGGTTTGAGATGTGTGCTGAGTGTCTCATAACTCTTTGTGACAGAAGAACCAAAGAAGGACTCTAATATCTGAAGATGTCACAGTCCAGAGGGGACACTTCAGGGTGTGTCTCCACTTCTCTGACACATTGCTGAGACACACTTGGAGATTGCCCCCTGTGCCTCTTAGGGAGTAGGGATATGTGCCCCATGTACCTGCCCTCAACCACTGTCCTCATTAGTCCTGTCCATGGAGGGTGGTATCAAAGGGAAAGTAGCCAGGCTGGTGTTTCTTCTCCTTCCTGGCCCTGCTGCCCAACTCTGATTGTTGAGAAGGGTTAGCTAGCTACTAGAGAAGTGTATTCTCTTTAAACAGGGTTGTTTTAGGTTTTTCTCATTCTCATGGATGAGACAGTGTTAAGGCTGAATAGCAATCTGAATTTGTGCCACAATCTACTCACTTGAACGAATGCAGAACATTGAGATGGAAGAAAGGAACCTTGAAAGGGGACAGATTTAAATGATTGAGGATTTATAAATCCCAATTGGAGCTGGCAGGGAAATCTGGTTTGGGATTTGAGGCAGCCAGGTGAAGCAATGGATAGAGTGCCAGGCTGGAGTCAGGAAGACCTGAGTCCAAATATGGCCTCACTGAGCTGAGTGAACCTTAACCTTTGTTTGCCTTAGTTTCCTCATCTGTAAAATGGGGACAATAATAGCATCTACCTCCTAGAGTTATTGTGAGGATCAAATGAAATAATAATTATAACAGTACCTGGCATATAATAAGTGCCATATAAATGTCAGCTATTTATTATTATTATTGTTATTTGTGAGCCACATGTTTAATTGAGGTGATAGGAAGAGGGTGGGAAGAAGAGAGGGGGAGAGAGAGAGAGAGAGAGAGAGAGAGCATGCATCAATCTTGAGAACCAGATTTCTTTAGATTTGAGCTGATTAGAAAGGACATATTGTTTCAGTAAGAGGGGTGGAGGTTGACTTGTGGTCTTGAATGCCTATCCTTGCTGATTAAAAAGAAATGACAAGAGGGAGAGCGAGTTGCTTGGCAAAGGAAAACCATACCCCAGAAGAGAACTGAGTTATTAGAGAAGGTCCATTTATACAGTGGGAGTGAGGAGCGAATTCCCTGGGTATGTGTGGTTATCCGCCAGGTTCAGGGAGTCATTGACATTTTGGATTGCTCCTCTCACTACCACTACCTGGTGGTTATAACGAGACATGTCAGGGATTTGATGTATAGGTCCCTAGATGGCATAGTGGATAGAATGTTGGGCCCAAAGTCAGGAAGACTCATTTTCATGAGTTCAAATCTGGATTCAGACACTACATTGTATAACCCTGGGCAAGTCACTTAACCCATTTCCTCATCTGTAAAATGAGCTGGAGAAGGAAATGTCAAACCACTCCAACTCTTTGCCAAGAAAACCCAAATGGGGTCACGAAGGAGTTAGATATGACTGGACAACAACATACAAATAACCATTTTAAAGATGCCAAGTGGATAAAGTTAATACTAAGAGTGGGACATATACTATATAACCATTTTCTGAACCCAAAGGACAGGTGGATTTTTGTAGTCCCTTAAAGGAAAAAACAAGCACAATTACATGTATTGCAGATTACATGTATTGTTGAGGCATGTGTAGCTGGAGCCAGATAAGAGAAGAAGAGAAAAGTAGATGACTGAGGAAGGGAGAACTGCATCAGTAGTTGGCCAGGTTGTGCCTCTGGTTTCCTAATTCTGAGCTGTCCTAGTCTTTAGGGCCTCCTCTCATTTGCATGCCCAGTACTCTGTTGGCCTGTTCTGTGATTGAGTTGATGCACTCAGTAATGAATTAAGATGTCAGAGATTTCATTTATGTGCCTCCCTTGCATGTTTGCCCTTTAAAAGAAGTAACTAGGAAGGCAGTAGGGCTTAGCACAAAAGAATGAATAGCTAAGAGGATTTAGACCTGGAACAGACATTAACACTAATCTAATCTCACCTCTTCATCTAACAAGTGAAGGAAGTGAGGCCTAGAGAGCATTACCCAGCCAGAAAATGGCATGTTGTGATTCTAACCCAGATCTTCTGGCTCTAAATCCAGAATATTTTCCAATACTAGTCTGGGATGGAAATTCAGGCAGCAAGAATGTGAGGTGAGGACCAGATCCGATCACAGGGGCCAGCTATACTGCCTCTGCCTGGCCTGATGGGGGATGGTGAGAAGAGGCTCGAGGAGGCAAGTGGGAAGACTTGATGGATTGATACGTGTTCTTTCATGCAGCCCAGATTGAAACATCTCTGTGGTTGTGAAAGGCAGCCTGGGCCCCACGTGCTGTGCTGTGCTGTGCTGTGCTGTGATAATATCTATTAAAGATCCCCAAGATCAATAGCATTCACTTGGTATGCTGGAGGATCTGCCTCCCCTAGGATTGTTTATATTGACTTACCACCATTAATATTTACTTAACAGCCTGTCTGTCAGGACAGATAGAACACAGAATGTTCTTTTCAGGCCTATCAACATTCCAATTTCTTTTTCTTTCTCTGGCTGTATTGACTGCAAAAGAATGTCTGGCTCTCAGGAGTTCCTGGGTATTAAATTCATCCTGGGGTGTTCATTAGGGGTTTTCTGTAGAGTGGGGCTATAGCAGCTCAAATGTGTGTTTTGTGTGCATGTGAGTATGTGTGAGTGTTTTTGGAAGAAG
Organism: Phascolarctos cinereus; assembly: GCF_003287225.1. Taxonomy (NCBI): domain Eukaryota; kingdom Metazoa; phylum Chordata; class Mammalia; order Diprotodontia; family Phascolarctidae; genus Phascolarctos; species Phascolarctos cinereus. The sequence goes on from NW_027556098.1 coordinate 331,862,506, forward strand.
CATACGATTTGTGAATAACACAATTCCTGCTTATGCTGCCCCTCTGCTTCCTTTCTGACCTCTGTGTCACACTCCTATCCCTACCTGGGGAAGACCAATCAAAAGGCCTGACAATGGGTATATGCATATGCTCAGTGAAGTCAAACACATTTACGTTTAGACAGCCAGGCCCTAGAAAAGGCCAATGCCTCAGAAGGCATAACTAGTTGTAACTTGGGGAAGAGGTCCTTAGAGATAGGCAGACTTTCTTTGATTTAAGGGAAAACCTCCTAATAATTGGAGCTGTCTCAAGGTCTCTGTCCCTGCGGATCTTCAAGTAGAACCTAGATGACCCCTTACTGGAGATGCTGGAGAGGATTCTCCATCATATGAGAGCTGGACAAGAGGGCCTCTGAGCACTTTTCCAGGTCTAGGTTTCTGTGAAAGCAATGATTGTTCTTTGGGTCATTCATTCCCACATATGAGCTAAGACTGACGAGGAGAGACAACAATAGTAACAAAAGGGGGCCTTTAAAATCTATATTGGGGAAAAGGGGAAGATGAGAAAAATGATAGGACCACTTCTGGGAGTGGAAGGGACCATGCTAACAGCAGATATGGAAGACAGAGCTGCCTACCTCCTACTTTGCTTCTGTTTTCTATGTCAAGGAGAATACTCCCAGATTCTGCCTCTTTTTTTCTCACTTGAAGTATTGTCTTGTGATGGTACTTTTCCTCCTCCTTTCCTTTTTAGTACCCCTATATATACTGCCTTACTCCTGTTAGACTGCAAGTGCTTTGAAAGTAGGGACTATCTTTCTTGTTTGCATTTATATCTCAGAATTTAGCATAGGGTCTGGCACATGGTCAATGCTAAATGAATGTGTGAATACTTGTTTCTCTCTCTGTCTCTGTCTCTCTGTCTCTGTCTCTGTCTCTGTCTCTCTCTGTCTCTCTCTATCTTTCATTACCATGTTCAGAATATTGAGCCACTCAGTGATCTCCAATAACATCTGTACCTTCTGTCCCCTCCTTTCCACTTACCCATTCATGACCCTAGTTCAGGTCCTTATCCCCTGTCGTGATAAGGCCTGACCATGCCCCTCCACTGGCTTCCAGATTCTTCAGTGGCTCTCTAGTGTTTTGTTAGTTGTCTAGATTTAAGAAGTGATAGACATTATTAATAATGAAGAAAAAATTTAAAAGTATGTCTTGTATACCCCTCCTCCTCCCCCCAGAGAGCTGGTTGTTAAACATTTGCCAGTACTTCCCTGTCAGAGCCTATCATGTATTTCTCTTCCCATGGGAGTACATATTTAGATTAAGTCTATTTAATACAAAGGAATGACTTACTAAGGGTGGAATTTTAGTGAGAGAGGTTTCTTGGGACCTCTCAAATAACATCATAGTGAAGGCTACCTTTGCATAAGCCCAATGTACTGTTGCTTTAACCACTCCAGTTGGCAACTGGCCACATGTTGAAATAAAATGATCACTGATTGTTACAACTGAATCTAATTTGACTTAAATGTCTTCACCTATGATTATTCTGATCATTTGGTGACCATTTTTTTTAAACTGACTCTATCCATCTATTAACAATGGCCTCATTATTGGGCATCCTACTCAGGGATGCCCAGGGCTTGTTTCCGTGGAAACACATTTATGACAAGACATTATAGGAAGGAAATCCTCTGATTACAGATCTATTCCTGTTTCTTAGCAACCCACCTAAATCTCTCCATTTAAATGAAGATACTGCTTTCCCTTGATAGCCTTATTAATATACAATATTTGAAAGGTCAATTGGGTTTATTTTTGAAATTCAAAACATGAGTAATTTTGGTGAAATCTAATTGTGTAATAAAGGGAAAAAGCATCTCTTGCTGATACTTCCCTGTTTGCTTGCTGCTTGTATGTACGTGGCATTTTAAGAAATGTTTTGGGAGTCAGGGGAAGAGGAAGGGAAAAATAAGGCCTAATCAAATGTGCCTTAAAATATCCTTGAAATTCATGGTTTGTCTTCTATTTACAGTAGAAAAGAATGCTTAGTAAAGCATTTAATTGCCGGGCTTTAAAAATCACACCACCCACGCAAACCTCAACATGGAATGGGCTGCTTTGTGGAGTAATGAGCTTCCCATCATTGGGGATGTTTAAACGGAAGCTACTTGTTGCCAGCATTGTAGGGGATTTGTATTTGTAGTCATACTTACAGGCAGCTAGGTGGCATAGTAGATGGAGTGATGGATCTGAATTTACTTAACCTTTCTTAGCCTCAATTTCTTCATCTGTAAAATGGGTATACCTACTTCAGAGGGTTGTTGTGAAGACCAAATGAGATAACATGGGTAAAGCAATTTGCACACCTTAAAGCACTATATATATATATATATACACATATATATATATATATGTATAATAGCTATTATTATTATTATTATTATCTAAAAATAAGTGACAGGACTAAAAGGCCTCTAAGGTACCTTCTGGGCACCTAGGTGGCACAGGGTGATATAGGGCTAGACCTGGAGTCATGAAAACTTGAGTTAAAATCTGACTTCAAACACTAGCTGTGTGACCTTGGAAAAGTCATTCAACCTCTATCTGCCTTAGTTTCCTCCTCTGTAAAATGGGGATAATGATAGCACCTTCTTACCAGGGTTGTTATGAGGCTAAAAATTAGATCATGTTTATCAAATGCATCGCAAACCTTAAAGCACCATACAAGTGTTAGCTATTCTCCTTCTCCTGCTTCTTGCTGTTATCATTGTTATTTTCTCTGTAGGCTATATAATGTCCAAGGTCTCTCCCGACTCTAGGATTTTGGTTCTGAGCACGATTCTGCTTGAGTTCCCAGTGTTTAGCTTAGCGATTTGTGCGTAGTTTAAGTGCTTAGTAAATGCTTCATTCATTCACTCACTCATGCATGGTGAAAGAGAAAGATGAAGATATCTCAGGGATGTCTCAGAGAGCATGTTGTGCTAGTTCTTTGTATTTGTGGCTTTGCTAGTCCCTCTAGCAGATCATGTTTTGACCTTCTCTTCCAGCACCTCACGATTCAGGCCTGAGAAGGCTGCTGTCACACTGGGGTGGAACCGATTGAGTCCTCCCACAGGCGCCAAGCTGTCCTCTCTTTGGGGGGAAAGCAGCCTTTTAAAAAATTTTTGGTGGATGTTAAGTCTGTCTTTATGACAAATGAACTTGTGTCTTGATTGATACAAAGGGCAGTGTAGAGTTGGAAGATCTGGATTTAATTCTTACCTTTTATGATTGCGGTTGCGTGATTATGAGCAAGTCATTTAACTTTACTTAAACTCAGTTTTACTGTCTGTAACATGTGGCAATAATACCCCTGGTACCTATGTCTTGGGGCAGCTAGGTGGTGTGGTGGATAGAGTCAGGAACACCTGAGTTTATATCCGGCCTCAGACACTGACCAGTTGTGTGACCTCAGGCAAGTCATTTCACTCTCTTTGTCTCAGTTTCCTTATCTGTAAAATGAGCTAGAGAAGGAAACGACAAATCACTCCATATGCTTGCCATGAAAACACCTGTGACTAAATAACACTAATAATACCTACTTCTTGGGATCATTGTGAGGATCAAATAAAATAACGTATGTATAAATTTTAGTCATTGTTTAGAGTTTTGTTGGATTTTTTCTAGTCTTTGGGTACCATGAGGAGGTTTTTTAAAAATTACATTTTATTTTCAAAGATCTTTTTTCTCTCCCTCCTCCCTCCCCTTACCATTGAGAAAGAAAGAAAAACAAAACCTTTGTTACAAACACGTATAGTCAAGCAAAACAAATCCCCACATTGGCCAAATCCAAAAATATGCCCCAGTCTGAACTCTGAGCCTAACAACTCTCTGTCAGGGGATAGGCAGTAAAGCATATTTCATCCGAAGTTCTCTGGTCATTGTATACATCAGAGTTTTCAAGTCTTTCGAAGTTGTTTTTCTTTACAAAATTATTTTATTGAAAAAAATGAGTCTCTTGGTTCTGTTTATCTCACCTTGTATCATTTTCTACAAGTCTTCCCAGGTTTCTCTGAAATTGTACCTATCATCATTTCTCACAGCTCACAATAGCATTCCATCACCTTTATATTTTAGGACTAGTTCAGCTGTTCCCCAATTGATAAGAACCCACGAGGTGAAGGTTTGAGCTGGCTTGCCACTGATAACAATAATAGCTAGGATTTATGTAGCACTCTAAGCTTTTGAAAGCACTTTCTATGTGCTGGATCATTTCTTCCTCATGACAACAGAAGTGTCATTATTATACCCACTTTACAGATGAGGAAATGGACTCACTAAAGTTAAGTGACTTGCCCAGGATCACACAGCTAGTAAATGTCTGAGGTTGCATGTGAACTTAAGTCTTCCTGACTCTAGGTCCAGGGCTGTATCTATTGTACCATTCAGCTGCTCCTAGTTAAGAAAAAACAGTTGAATCGACTTAGTAGTTTAATTGAAATGGTGGCATCAGTGAAGTATGTACACACAACCCAGATACTCCAGTGTATGCTGACAAACCTTCAGCCTCCTGTGAGTCGGCCAAATTATACAACAGTCTTATTAAAGGAGTTCTAGAAGGGATCAGATCTTCAGTGTATAGTAACCAGCCTCAGATTTCCCAGAAATGTCAGCTACTTGCTTCGCTGTGGTGGACTGTATCCCTATAGGAAATCGCAGAAAGGTAAAACTCCAATTGCTCAGCATTCCCTTGAAAGAGAAAGGCAAAACTCCAGAGAAGTAAAGCTCCAGAAAACTCCAAAACTTCAGGTAAAACTTCCAGAGGAAGATTCAACTCCAATTGCTCAGCTTCATGCAATGTGAAGTGTGTGTTTTGCTGTAGTTGGAATAAAGTTTGAGGGGGAGTGTTGGACCTGCTGTTCAGTGAGTTAGTCCTTGGCAGAAAGGATGTGAGAAGGGAAAAGCCTGCCCCTTGGGAGCCATTAAATCGGTGCTAATTACTTTGCCTTTAGGTGTCTTTGCCCCTGAGGTGAGAGTAAGACTCTAAAAATCAGGTTGCCTTGATGACTTCATCCCATCTTTGTGCAGAGTTTTCATTTGCTGATTTGATTTGCCAGGAGGTAAATAGAATGTGCTCTAGGTATCAGGGTTTTCAGACCTTTTTTGTGTCAAGGATCCCACTGACAATCCAATAAACCCTGTGGACCCTTCTCAGAATAATGTTGTTAAAGGTATAAGGAAAGTAGGAAGGAAAGAAGGAAGGAAGAGAAGGAAATAGAGCCCACTGGAGTAGGTGCTGTTATCATTCTCATTTTATAGTTGCAGAAACTGAGGCAGACGAAGGCTAAGTGCCTTGCCCACAGTCACATAAAATAAAATTTATAGATTAAAAGGAAACCAGTTATATTGAAGTATGGTTATTAAAATATTTTAGAAAGTAAGTTCACAGGCCCCCTGAATTCTATCCATGGACCCCAGCTGAAGAACTTCTCAGGTGAAAGAGAAAGAGGCAGTAATTCTCTGGTTTGGCACAAGTCCTGGGTCCCACCTATCCCATCCTTATGGACAGACCTGTTATTTCTTCCCCATAAAGCCCTGACATTAGACAGGCATTGTGTTGTACTGGATGGACATTGGACATGGAGTTAGGAAGACTTAGGTTCAAGTCCTTCCTCAGACCTTTACTAGCAGTTGGGGGATGTGGATTATTAGAGGAGGACTAGCACATCTGGTGTGAGAGCCTGATGAGCCCTTTTCAGAAAAGCTCATTTACCTTTGGTGTTCACCTCACTCTCAAGAGGCTGTAGCATGTGCCGCAGTCATACCCTGGTAAACCATCTCAACACATGGGCTAAACCAGATTGAGGATAACCGGCAGGACTCAAATCCATCATTGGTGAGTTAGGGGGATGTCTACCTCCAGCATGTGAACACTTTCCCTGGTAGAATGGGCAGATGAGAACAATTTGTTCCAATAACCATAAAGGTGGCTGAAGCACGTGCTGTGGAGCTGTTAGAGCTTGGTCAGACACTGAAGAAGCCAAGGTCATCCACTGCATCTCAGGCCATCACCAGGCATACTGACTTTTGACTTACCACTAGAATCTGATGACTCTGGAAGAAAGAGTGAGGCTGATGACTTTGCACAACTCTGCCTCACTTTAATCCAATTCACACATGAGTCAAAACATCATCCTATGATGTCACTAGTCCTCCTTGAAAATGGACAAACAACAACAATAACAAGTAAGTCACTTATTCTCTGAGCCCGTTTCTTCATCTGTAAATGAGGGGTTTGATTCAATGGCCTCTTAAGTACCTTCCAGCTCAAAATGTAGCTTCTATAATTCTATGTGATTCAGTAGGATGTCAGCTCCTTGAGAGCAGGGGCTGTCTCATTTTTATCTTTGTATTTGTAGTACCTTGGATAGCATAGCATGTAGTTTATGGTTAAGAAATGACTATTGAATTGAATTGAACGTTGTTTCATTATTGGTTCTAGATTCAAGGACAGATGAGTCCTTTAGCTTTTGAAAATGTAAATTTTCCCCCCAAATCTTAATAAAACCCAAGGGATTGTAATGGAGGTCCTGGCTTCTCAAAGCTTATAAAATAAATCTTAGGGTTATATCATTTTATTAAGAGTAGGAAAGGACCTTTAGGGTCATCTAGCTGGACACTCCCTGCCTCATGCATGCATCTCTTCTACAATAGCCCTGGCAAATGGTCATTTACCCTCTGCTTGAAAATCTCCAGAGATAAGAAGTGCGTTACTTATCAAGGCAATCTATTCCATTTTTAGACAGCTCTAATTATTAGGGAATGCTTTTTTTTTATATTGAGCTGAAATTTACTTCCTTGTGTCTTCCATCCAATTCTGCCCTCTGAGACAAAATTTTATTTCCAGAGGCCAAGCAAAATAAGTTTAACTAGAAAAGTCTCAAAATAGAATGAGATACCTTAACATTATTGTCCCTGGAAAAGAAGTGCTAATTAATTGCTAGATGACCCCCTCCTCTCCATCCCTATGACTTCCCAGACAAAACATCCCAGAATATAAGCTCCTAGAGGGAAAGGACTGTCTGGTCTTTTGTGTTTGTATTTCTAGTGTTTAGTACAATGGAACAATGCCTAGCACATGGTAAGCACTTAATATATTTTAGAAAAATAAATATAATAATCAATCTCTCCCTTCTCATTCCTTACCTCCCTCCTTCCTTCTTTCCTTCTTCCCCCTACCACTGAAAATCTATAAGTGGGGTCTAGATGACCATTTGTCAAGGATATTATAAAGGAGAATCCTGTTTAGGTCTGGATTGGACAAGATTATAATGTAATTATAATAATAGCATTTATATAGTGCTTTAAGCTTTACAATGTGTTTTACAAATATTATTCATTCCTCACAAAATCCTTGGGAGGTAGGTATTATTATTATCCCCATTTTGAAGTTGGGGAAAATGAGAAAGACAGAGGCTAAGTTGGTTAAGGATCATAGCTAGTTAATATCTGGATTTGAACTCAGGTCTTCCTGATTCCAGTATCTAACACTATATGTACTCTAACACCTAACTTCCAATGTTAAACTATTGCTCAGGGACCTCAGAGACTATCCATTCCAAACCATATCTAAGAAAGAATCCACTTTTAGACATATCTGATAAGTGGTTGTTCAGCCTTTGTTTATAGACTTCAAAGGAGGGGGATTTATTATCTCTCAAAGAAGCTCATAACATTTTTCTCTCTCTAATTGTTAGGAAAATTTTCCTTAACTCAAGATTAAACCTGCCTCTTCACAAAGTCCACATGTTGTTGGCCTCATTACCCCCCTCTTCCCAATCCCATTCTTCAGGTTAAAGTATTGTATATATAAAGTATGTGTGTGTGTGTGTCCCATGTAGAGTATGTGTATGTCCACATGAATTGGTCTAAATGTGGCTTGAAGGCAGAGATGAATACATATCTCCAGAATCTTACCCATCCCTTTCCAAAGGAAACTTTGATGCCCCCTCACAAAGCTGGCCTGCTCTGCTTCCCTCAGAGTGAGGATACTGCATTAGAATTGCATTTATCTGCCCCAGCAACTAAGCATTGTTAGTCTAGGGGAAATGGCTTTTAGATTTATACCACTCTCTTCGCTGTTATCTCTTAGGGAGGCAGAGCCAAGATGTTGAAGAAAAGGCAGGGACTTGACTGTGCGCTCTCCCAAATTTCCCTTCAAACAGCTTTAAAATAATGCCTCAAAATGAATTCTAGAGTGGCAGAATCAACAAAAAGATAGGGAGAAACATTTTCCAGACCAAGACAACTTAGGTCAGTAGGAAAGGACTTCCACACCGGAGTGAGAATGGAGCACAGTCCAGCGCAGGCATCTCCCCGGCAAGATAGCAGCAGTCCTTGAGGGCAACTGAATGGCCAATAGTAGCTTCTAGAGCTCAACTCCAAAGAGGGTAAGCAGGGCAGACAGCTGCTTAGATTACAGGGACCCCTTTGCTGGCACTGGGGGAGGACTCTGTTGTATTGCTCATCCTCGGGTCCAGGTTGCAGTCCTGGGTCAAAGTCTCAGGGTAAGGAGGAACACTAGCATATGAGAGCTTGCAGCCACAGGGAAGCAGGGATCTTGATCACAGTCCCAGGGTCTAAAAGAGCACTTGTGGTCAATCATAGACCAGGCTGGGAGAAGAGCAAGTACACCTCTTCTTAGACCATACAGCCTTGGGAGAACTGAAAACTTACAGATCCCCAGATCTCGCTCTGAAAACGGCTGCATAAAAACCCTGCAGCCCTTCCAAGCAGGAAGCAGAGCCCAACTTTAACATAAAGTTAAAAGCCAGGAAATGGGCTGGCAGAATGAGCCAAAAGAAAGAGAACCTGACCATAGAAAATCACTATGATTACAGGAAAGAGCAAAACTCAGACTCGGAAGACAACAAAGTCAAAGCTGTTACATCCAAAGCATCAAAGAAAAAAAGTGAGCTCGCCTCAGGCCCAAAAGGAATTTCTGGAAGACCTCAAAAAGGATTTTAAAACTCAACTAAGAAAGACAGAGGAAAAATTGGGAAAAGATATGAGAGTAATGCAAAAAAAAAATCATGAAAAGAGTCAGTAGCTTGGTAAAGGAGGCATAAAAAATACTGAAGAAAATAATTCCTTAAAAAACAAAGTAGGCCTAAGAGGCAGAAATTTCCATAATATGGAAGTGAGAACATATTAGACAATATGTATAGAGAGAATACCCCTACCCCTGGAAACAAGATATCTGAGCTCTACTGATAGAACCCCCAATCTCACCCAAGGGGGAAATTCTCTGAAGTCTCAAGTGTGATAAACTGGAAATCAAGAATATGTCGAGGTGCCAGTTCCTCCCTATGTTGTCTTCTTCCCAAAGTCTTTCCCTCTAGGGACCTCTCCCTGAAAAGGGCCTGGAACTGCATGTCTGCCCTTGAGAACTCTTTTCCTCCCAAGCCCTTCCCCAGTGTATCCCTCCTTCAGGCAGGAGCTTGGAGTAATCATTCTTTCCACCAGTGAGGTTGTTATTCAAATGCTCAGGCTGGAGCCACAGATTACGTTTGTTAGAATCAACCACACCCAACCTTACATTAACATGAACATTCTTCCTTGGGATTACTACAGACAGCATCGCTTTGATGCAGTAACTGATGTCTGAATAAAGTGTCACCATGCTCCTCAGTCAGCCACCATTTTCATCCATAGATAGCCAACCCTTGGGTGACCCCAAGTCTTACCCTGATTGTATGGGCAAAAGAAAGACATCTTCCACCTGCCCTGACACTTGGAACAGTACAATTCATGGTTTGTGATTCTAAAACTCCTCTATCTTGGAAGAATGTTGATTCAAGCCAGTATCAGCTTTTCACACCTTCACTGAGATCCTGGATTGTGGATTGGATGCATTGTGCTAGAGCAGAAAGAGTGCTCGATTTGGAGTCAGAGAATCTGGCTTCAAATCCTGGCCTGTTTATTATCTGTGTGACTAGGGAAAATCATTTAATCTCTCTGGACTCCAGTCTTCTCACTTTTCTCTTGAGGGAGTTAGACTAGATTACCACTAAAGTTCCTTCCACATTTCAACCTATGATTTTGTAACCCTAGTTTCAAAGCCTATTAGTACGAGACTCACAGTGGAGATCAATGCCCTTCGCTTGTCAAGGGTATGGTGGTGTTGGTGAGAGTTGAAGAGAGCAGAGCTCTTCAGTCTTTGGACCTGATTTCTTTGAGTCTTCTTTGGGTTTGAGTTGCTCTGGGTGTTTCTGGCTTCTGGCTTCAAGAGAGAAGGTGGAAGATGTTTCTGGCTTCTGGCTTCAAGAGAGAAGGTGGAAGATGCCAATTCCACTTTAGGTTGCTGAAGGAAAAGGCTCTGGGAAGAAACTGACAGGAGAGGAGCTGGCAGTCTTTACTATGTCCCCCTTCCCAGCTCTCTATGTTAAAGACTTTGGTTAACTTCTCCTTGGGTGAGATCTGGGACTTTCTTAGTTTAGCTGAGTTACCTCACTCCAAGGGGAGACTCCTTCTCTCTCTCTCTCTCTCTCTCTCTCTCTCTCTCTCTCTCTCTCTCTCTCTCTCTCTCTCTCTCTCTCTCTCTCTCTCTCTCTCTCTCTCTTTCTCTCTCTCTCTCTCTCTCTCTCTCTCTCTCTCTCTCTCTCTCTCTCTCTCTCTCTCTCTCTCTTTCTTTTTAGGCAATTGGGGTTAAGTGACTTGCCAAGAATCACACAGCTAGTAAGTGTCCAGTGTTTTGTCTCAGGCCAGATTTGAACTCAGGTTCTCCTGACTTCAGGGCTGGTGCTCTATCTACTTCACCACCTAGCTGCACCTCCTTTTCTCTTTATTGTCTGGTATACACACACATATACATTTACATATGTATGTATGTATGTGTGTATATATATACACATATACATTTATGTATACTTTCTGTTGACTTGGATAAACACGTTTCTTTGATAATTGCTTTGTGTGTTCATTGTATAACTGGTATTTGGTGGGAAAGGGGGAAAGGAATCAATCCTTGGACATAAGTAGGCCCCCCCTTGAGGACCTACTTCTCCTGTAAGTGAAGCAGTGATCAAAAGTTAGATTGAACCTAGAAACTCCAATCCCACATACAAACAATGTTTTAAAGAGCAGATAGATATAATTCTAGCTTTGTACCCCCTCTCTCTGAGGAAAGCAAAGTGGCTACGCTTCTGTTCTCAACCTCCTACTTTCCTTCCTGGCAGGAATTAAAGTCTCCCTTGGAGAAGGGGTAGGGGAGAGACTATTGTGCCTCGCTTTGAGCCACCTTGTAAAGGAATAGGCCTCATCACAATATCTTTCTGGACTTTCTAGTTCAGGTGGAATACAAGGCAGAGAACTTGAATTTTGATATTGGGGAAAGAGTGTTGCATGGAGCATGGCCGAGGAGGACAGACCCAGGTGACTCACCACCAAATGGGAGGGTTGTGTGTCACAGGGTGAGTCACAGAGTCATTGATTTAGAACTAGAAGTGACCTTAGAGATCATGGAGTCATTTTACAGATGAGGAAGCTGAGACTATGAGCAAAGGAGAAAATTGCCAAAGTCAAAGTCAAAGACCAAGTAGCAGAGTCAGGACTCAAACCCTGATCCCCTAACTCCAAATTTAGAGTTCTATTTTCACTACATTTGCTTATTGAATTGAACACAATTTTATTCTGCTTCATGGGAGAATGAGGATCTTGGAAGCTTGGGAGAAAAGGTACAAAAGAGAGTGATGAAATGGAGATGGAGGGACAGTGAAGACAAACTTCAGCAACATCATAGTCTTTTTGGAAGGCAGGTCCTGGGGAGATTGATTCACACATTAGACATTTATTTCCTGGAGAATGTTCTTTCTGGTTGAGGAAGCTTCTATTCTAGTTCTCAAGTTGGCTGGCTTTAAGCTCTGAAGCATTATCTATCTGAATCAATAAATTATCACTTTCCAGCAGAGGCTTTTTGCTAAGTGTGCTGAATTGGTAATGAGACTCTTAGAAATTTGTAGGGAGAAATGGATGAGACAAAAAGAATCAGGACGACATGATGATACCTAAAGTTCAGTTCAAGGTATTCTTGTTGGGAGGACAAGGGAAAAATAGTCCGTAAGACTGCTCAATTCTTTGGCTAAGAGCTATGTCACTTACAATGTGGTAGGCAAAAGACAAGAGATATTCAGGATTCACAAATAACTGCAAGTGATGTAAAAAGCCATTGTTTTTATATCATGTTCATTTTCAAACGAATCCCTGCCTCAATCAAGGCATATTGTATCTTGCTGGATATCTGTTTGGGCAATGCTTTCCAGACACTGGAGCAATCCAAGAAATATTGCATATCATGTCGGATTTCAGCAGGGTCAGTTTCAGTCTATTTCTCAGAGGACCTTTAAGAACGTTATGTAAGGGTTGGGGTGAGGGCTTTGTTGGTAGAAGCTCCTCACCCTAACACCTTCTAGACTTTTAGACTTTTTAGAGCCTGATAGATAACAGGCTTATCAGAGCCTTAGGACTATTTGCGTGGGCAGTTACTGGTTACTTTGGTAGGTGACAGGAATTGAAAAGACAAAGGAAAACAGGGATAAAGGTTTATCTCCAGGCTCAAAGTAATTCAGCAATGGGTATTGACCCCTTTGCACAGTGAAGAGGTGAATGGAATTATTGCTCTAATAAATCAAGATAGTCTTACAGCTTCTTTAATTTTCATTTCCCTAATTATTAGTGATTTGGGACATTTTTTCATCTGGTTGTAGATAGCTAGGATTTCTTCCCTTCACTACTGCCTCTTCGTGTCCTTTCATAACTTATTAACTGGAGAATGGTTCTTATTCTTATAAATTTGTATCAATTTTTTATATATCTTGGACACGAGACCTTTATCAGAGAAACTTGCTGTGTAATTTCCCTCCCCCCCATCAGAACTATTTCCCTTCTAATATTAGATTTTTTAATGAAAAAATTTAAAAAAAATTTATGTAATCAAAATTATCTATTTTATTGTTTGTTATGCTCTCTATATTTTGTATGGTCAGAAATCCAAATCCATAGGTTTGGAAGGTAATTCCTTCCTTAGTCTTCTAATTTGTTTATGATGTGACCTTTTAGACCTCAGTCACGAATTCATTTGGAGCTTATCTTGGTATTTAGTGGGAGGTGTTGGGTCAAACACAATTTCTGTTAGACTGTGGTCCATTTTTCCTAGCACTTTCTGTTAAATAGTGAGTCCTTTACTCCAGTAGCATATTATCCTGGGTTGATCTGACACAAGGCTACTGTATTTATTTGCTTTTGTATGGTGTGTAACTAATCTGTTTACCTAGTTGACTTCTCACTTTTTAACCAGTACCTACTTGTTTTGATAATTTCTTCTTTGTAGTATAATTTGAGATCTGGTACCGCTGGATCACTTTCCTTCCTCCTTTCCTTTTCTGTCGTCTCCCTTGATGTTTTTGATCTTTTGTTTTTCCAGGTGAATATTGGATTTTTATTTTTAGCTCTATAGTAGTTGATTGATATGACACTGAATAAGTAAATTCATTTAAATAGTATTGTCATTTTTGCCATTGGCATTTTGTAATATTAACTTGGCTTACCCATGAGTAATGAATATTTCTCTAATTACTTAAGTCTGCCTTTGTTCCTGTAAGTAGTGGGGTATGTATGTGTGTGTGTGTGTGTGTGTGTGTGTGTGTGTGTGTGTGTGTTATTGTGTGTGTATTTTTATGTGAGAAAAAATATATGTATATGTGTAATTCCTAGGGCAGCTAGAAGGCACAGTGAATAGACCACTGGGCTTGGAATCAGTAAGACTCGTTTTCATGAGTTCAAATCTGGTCTCAGACACTTACTAGCTGTGTGACCCTGGGCAAGTTACTTAACCCTGCTTGCCTCAGTTTCTCATCTACAAAATGATCTGGAGAAGGAAATGGCAAACGACTCAAGTGTCTCTGCCAGGGAAACCCCAAAGGGTGTCATGAATTGTCAAACATGACAGTTCATGACTGAAACAGTGAAATGACTGAACAACAGTGAAAAAATATGGTTCTTGTGTATATTTTGGTAGGCAGACTCTTGATTATTTTATACATTCTATAGTAAAAGTTGAATTTCTCTTGTTATCTCTTCCTGCTTGGTTTTATTAGTAGCATATAGATTATGTAGATTATTTTATATCTTGTGATTTTGCTGAAGGTATTGTTTCTATTAATTTTTAATTAACTCTCTGTGTTTTTTTAAGTACAACATCATACCATCTGCAAAAACCAGTAGTTTTGTTTCTTCTTTGTCTATGCTTCTTCCCTCCATTCCTCTTTCCTCCTTTATTGCAATAGCAAGCATTTCCAAGTCAATGTTAAAATGGTAGTGCTGACATTGGACATCCTTGCTTCGTCCGTGATCTCAGAAGTGTAATGAAAATTGTCTGAGAACCCACCGATTAGCTACTGCTGCCAATGGTACAATCAACGATGCAGCAACAGGGATCTTCAAGCACTGTAACCCCTCACCTACCCCCCCCCCAACCTCCCTACACTTTATTACTCTCAGAGCACAGGCTTCACTGAACATAAAGACAGTGATCTGTGAGCATCAGTTTTAAGCTCCATTATATAAGCTTGGTTACATAAACAGGATGGTATTTCTAATGGGATTTCTAAGAGCAAATAAGGGGAAGATCATGATTTACCTGTCAAAGAACAGATGGCAGAAGGGGCAGATCTATATCAGGTAAAACAGGAAACTAGCCAATTAATACCTGACTTGTAGTCGAAAAGCTTGATTTTGCAGACTAAATGATGGGCTCATCTTAAGTAAAGGGTGGTTAGAAAGTTGAACCACAGATTCTCTTAACATGTTAGAATTGTCTTGTTTATCCCTGTTATGGATAATTCTAGCTCTTGATTTTAGATAGATACTTTGCCATGTTGAGGAAAGAACCATTTATTTTCATTTATTTATTTCATTTATTTTTATGTTTCTTGTCTTTTTAAAATAAAAATGGATGTTGTACTTTGTCAAAAGTCTTTTCTATGTCTTTTCTCCATCCCAGTCTCCCCCTCCAGTTGAGAATGAAAGATAAACAAAATCCCTGTTATAAACATGTATGATCAGGCAAAACAAATTTCTACATTAACCATGTCTAAAAGAAAAATGTGTGCACACACACATACACACGTATGTATGTGTGTCATTCTGCACTCTGAATCTTTCGACTACCAGGTGAAAGATCAATCTGTCAAAAATTGGGTAGGTCCTAGCATCATCAATCCTCTAGAGTTGTGATTGCTCATTATGCTGCTCTGATTACAGTAGGTAGAGTGCTGGATCTAGAGTCAGGAAGAAAGTTCAAGTCCAGACTCAGAAGCTTACCAGCTGTGTGACTCTGGGCAAATCGCTTAAATTATGTCTTCCTCAGTTTCCTCATTTGTAAAATAGAGGTAATAAATGGAGGAAAGGAGCACCTAACTCCCAGGGTTAAGATGATAAAATGAGATAATGTTTGTAAAGTGCTTTGTGAACCTTGAAGCACTATATAAATGCTGGCTATTATTGATGCCTGGTCTAATAAAAGATAGGTGGATTGTTATCTCTGCTCCTACATTCAGTCTCTTGTGATATGTCATTTTTGTTGAGGTCTATGAAGAAAATCCAGCCTCATACAGATATGTTGGAAAAGAGAGAAGTATTTTAATAGGCAAATAATGCCCTAATATTTTTATAAAAATAGCTTTGACCTCATAGATCCATTGGCCAAGACCAAGAAGGGTCTTGGTTACCCTCAGGTGTCTACAGATTACACTCTAAGAGCCACTGGCATACTTCTTTTGTGTTTCCCCACTGTGACTAGCACACTGCTGAACACATTATAATGCTTATTAAAATTCTGTTAAATGTAATGGTGGTAGTGGTAGTGTGTTTGATTCCTCCCCTGTCTCTTCTGTTGTCCCTTTTCCCTGCCTTCCCCCCATCCCCCAATTCCTCTTATTTTCACTGCCATGCAGCTTTTAGAGCGTCTGCTATTGGTTAATGTCAATTGAAGTGGAAGCCATGGTAATATACAGAAGCTTTCTTCCTGGACTATGGCTGCTAGGGTTAGATGTGAAAGGATCCTTTCATAAAAGGGTATGTGCTTTTTCCACTCTTGAATTCCAAGTAGGACTCAGTGGAGCAAGAAGTCCAGTTCATCGGCTGAGGAAAAACATTTTTCTCTGCGGTGGCATGTGTGCACCTGGCCGAAGAGGATTCGAGTGAGCCACTACTCTTGAATGTAACTTGAATTCTGGAAATGGTATTTTGAGGCTCTTGACTGCCTTGAAATTCAGTAATGCTTTGGCAAGGAGAAACACTGTCATCATCATCTACACTTGGAAATCTGCTTTTGTAGGGAGGAAAACAAGGAGTTAGCTTTTGACCTACAGGAAGGAACTCAGGCTCTGATGCTCCTTTCTCCTGTGATGGGAAGGAGGCTGGAAGGCAGATAACTCGTACAGGGACATCCATCCCTATAACTATAGATGAGGCAGTTTGCCAGCATCATTGGTTTGGTGATGTATTAGGACCATAGAACCAAAAGAACCTTAGAGATCAACTAGTTCAACACCTTCATTTTTTGCAGAAGAGGAAACAGACCCAGAGAAGGGAAGTGGTTTGCTCAAGCTCACTCACAAAGAGCTAAGATTCGAACCCAGGCCCTATAACTTCCAATCCAATTCAACAAACAATGAATAAACACATATCATGTGCATAGCATTGCCACTAGGTGTTGGCAGTACAAAGACAGTTCACACCCTGGAGTCCTATAAAATCTGCCACTGCTTAGGGTCCCTGGTGAGCACGCTAGGCAGCACCTATCCTCAGGACTTTACACACAGTAAGAACTTAATCGATATCTGTTGAGGCGAGTTGTTGAAAGTGTTGTGGAAGAAATGTCTCCTCTCTAAGTTCACGTAGAGGGTAGCTGCTCCCAAATACATATTTACTACAATGCAGAAATTATGGAGGTAAAAACCTGAGTTTTATTATCATGCTCAAGCATAGGTTCAGACCTGAACAATTATGAGGATTCTATAATATGTCTTACAGGTAAAATTATGTCAGAGTGACAGAGAAATCATTCTTTCACATATTGCAATCTTATACAATTCTCCATAAAAGTTAAAGAGAAGATAGATCCATAATCTCATACTTCCTTCAAGTGTCATAAAAGTTGAACAAATTTAGTTAAACAGAGTCACAATGTCATACATGTAAGGAAAAAAACTTCATTAAACAATAGGTAAACTAAGTTAGGTTATAGTTTAGAGGATTCACAAATAGACTAATTGAGGAGGAGGATTTATAGCACAAAGGAGTCAGGGACAGTTGAGATTATTTCTTAGACTTCTCTAAAGGAATGTTTAAGGCTCTAAGTAAAATTTTGATCAGGTGAAGTTAATATTAAAAAAGACTTTTACTTAACCAAAATTTGTGAGAGGAATAGCCCTGAGTCCCAAATAACATTAGGAAATAAAAAATAGCCATAACAAAAGGGGGGCAGGTCTGGTCTTCCATAACCCAGGGGCCATCCAACAACCCTCCCAGAGTCATTTTTTCTGCTGCCAGAGAGGTTAAGTGACTTGCCCAGGGTCACATAGATAGCTAACTAATGTCTGAGGCCAGATTTTAACTCAGGACTTTGTGATTCCAGGTTTCCACTGTGCCATCTAGCTGACTAAAAGGTAACTTAGAGGCCACTTAGCTCTACCCCGTAATAATAATAATAAGTAAAATTTATATAGTGCTTTAAGCATTGCAAATGCTTTACATACATTATCTCATTTGGTGTTCACAACAACCCTCTGAAGTAGATACCATTATCATTCCTACTTTACAGATGAAGAAACTGAGGTTGGAAAAGGTTAAATAAACTGCTTAGGGTCATGTGACCAATAAGTGCCTGAGTCAGGATTTAAACTCAGATCTTCCTAGCTCCAAATACATTACACTTTTCCACTTGCATTTAACATTTAAATGAAAGGGGATTAAAGTCTACTGGTAGATATTCACCCATCATCTGGCAGACAGAGGAAATTTTTTTTCTTAGCATTCTCAATGTCTTTCAGATTGCATCATCACAGTCCCCTACTTTTGACCCAATTTGTAGAACATGTAAGCCCAAGCACCTTTACTTCTCTGCCTTTCCATTGGCTGCTACCACAGGCATACCTTGTTTAATTTTACTTCCCTATATTGTGCTTTGCAGATATTGCAAGCTTAATCAATAAATGTCATGTAAAGATTGCTCCATGGATGAGCCATTCCCCATCTCTGTCCTTCTCCTCAGATCTCCCTGAGATACAACAATGTTGAAATTAGGCTAATTGATAACCCTACAATGGCCTGTAAGTGTTCAAGTGAAAGGAAGAGTCAATCCATGTGGCAAACTTCATTGTGGTCTATTTTAAGAAATTGCCATAACCACTCCAACCTTCAGCAACCACCACCATGATCAGTCAGCAGCCATCAACATGGAGGCCAGACCTTCTACCAGTAAAAAGATTATATTTCCCTGAAGGCTCAGATGATGGTTAGCATTTTTTAGCAATAAAGTATTTTTAAATTAAAGTATGTACCTTTTAAAAATATACAACACTATTGTACACTTAATAGACCATAGTATAGTATAAACAACATGTATGTGCTGGGAAGCCAAAAAATTTGTATGACTCACTTTATTGCAATATTCACTTTATTGCTGGAACCAAATGTGTAATATCTCTGAGCTATGCCTATCTTTTTCCACAGGTCTCAGGATTCCCTATAAATATCTGATTTTTAACAAAGCATTTGACAAAGTCTCCTGTGATAGCCTTGTAGATGAGATGGAGAGATATGGACTGGATCATATTAGGTAGTAAGATGGGTTCTGAACTGGGCATGTGAAGAGAATGTTTTCTGAATGGATATGGCCCCACTCAGCTTCTCAGAATGGTATTTCCTTCTGGCACAGTTGGAGGAATCAATTTCATAATTACAGAATAATGGAGACAGAATTAGACAGTAATTTGTATGAAAAAGGTCTGAGACCTGTATGTGAGTCACTAGTGTGATGGATGATCATAAGCATTAATTCTACCTCAGGGTTCATTAAGAGAGTCATAGCTTCCAAGAGCAAGGGAGTGATGCTCCTGCTGTGGTCCACCCTGGTATTACATTCAATTTTGGGCACGACATTTGAGGAAGCACCAGAACTTTGGAGAGAATACTAACAAGGGCAATCAGGTTGATGAAAGGTCTCAAGTCAATCAATCAATAAACATTTATTAAGTACCTCTTGTGTGCCAGGCTCTGTGCTAAGCACTGAGTCCAAAATATATGCTAATTGGTTGAAAGAGATGGGGATATTTAGCGTGGGGAAGAGATAGCAGCCCCTCTTTATAAAGACACCTTTAAGACACCTTTTCAATATGCACCCTTGAGCCCATTCCTTCCATTTCCTTAGGATACTTTTCTATCAAAGATCCTTCTTTTCTCACCTTTTTAACCTTGGTTTCTTCATTGACTCTTTCTCCTTGCCGTACAATGACGTGCTTGCTTCTGTCATCAGATACTGAAAGACTGTCCCATAAAAGAAGGATTAGATGTTTCCCTTTTTGGCTCTAGAAGGCAGAATTAAGAACAGTGGGTAAAACTGCAAAGGGACAAATTTAAACTTGATGTAAAGAAATACTCTTAATAATTAAAAATGCTCTGAAGTGGAATAAGCCGCCTTGGAGGGTTTGTACAGCAAAGAGGAGCCAAGGGAGAAAGAAAGATTGTTCAGGGCTTCCAATGTCAAATAGTAGTGCTTATATGTTATCTTATAGGCAGTGGAGAGAGAAGTTGGAGAGTGGGGGAGTGACAGGGTCACATATGTACTTTGGGAATATCAGTCTGGCTGCCAGATGAAGGATGGTTTGGAGATGGGAAAGACAAGCATCAGGGAGCCCAATTAAGAGATAATTTTAATAATTAAGGCAAAAGGTGATAAGGGTTGAATGATGGTTGAATTAATAGTTGGGATGTGAATGGAGAGAGGGGGACAGATTCAAGAATTTATGAGGAGGTGGAATTGAGAGACTGGCCATGGAGGTGAAAGAAATTCATATAAATGGGAGTTGAGAAAGTATACACTGAGGTTATTTAGGATTGAATCGTTGGCAAGGTAAGCACGGCAGAAGGTCAAAAAGGCCGAGATTTTATCAGTAAGGACAAATCAAGGTAGATTCAGGCACTTATTGCCAGAAGACTTAGATCAGCAACTGCTTTTTTTTTTTCAGAAGCTGATATGCACCAAACGAGTGAACTGTTAAAGACCGTCACAAATGTGAGTATAGAGAAGAAGAAGAACATTGCTGCTAATACCATAGACTTGTATAGCATGCTGTAACTCTCAGTGTTTGTTTTCTCGGCTACCATCTCCTTGTGTGGGATACAGATATCTAACCTCTGAACATCCTTCATTTCTAACATCTAAAAATTCTAAACTATGTACCGTGAGCATTGTAATTCAATCACAAATGAATTTACAGCTTTTAGAGGGTAATAGAGTCAGACAATGTTAGAACTAGGAGAGATTTTGAAGGTCATGTTTTAGAGAATATTATTTAAGACTGATGCCAGACTTTGGGACCCCTGGTTCTTGGATCCTATATCCCTAACAATGCTTTAATGTTTAATGTAATCATATCGTATATGTAGCAAGCATGCTCTGGCACTTTCCCCAGAGCCAAACTCTACATTTGCCTTTCAGGGTTCCAGGAGCTAACTCTGAGGAGATGAAGCATCTTTTCTCTAATGTCATATATTCAAGTCCCTACTGTTAGGCACTGGTGAAAGAATCCCAGCTTTTTATTCCAATTAGCGTCTATAAGGGATATTTACCACAAATATACATCAGAAACAAACATCTCTCTCAATACTTCAGAGGCATACTCTCTCCTATGCCACCTGAGTCTCTGGGGAGAGTAGGTTCAATTTAGCTCAGTTCCTACATAGCCTTGATGCCACTAAGTTCATGTCCCAAGGAGGCATCTCTGCTGGATGAGTCTAAGCTGGGGTCCACAAGGTCTCTCCCAAAGGTTACCTCATGCTCTTCAGGGCAGCAGTACTCTATTGGCTGTGTGGGACACTCCAAGAAGGTCTTGACACCTCAAACTCACAAGGTCATGGGCTCTAATCTCCTTCACCTAAAAGGGAAAAGGACAGACAAAGAGGCCAAGTCCTTAGGCCCTTTCACAGAGCTCTATGACTTCAGAGAGGAGAAGGACCCATGGCTTCTCCCCTTACTACATTGTCCCTCACCAGACTGAGTGAAGGAATCACCACATAAGGCAATGAGGAAGTAGATGCAGCAGATAGGACTTATCAAATGGCTCCACAGTCAGTCAAAGAGCCTGTTTTTGACACATGGTTAGTCAAGCAGAGCCAGTTACAGAATGGCCAAGTGTACCTTACAATGGCTCTAAGATATTTCCATTCTATGTCATTTCTCTCCCAAGCTTCCTTAAAAAGAAAGCTTCCTTTCAAGCTCCCTAGTGTCCTTTACATGGAGGGACACCATCTGAGATACTTTGTGCATGGACCAGAGCATTATTGCATGTATTTAAATATATACATAGGTATTTATATACTTAAGATGGTCTTGTGATTTAGTAATTGGGAGACCTTATATTTGTAAGAAAGATGGGGAGGAGCTAGTGAAGGAAAGGAAGGAGCTCTCAGGAATCTCCCACAGAAAAGTAATGAAAGAGGCTTTCTATACCAAGATGGGATGGCATCTTGTCGGGGGAACTGAGAGGTTAAGTGACTTACCCAGTGAGTATGTGGTAGAGGTAGGATTCAAATCCAGGTCTTCCTTATTTTGTGACTATCTGTTCATATATTGCTAGATATGCTATACCATTCTTATTCTTAACATAATGCTTTATATTTTTAAAAAAGATGCAAAAAATGTAGCTTTAAAAATGTGTAAAAATCCCCCCATGCATTAAAATTATTTTCAGATATGGAATTCCTCCTCCCTACTCCCTAGTCCCAACTCTCCCTTGTAACAAGCAAACCATTTAATGTTGTTATCATTTTCAGGCCTCCTTCATATATACTCTCTCTCTCTGTATTCTCATAACAATCTTTTGAAGTGAACAAGAAAGGTCTATAGCAAGAGTGGGGAACCTGCAGCCTCGAGGCCACATGTAGCCTTTTAGGTCCTTGAGTGCAGCCTTTCGACTGAGTCCAAGGTTTTTTTGTTTGTTTGTTTGTTTCTTAGTGAGGCAATTGGGGTTAAGTGACTTACTTGCCCAGAGTCACACAGCTTGTAAGCCTTATGTGTCTGAGGCCAGATTTGAACTCAGGTTCTCTTGATGTCAGGGCTGGTGCTGTATCCACTGTGCCCCATGAGTCCAAGTTTCATAGAACATATCCTGTTTTATTTTATTTTTTAAGAAAGAAATCTAAGTCGATCTATTTAGCAGGCTTATGTGGTGGGGAAAAATGACTTAGTCACAAGTCCTGGGTTTCAATCTGTTACTTAAGACTTTTTTTTTGCATTGTTTTACATCTATAGTTCTTTTTTATGATTAATTTATTTATTTTTAGTTTCCAACATTCACTTCCATAAGATTTTGAGTTTTAAATTTTCTTCCGCTCCCTATCTTCCCCCCTCCTCAAGAAGGCATGCAATCTGATATGGGTTCTACTTACACGTTCATATTAAACATATTTTCACATTAGTCTGATGTAAAGAAGAATCGTAACTAATGGGAGGAACCACGAGAAAGAAGAGACAAAACAAAGCAACAAAATAAAAGGAAAGCAAATGGCATGCTTCCATCTGCATTCAGACTGCAAAGTTCTTTCTCGGGATGTGGATAGCATTTTCTATCATGAGTCTTTTGGAGTTGTCTTATATCCTTGCATTGCTGAGAAGAGCCAAGTCTATCAAAGTCAGTCATCGCACAATGTGGCTGTTACTGTGTACAATGTTCTCCTGGTTCTGCTCACTTCACTCAGTATCAGTTCAAATAAGTCTTTCTAGGTTTTTCTGAAGTCTGCTTGCTCATCATTTCTTATAGCACAATAGTATTCCATTTCATTCATATAGCACAACTTGTTCAGCCATTCCCCAATTAATGAGCATCCCTCCATTTCCAATTCTTTGCCAACACAAAAAGAGTTGCTATAAATATTTTTGTGTATGTAGGTACTTTTCCAATGTTTATGATCTCTTTTGGATACAGACCTAGTAGTAGTATGGTTGGTCAAAGGATACTCACAGTTTTATAGCCTTTTGGGCATAGTTCCAAATTGCTCTCCAGAATGGTTGGACCAGTTCACAACTCCACCAACAATGCACCAGTATTCCAATTTTCTCACATCTTTTCCAACATCTATCATTTTCCTGTTTTGTCACATTAGCCAATCTGATAGGTGTGATGTGGTACCTCAGAGTTGTTTTGATTTGCATTTCTCTAATCAATAATGATTTAGAACATGTTTTCATATGACAATAAATAGCTTTAGTTTCTTCCCTTGAAAACTGCCTGTTCATATCCTTTGACCATTTGTCAATTGGGGAATGACTTATATTCTCATAAACTCAACTGAGTTCTCTACATATTCTAGAAATGAGGCCTTTATTAGAAACACTGGCTGTAAAAATTATTTCCCAGCTTTCTGCTTCCCTTCTAATCATGGTTGCATTGGCTTTGCATGAAACCTTTTCAATTTAATGTAATCAAAATTATCCATTTTGCATTTCATAATGTTTTCTATCTCTTATTTGGTCATAAATTCTTCCCTTCTCTATAGATCTGACAGGTAAACTATTCCTTGCTCTCTTAGTTTGCTTATAGTATCAGCCTTTATATCTAAATCATGTACCCATTTTGACTTTATCTTGGTGTAGGGTGTAAGACGTTGGTCTATGCCTAGTTTCTGCCATACTATTTCCCAGTTTTCCCAATGTTTTTTGTTAAATAGTGAGTTCTTATCCCAGAAGCTGGAGTCTTTGGATTTATCAAATAGCAAATCTTTTTATTAAGGGGATTTGTTCTGTGAAGTTTGGAATCAGTCAAAGAGCCACACTTTAAGACCTAGAAGGCCACATATGGCCTCAAGGCCACAAGTTCCCCACTCCTGGACTCTGTAGTATACAACAGAAATAGCATTGGGCTAGGATTCAGGAGACAAGGATTTCAGTTCTAGTCTTACTCATAACTACCTGCGTGAGATCACTTAATCTCTCACTTAATTTCCTTTCCCATAAAATGAAAAGTTTGAAGTAGGTGATCTCTAAGCCTATCTTTATTTTATAGCTTAGAAAACCTTTGTTGACCCTTCTACTCCCCATAGCTAGTGTAAAAATCCTATCTCTTTCCTCCGTTTTTTCCCAAAGTTCTTTAAAAGGTTGTTATGCTTTGTCACCATTCATTCTCTCCTCAGCCTTTTGCAATCTGGTTTCCAACTCCCTGAGACTGCTCACTCAGAGTTCACAAATGACCTCTTAATTATGAAACCAGTGGCCTTATATTCCCAGTTCTTCATTCTCCTTTTCAACCAATCTGGCGCCTTTACTGTTATTCATAATCTCTCTTTCTCCATATTCTTGTCTCCCTTGTGTTCTGAGACAACACACTTTCTTGTTTTTCCTCCTCCAAATCTAAACCCTCCTATGGTTCTTTGAAGTTAACTTCAATGTCTTTAAGTTGGATGTTCCCAAAGGTTATGTCTCCAGCTTGCTTCTCTTCCCTCTGTACATTTTCTTTCTTGGCAACCCGATTCAATCCCTGACTTTAACTGTGAAGTCTTTGTAGGTAACTCTCATACCTGTATTTCAGGCCTAATCTTTCTCTTAAGCTCCATTTTGCTTCTCTAGCTCATGTTTATCTCTATTTGTATATGCTACCAGCTCCTTAAAATCATTCTGTTCAAAACTGAATGTATCTTGCCTGTAACGCTGGCTCCTCTTTTGATTTTATTCTTTCTGAGCAAAACCAACATTCATTCTGTTTATCATACTGAAAACTTTAGTCTTATTCTTCACTCTTTCTTCTCCTTTACATCTTGTCACCCATCAATTACCAAATTCTGCCAGCGCTGCCCCTGTAATCTCGTACCCAATCCTTTTATTTTTTTCAATGAACAGGTCCATATTTTTCTGCCTGTCATGTCTCCTCTACCCCACACAATTAAAATAATAAAGAAAAACAAAACTCTTATAGCAAATATACATAGTCAAGAGGAACAGATTCCTACATTAGTCACGTCCAAAAATGCGTGTCCCATTCTGCACATGTAGTCTATTACCTCTTCATCAGGAGATGAATAGTGTTCTTTATTATCAGTCCTTTTGAATTAATGGTTGGTCATTACACTGAGTTCTTAAGGCTTTTAAAATTGTTCATTTTCACAGTGTTGTAGCATAAATTGTTCTCCTGGCTCTGCTTTACTTCACTCTACACCTCTATTCCTATGCTCAGAACCTTAGAACAGGTCCTCATTACTGCCTACCATATTTAGTGCAATATTTCTCTGCTCTTCTTGCTTCTCTTACTATTGTAAGTCAGACTCAGCGATCCATACCTGTGTGCAGCTCCGTAACTTTTCCTTGCTGAGAAATAGACTTCTGGGCTTCCTTGTCTAATTATATTCTCCAATCAGAAAGGCCGAATACCGCTGAGCGAGAGTGTCCCATTTGTCAATGATGATTAGAAGCAGTAGAATACTTCTGGAGGCTTTAGTCCATAGTCTGCCATTACCTTGTTTAGTTACAGTTCTAAGTATTTATTTTATCTTTTGTCTGAGCAAGTCCTAAGCTGCCTAAATGAATGCTTGGTCCTCATTCTTCATTCCTCCCAAAGATTAATTTACTCCTTGGATCAATTACCAGCATATTTATAGTACTAGATTAATTTCTCTCCCCTCCACTTCAATATTTACATTCTTTGTCAAGACTTCAGGAAGGGAAAAGTTGGTGTGCAATAATATACGTATGCCCCCCTCCAAAAATGGTGCATCTTTTCATCTTGATAGTGAGAATATTTGTCTTCCTCTGCCTTCCCTGTCCCCTTGTATATGGACATTTTTCAATATGATGCTGCAAAAATTTATTTTGTTCTTCCTATGTGCAAGACATCATGGGAAATAGTGGAGAAAAAAGAATATATAGTACCTGCTGTAAGAGGCTGAAAATAGGATTGGGGAAGATGATATGGGAAAAGTATTCATAACTCACAATTCACATTTCTATAGAACTTTAATGTCTACAGAGAATTTCTTTTCAATTAACAAGCATTTATTTATTTTTTTTCTCTACCACTCCCTTGATAGGAAAAAAAAAAGAAAAAGAAAGCCCTTGTAACAAATATGCAAAATCAAGAAAAACAAATTCCCCCATTGGTCATGTAAAAAAAAAAAAGATTCATCCAGCATCTTATTTCCATAATTTCTCTGTCAGGAGGTGGATCACATGCTTCATCATTGATCTTCCAGGACCATGGTCTTTGCATTAACTAGGGTTTTTAAATCTTTCAAAGTTGTTTGTCTTTACAGTATTGTTATTTGTATAAACTGTCCTGCTGGTTGTATTCACTTCACTATGTATCACTTCTCATATGTCTCCCCAGATTTTCTTGAAGCCTTTGCTTTTGCCATTTCTTGTGGCCCAATCATGTTCTTTTACATTTATATATCAGATTTAGTTGAACCTTTCTCCAGATGATTGGCTCCTCATTTCTCACCTGGCTGTACTACTCAGGGACTCCTCCAACTTATCTACCATATCTCAGGAAGCTCATTATTGGGAAAATCTCATCATCATATAACATCCCATCAGATTTAATATCCGGTCTCATTAGCCCTTCTGATTGGGGAATGGAACCATGATCTCCAAAGCCTTCCCCCATTTAAAGAGGGAGCTCAGACATCTCATTTCTCACCTGGCTGCACTATTCTGGGGCTTCTCTGAATTCTCCACCATGCCCCTGGCATGTTGACACCTGCTTTTTAGTTTCCTTTTATGTGTTATCTTCCCTTACTAGATTGTAAAGTTCTTGAGGGTGGGGGCTGTTTTTCTTTCTATGCCCCCCCCACATTTGTGTCTTTAGCACTTAGAACAGTGCCTAGCACATAGAAGGTACTTATCAAATGTTAATTGACTGTGAAATTAGAAACCTCTAATTTCTAGTTCTTTTAATGCATGTTTTCTTTTAAAAATATTTCTCATTTTATTTGCTTAACAAATATTCTTAACATAACAAAATAACTTATTCAACAAATAAAGTCTCCCTTTTATGTAATTAATAATCAACAAATGCAATTATTTCAATATACAAAGAACAAAAAAGAGGATTACATATGAAATCATGAACTTCTATTGTGTAAGGTTTGTTTTAAAAGTATGTATTAAATTTAACAATGTAGTGATAAAAGTGGCCTATTTGTGTCCCCTTTCGACCTTTTTTTGTTGTCTTCTGTGTGTTTTTAAATGTTGATGCTGCTTTCTTTCTTTTTCTTTATCTCTTAACTTACTGTTCAATTCAGTCATTTTTCAGCCATGTCTGACTCTTTATGACTCTATTTGGGATTTTTTGTGGCAAAGATACTGGAGTGGTTTGTTATTCCCTTCTCCAGCTCATTTTACAGATGAAGAAACTGAGGCCAACAGGGTTAAGTGACTTGCTCACAGTTACACAGCTACTAAGCATCTGAGGCCAAATTTGATCTCATGATGAGCCTTCCTGATTCCCAGCCCAATACTCTACCCACTGTGCCACCCAGCTTTCCCTATTTTACTGTCCCCTCCAAAATTATTATTCCCTCCTCCAAAAAAATAAAAGCCATCTCCTATATCAAATATTATGTTCAAGTAAAATACATTAACACATTTGCCATATCTGAAAATATTGTATAATTATACACCCTTGTTCTTCACTTACCTGACAAAGGGTGGGAGGCATACCTCATCATCTGTTTTAGGAAGTCATGATTGATTTACCTATTTAATGTATCATGGTATCATTAACTTCTGTTTGGTCCAGGCCTGCACAACATATGGCCCATAGGTGGTATGTTGTGCAGGTCTGTTTTACATCCTCTACATTTTTCGCAGGCTGCCCAAAATCCTTTTGCAGGCTGAATGTTGTACAGGCCTGGTTTGGTCTATTCTAATTTTAAAGGAGTCTGTCGCTTGGGTAAAGTTTTTTACCTCTTGTGTTCAGATGTTAATTCTCTTTTCAAGTCTTTTCTCCATAATTCTCATTTCTCTTCTAATTCTTTTCTCTAGTGCTTTCATTTAGTTTATAAAATCACTTTAGTGTTTAAAAAATATTTTTTAGCTTGCTTCATTACTTCCAGGAATTCTGGTTGAACTTGTACCAAACTATGTTTTTCATTAAGGCTTTGCTTGTAGATATTTCAGAGTTATTTTTTTCTTCTGAGTTTGTGTCTTAGGAATCCCTGTCACCATAATTGTTATTTGTAATGCAAGGTTTTTTGTTTATTTGTTTGTTTGCTTTTATTCATTACTCCAACTTTACTTCCCAAACTGGGGCTTTGTGTTAGGGCCAGGCTGTGCCTGGAGGAACTGTCTGAGCTTTTCTTGGTATTTTAAAAAATATTGTCTTGGGTCCTATTGTTGCTTTTTCTGAGTATTAAGTGCTGTGTTCTGCAAAGATCTCAGGGACAGCTTAAGCCTGGGATTTGCAAACTTTCAGTGCACCTAAAACTGTCTGATCTAGAATAAAGTCTAATCACCTTCATTGTCTGAGTTTTGCAAGCTTCCAACTATGTGCTCATTAAAAGTCTTTGTTAGAGTAGTTGTGGGGGAGAGCTGGACTATGTGGCTTCCTTCTATTTTGTCATCTTGGCTGGGCCTTGAAGTAATGATTGATGAGTATATTGATCATATTCTGAAGTCTTTAAAAATTGTTTTCCTTTAGGTCATTGTAATAGTCATGTGAATTGTGCTCCTGGTTCTGCTAATTAAATTCTCTCGGTTCATATGTCTTCACAAATTTCTTTAAATAATCCATATTCATCATTTCAATAAAATTCTATTGCATATATATGTTTTAATTTTTCAGCCACCTCCAATTTATAGACAACTTTTATTTGTAATCAGTTGATAAATATTTATTAAGCACCTACTGTGTGCCAGGCACTGTGCAAAGTGCTGGGGATACAAAAAGAGGCAAAAGACAATCCCTGCCTTCAAAGAACTTAGTCTAATGAAGGAGGCAACATGAGACAAATTTATACACAACAAACTATTTACAGGTTAAATAAGAAATAATAGAGAGAAGATACTAGACTTAAGAGAGATTAGGGAAGGTTTCCAGTAAAAGATGGGATTTTAGTTGGTACTTAAAGGAAGCAAGGTTTATCTGTAGGTAGAGCTAAGGAGGGAGAGCTTTCCAGGGACAGTCAGAGAAAAATGCCCAGAGCTGAGAGATGCAGTGTCTTGTTCATGGAACAGCCAGATGACAAATGTCACTGGATCAAAGAATACACAGTGAGGAGTAAGGTGTAAGGAGATTGGAAAGGTAGGTGGGGGCTAGGTTATGTAGGACTTTGACTGTGAAATAGAGCATTTTGTGTTTGATCTTGGAGGCAACAGGGAGCCATTGGAGTTTACTGAGTAGGGAGGGGTGGTGACATGATGAGATCAGTTCTTTAGGAAAATCATTTTAGTAGCAGAATAGAGAATGGATTGGGATGGGGAGAGACCTGAGGCAGGCAGATTGACCAGAATGTTATTACAGTAGTCTAGGCATGAGGTGTTGATGGTGGGAGGATGTGTTGGCCTCTACAGCAATAGATAAGGTAGGAGGCAGGAAGGGTATAGGGGAAAAGATAATGAACTCCATTTTGAACATGTCTACTAAACATCCAGTTTGAGATGTCTAAAAGGTAGTTGTAGATGTAAGATTGGAGGTCAGCAGAGAATCTGGGGAAGGATAAGGAGATCTGAGAAACATCATTATAGAGATGGTAACTAAATTCATGGGAGTTGATGAGGTCACCAAATAAAGTAGTGTAGAGGGAGAAGAGGGCCCAGGATAGACCCTGATGGGGGGGGTGGAGTCAAGATGGTTGGAGGAAAAGCAGTGACTTGCTTGAGCTCTTCCTCAAACCCCTCCAAACACCTGTAAAAAATGGCTCTAAACAAATTCTAGAGTAGCAGGACATACGAAAAGACAGAGTGAAACAAATTTCCAGCCCAAGACAACCTGGATGGTTGATTGGAAGGGTCTATCTCACTGGGCTGGGAGAGGAGTGCAGTTCAGCATGGGCCACACAAGCAAAGACCAGGCCTCATTGAACCTGGAGCAGTCCTCAGGGGATTGAATCAAGAGGAGCTGTGGTGACTTCCAGACTTCTCAACCCACAAATACCAAACACAACTTAGAAGGTCAGTAGCAAAGGTCTGTGACAGCAGTGAGAGAGGAGCTTGGTCTGGCTGTAGTACTGGTGTAGCTCCAGAGTGGCGGCTGCTTCTGGAGATCTCGGCCCACAGATGGAGGAGGAATAGAGTGGCTGATTAGAGCGGATTGCAGGGATCTCTGTACTGGTACTGGAGCAGGATCCTCTTGATTTGCCTGTGTTTGGGTCACAGTTCTGGGTGGTGGTCCTGGGGTGAGGAAGAGCACTGGTGTGGTGGAACTTGTGGTAGTAGTGCAGAGGAAGTCCTCCTCACAGTTCCAAGGCAGAAAAGAGTGCTTGTGGTCACTGGTAGACCAGAGCATAGGTCAGGAAAGGAGTAAACACATTGCCTTTGATCATACCACCTTGGAAGAATTGAACATTTATGGGTCCCTGGAAGTATCTCTGAAAACAGCTGCACAAAATCCCTGAAGCTTGAGACAGTATATTCTCCACACTGGAAGCAGATCCCTACCTTAACGAAGAGTTTAATAGTCAAGTAATTGGCTGGGAACATGAGCAAACAGTGCAAAAAAGTCAGACCATAGAATCTTACTTTGGTGACAAAGAAGATAAAAAAATACAACCAGAAGAAGATACAAAGTCAAAGCTCCTACATCCAAAGCCTCCAAGAAAAATATGAGTCAGCCCCAGGCCATGGAAGAGCTTGAAAAGGATTTTGAGAAGCAGGTAAGAGAAGCAGAGGAAAAACTGGAAAGAGAAATGAGAGTTATGAAAGAAAATCATGAAAAACAAGTCACCAGCTTGCTAAAGGAGACCCAAAAAATACTGAAGATAGAATATGAGGCAAGGATCTCAGCTGGCAATGGAGGTAGGGGAGGCTTGAGGAGGGATGAAAGTTTTGGAAGAGGGAGAGTGGGATAGTGACTTGATAAAGGAAATATAGTAGGATTTCCTTGCAGCAATGAGGGGCCGGTTGAAGTGATGTTAATTTTAGTGGGCCTCATCAGAATGGTTACATGATTTTCTCCATCTTTGTTCAGCAATATGTTTATAGGAGTGAAGGCAATGAATGATGGGAGTGATCTAGGGCAGAAGCTTGACTGTATATAATCAGTGATAATATAAGCAAGTTAGTGATTCAAGAGAACACAGGGTAGAGTTGAATTGCTTCACCAAGGGTTCAAGATGCAGAAAAGAGGGAAAAGTGTCTAGGGCTGTGGAGATGAGAAATGAGAAGGTTGAGAAGTCAACAGACTGGAGGTCATGATGTGGATGAAGAGTAGGGTTTTGTAAGGGAAGATAGAGAGAGGTAAAAAAACCAGTAGATTATGGTTGGATAAGGGGATTTCAGAATTCTTGAGCATGGAGGCGGTACATTTGTAGGTGATGGTATGATCAAGGGTGTAACCATCTTTGTGTGTGGCTGAGGTGGGAACTGAGTAGATTGAGGAGTGTTTGTGAGAGTCAATATCTTTTGCCGAAATCCCCTATTATGAGGGCAAGAGTTGGGGAAGAGAGAAAAATTGTGAACCAGACCCATGAGGAAGGAAGAGAAGTGACCTGGGGGAGTATGTAGACAATAGCTACCAGGATTTTGATTGAGTAGTAGCTATGAATAGCATGGACCTCAAAGGAATCTCAGTTCTTTTCTACAGCAGAAAATATTGCTATAAGCATTTAGTACATCTGTCCTTTTCCTCTATCTTTGGCCTCTTTGGGGTATATGGCTGGTGGTGATCTCAGTAGGTCAAAGGGTACTCACAGTTTAATGACATTTTGGGAACTTAGCTGAGGCTTATTACCACCTTTGTGAACCCTTAACTCCTTTCCATACTCAGCTTACATGCATTCATGTAGTCCTGATTGATTCTATCAAATATTAGTGCTATGCTTCCACTCTCCATAGAATTACTTTGTATTTGTTGTGCATTTGTTGCATTTGCTTATCAGTGTTGATAAGTAGATCCCTCTTAAAATTTAAGTTCTATGAGGCAAGGATTTTTTTTGGGGGGGTCTTTGTATCACCACCTACAGAGCATGGCATGGGAGTATTTTTTAAATAAATGGATGTTGTATGAAAATTTAATTGAACAATGGAATTAATGTCAGAAGGGCTTTCCTTTCTCACCTAGGTCAGAGTAAGAGGGAACATCCATACACCTCACAGGCTGTGCTAGCCTAAGAACTAGTAGAAGAGAAGGCAGAAGGGCCATAACCATGTCAAATCTGAGGTGTGGGTCTGTTATACCATAAAGAATTTCCCACAGAGTGGTCCAGGGCTCGACTGTGAAGACTGATCTTGGAATCACATAATCTGAGTTGGAAATAGGCTCAGTGGCCATCAGGTTCAACACATACCTCAATGGCACTCCTTTGTACACCATCTTCAAAGGGTGATCATTCAGTCTCTGCTTGAACTTCTCCAGAGATTGGGAATTTATCTCCTTGCAAAGGACCCACTTTGGGGCAGCTGTAATTGTTCCACAGAGCTGAAATCTGCTTCTCTGAATGAATGAATTCTACTAATTTTTTTCTCTCCGTATTTTTTTTCTCATCTGAGGCATTTCTTTGTAGCTTGCCATTGTTTAAGAGGCCTTCTGATGACCTTCCCCATTTTTCTAACCCAATGTAGTCTTCCATTACTTGATGGAAGGCTGCTTCTTGGACTAATCTGACTTGTGCGGGCTGTTGCTTTAGCAAATCCTGCCTGTGAATATTTGGGACTCTGGAAGGAGGACGGATTCTGAAGACACGATTCCAAGAACACAACTCCAATTGTGCAGGATCCTGGCCAATGGAAAAGCTTCCAGAACAACCAGGGGAAGTACATATGCTATTACAGAGGAATGCTTAGATAGGGCCAAGTAATTAGCCTTGCAATGGTTTGAAGTTGCTTAGAGTCCTGCTGTTTCTGGAATTACCCTGGATGCTGTGCAGTCACTGCACTGGGAGTTTCAAAGGGTTTGTTCTATAGTTCATCAGGTACTGGCCAGGTTCCACACAACCTCATTCTTTTGAAGAGCCTCATAAAGTAGTTCTCAATGGTTTTCACTAAATTTCCTCCTGATTTCTTTCTTTTTTCATTTTCTTTTTCCAATTTAGCCAAACGAACAAAACACAATAGAAAGTCAGAAGTTCATAAATCAGTGGATTGTGGAATTGTTCGGTAAGACTATAGCTCTTAGAATGGCCCTCTGTTTATTTATTTATACATTTATTTATTCATCCACCATTCATTCATATCCCTCTCTGTCTCTCTGTCTCTCTTTCTCTCCCTCCAGACATCAGGTTAAGGAACTTCTGTTGTCGAAACTCTAATGTAGAGCCATCATCTCACCTGTAATTTAGCTCTGTAGGATCATAGGACCATAGATTAAAAGTTAGGGAGGATCTTAGAGGCCAAATGGTCCCACCCCTCATTTTATGGAGAAGGAAGCTGAGGCCCAAGAATGGGTAAGCCATTTACTCAAGGTCACATAGCTAATTAGGATCATAGAGAGGGTTTGGAATCAGGCCTTTCCCAATTTCGAATCAAGCATTCTCTTTATTGTACCCCATCAGTCCTTTATAGTCTTAGAGAGTTGCTGGGAAACTGAGAGGCTAAGTGGTCATTTCTTTAGGAAGCATAAATTATGACTGAAAAACATGGAGTGGAATACTAATATGGAACAATAAACTATATATATTTAAGGATTTTATTTTTTTTTAAATGGGGATGGGTGTTGATAAAGAGAGACAATAAATGCTTGTTAATTGAAAAAAATTAAAAGGAACTTCTATAGACTTGAGAAGAGGACAAGACAACAAATACTTATAAGTACTTATTACGTCCCAGGCACTATGTTATGCATTGAAGATAAGAAGACAAGCCAAAAGAAACATAATTCCTGCCCTCAAGGAGCTTTCTTTCTAATGGGGGAAAATAAAACATGAGAGGTGTGAGGGAAGCAAGGTCAGATAAGGAAAATGGAAGGGACCCACATGGGGGCATGATGAAAGTCCAGAAAGTCATCAGTAGAGCCAGTTAGGGTGGGAATGAAAGCTGGTTGGCTTGCCACCTCTTTCCCAACTCGAATCTTCATTGCCTGTCAAACGGAAGCTGAGGAGGAACTCACTAATGGGAGAAGAGGGCCATGTTCTGGGGTGAGAAGGGTGAAGCATTGATCCAGTGTAAAATAGCAGCTTAGGCATGGTGACAAAGTCCTAGAAAGAAACCTGGTATACGTTGGCTTTGAAGCGGTCTTATAGAAGAGATGAGACTTGTTGTAGACATTGAAGGATCTGAGAAATTATGAGTACATTTAGTAAGAGAACATTTAGTTGCCTTCAGTGAATTTAGGTCACCAGGCCCAGATGTACTCCCTTTAAGAATAATGAAAGAACTAATAGCTGTGATTGCTAACATAATATAGAAATTTTGAAATGTCATGAGAGGTACTACAAAACTGGAGTTAGCCAAGCATTGTCCCAGTTTTTCAAAAGGGTAAAAAAGTAGATTACTCAAAGTATAGGCTGCTGAGAAGGACATTAATTCCTGATAAAATTCTAGTACAGAGTATTAAAGGGGCGGTTTGTGAATAAGTACATAGGAAAATGACGGCATGAGTTTATTATGAATAAGTCAGGCAACAGTATTCTTATTTCTTTTTGAGAAAACAACTTTAGAATATTACATGAAAGGAATACCATAGACATTTCAGATTTAGATTTCAGCAAGTCATTTCATGATACCATTAGGGATGAGAGGAAGAGATCCAGATGGATGATGGTATGGTTAGGTAGGCTTAGAATTGACTAAATGATCAGATCCAAAGATTGTTGATTAATAGACCTGGAAGGTCCTCCAAGGGGAGGTTTCAAGTGGAATGGCACAAGGTTTTGTCCTTGACTCACTTCTGTGCAATGTTTTTTAAGAATATATTGAATGATAAAAAATAATTAGAACATATACATTTATACACATACATGTGTATATACATGTATATGGGTGTGGTTTGCAAAGCGCTTTACAAATATTATTTCATTTTATCCTCACAATAACCCTGGAGGTCAGTGCTGTTATTACTCTATCTTATAGATGGAGAAACTGAGGCACAGAGAGATTAAATGATTTGTCCATAGTTACAATCTGGTAAGTGAGGTTGAATTTGAATTTATGTCTTCCTGACCCCAAGTCCAACACTCTGTCTATTGCACCAGCTCACTACCTAAAAGAAGGCATAGATAGCATGATTATATGGCTAATATGTGCTTATAAAATTTCTAGTAACATAGAGCTTGGAAGGATAGCTCATCTATTGGATGATACCTGCATAAGCAAAGGAATAGGGGGCATGTCTAGAAAGACACTTCTGTGACTTAAAGAGTACTTAAAGCTTCAAATGAGTCAGCAGCATGATGTAGCAGTTGAAAAAGCTACTTTGTCCTCAGATTGCATTAATAGGAGTACAGTTTCTAGTATGAAGGAAGCAAAGTTCTACTGTACTGTTCTCATTAGACCACCTGCAGTATCGTGGCAAGTCTACAGCATCACATTTTAGAAGGGAGGGTGAACCCATACTGGGCTAACCCAGATAGTAAGACTCTAAACCTGGGGTTCTTAACCTTTTTTGGGTCATGGACACCTTAGATAGGTTGATGAGGCATATGGTCCTTTTTCAGAGTAATGTTTTTGAGTAATTGAAGAAAATACTAAATTTCAAGTAGAAATTAATGAAAGCAGAGATAAAATTCTTTCTCTGTCCAAATGCATAAATCTTCTGAAATTTGATAGATCCTAGGCTAAGAAACTTTCTTCAAACCATGGCTTATGGAAATCAACTAAAATACTTGGGGATACTCAGAGAAAAGACTTAAAGAAAAATATGTGTCTTTACATATTTTCGGGTTGTAAGGTACAAAATGGGGTAGATTTTTTTCTGTTTTGTCTCGTAGAGTAGAAGTAGAACCAGTGGGTGAAAGTTTCGGGGAATGTATTTTTGGCTTAACATAAGGGAGAAGGTCTTAGTTGTTAAAAATTGCAAAATTACATTGGGAGGCAATAGCACACATTTACATAGTTCATTAATGTAATGGATGTTCAGGAGTATTGTTGATTAAATAGAGTTTCCCCATTGAACTTCTAAATCACTAAAAAATATTTTTTGATTTTCTTTTGGACATGTTCACTTCCATATGAAGCTGCAGAATTGGGCAGCTGTCATGGAGTTTATAAAGTTGCTAGGCTCTCCTTTATGTCTCAGATACATATTTCTGGCAGATGACATCTCTCCTTGTCTATATTTTGTCTGACTAGAGCTACTGCTATGCCAAAATGAGCGAAAATAAACCATGACCTCAACTTTTCGTTACTTTCTGGAGCCAGTCATAGGTTTCTGCAAAGCTGCAAGTAGCCAATGGTTTGATGGTGTCCAACATGCTGCTGTCTCTCTGTCTCTGTCTCTCTGTGTCTTTCTTTTTTGGTGAGGCAATCAGAGGTAAGTGACTTGCCCAGGGTCACACAGCTAGTAAGTGTCAAGTGTCTGAGGCTGGATTTGAACTCGGGTCCTCCTGACTCCAAGGTCAGAGCTCTGTCCACTGTGCCACCTAGCTGCCCCCTGCTGCCCCTTTTTTTCAGAAGGCCCAGATTCCATCTCTATGGGGCAGAGGAGCTGGGGGAGGGGGAAGCTATTCACTTACTTGTATAGCTCTAATGAGTGGTGCACTCTCCATTCTCCTTCGCATTCTCCTATTTTTACTTTTTCTTTTATGTTGCATCCTCACAACCAGCTTCTCACTGGTCTGTCGACACTGATTTCAATTCAGAGAATCATGGAGTCTGAGGCTTAGAAGGAGACCTTAGAGGTCATCAAGTTTAACTTGAACAACAACCCTCTGTAGAACACCCCCAATCACTAGCCATCTAGCCTTTGCTTGAAGACTTCCAGTAAGAAGGAATCCACTAACTTCCTAGGTAGCCTGTTCCGTTTTGGGATTGTTTTAATTATTAGGTAGCTCTTTATATGAGCCCTCAATTTGTCTCATTGCAACTTTTACTTATTGCTTCTAGTTGTTTTTTCGGGGACCAAACGTAATAAGTCTTGTACAAGGATGTGCTAGATCCAGCTCCTGCTGGTGCACAAGAGCCAATTGTTAAAATTTCAGTGTGAGCATTTATACTTTGGAATTCAGCAATTACTACAAATCAGAGCTGGACTTTTCATTTTGTTTGTTGTTTAGACTAAAGAAAATGATGGAGAAAATGTTAATAATGCACATTAAACTTTAAAAAGTGTGCTGTGAATACCTTCCGCCCACCCCAAGACCCAATTGTTAAATATTTACCAGGACATGTTCATACACTTGAAGGCAGATACCATCCTCCCCCCATCCCTCAAGTCTTCTCTTCTTGGGCTACATGCCCAGTCCCTTCAACCAGTCCTCATATAACAAGGACTCAAAGCTATTCACTATCCTGCTTTTCCTTCTTTGGATGTTTTCTAACTTGGTGATTTTCCTAAAGTGTGACTTCAGAAAATGAACAAAATACTGCAGACATGGTTTGACCATGACAGATTACAGTAGGACTCTGTTTCTCTCTGTCTTTCCTTTGCGCGCTCTCTCTCTCTCTCTCTCTCTCTCTCTCTCTCTCTCTCTCTCTCTCTCTCTCTCTCTCTCTCTTTCTCTCTCTCTCTCTCTCTCTCTCTTTCTCTCTCTCTCTCTCTCTCTCTCTCTCTCTCTCTCTCTCTCTCTCTCTCTCTCTCTCTCTCTCTCTCTCCCTCCCTCCCTCCCTCCCTCTTCTCCCCTGTTTCTCTCTTCTGTCCTCCATCTCTCTTTCTCTATCTCTGACTTTTTTTCTTTTTGTCTCTCCTTGCCCCTTACCCCCAATGCCCCTTAAGGTAGTTTTCTTAGTCATATCAAAGTTTTCACTCAGAATGAGAATGTCCTCAAAACTCCTAGGTCTTTTTTTAGAAGAATTACTATCTAGCTAAGCCTCCCCTCCCCCAATCTTGTACTTGTGAAGGTGATTTAAAAAAAAAGATTCAAGTATAAGACTCTATCTTATTTGTCTCTACTAAATTCCTCCTTATTAGATTTGGCCCAATGTTCTAGCCTTGAATCTTGACTCTATTAGCTATTAGCTATCCCTTAGAGCTTTGTGGTATCTGCAAATCTAATAAAGTATAACATCTTTGTTCCCTATGATATCTCTACATTTATCCAAGTCACTAATAAAACTGTACATCAATGTGAAGACACTCAACCAGGGACTGAATTCCAACTTGACATTGAAATGGTCACAATCGGTTTTTGGCTCTAATCTTTCAACCAGTTTACCTAATTGTGCTATCATGCTTTCAAGTCAAGTCAACAAGAATTTATTAAGCACCTACTATATGCCAGGCCCTGGGCTAAGTGCTGAGGATGCAAAGAAAGGCAAAAGCAGTCTCTGCCCTCAAGGACCTTACAATCTAGCCTACATTTCTCAGGATTTTTCATCTTCTCAGATTATTTTGCTGCCTTGTTTCCCTTAGGAATTATTTATTCACTTTCATTTAGGAACTCTTCATGCTCTTTGAAAAGTGCAGCTGTAGAGTGTCTTTTCTCAAGCCCTTTCACCTTACCCTCAAGTAAGGTAAACTGTTCACTTG
The DNA here is from genome assembly GCF_003287225.1 of Phascolarctos cinereus. Classification (NCBI taxonomy): domain Eukaryota; kingdom Metazoa; phylum Chordata; class Mammalia; order Diprotodontia; family Phascolarctidae; genus Phascolarctos; species Phascolarctos cinereus. The sequence goes on from NW_027556098.1 coordinate 331,901,508, forward strand.
GAGCGTGTCATTGACTAATGCCTGTATAGAAGATGACCATCACACAAACTACCTGTCACTAAATGGTTTCCTCCTCCTATACTCCTCCTGACTCTCCTCAATACAAGCATAGGATTTAGAGATAGAAGACATAAAAGTGATCATTTTGTCTAACCTCCATCATTTTATAGATGAAGAAATTGAGGCTCAGAAAGGTGACTGACTTGCCCAAAGCCTGAATTCCAAGTAAGATCCTCTGACTTTAAATCCAGCATTCCTCTCCTCTCCATTACTTATGATTCTCCTCAAAAATCTTCATAAGAACTGCTAACTTTCCTCACAGATTGTTATTTTAATATGCCTCTTTTTAGGACTACTTTTATTGTATCTGAGATCCTAGCATCTTGAAGCTTCTGAGATGTCACTTTTAAGCCAATCTGGGCATAATCTTTTCTTTCTTCACTAGCCGCTGCTAAATCACTCAGGTGTGATTAATCATCGTCTTACTGATGGCTCCCACTAAGCTTTGCCTGGACTATAGCTAAGTGGAGCAGTGGCTAGAGATCTGAATTCAAATCTAGCCTTGGACACTTGGCTGTGTGAACCTGGACAAGTCATTTAACCTCACTCAGCCTCTGTTTCTTTATCTGTAAAATAGGGATAATAAGAGAACCTCCCTTATTGGGTTTTTGTGAGGATCAAGTTGGACAACGTACGCAAAGCAACTTGTAAACCTTAGAGTGCCATAGAAATGATGGTTACTCTCCTCATAATTAGCAACTCACAGCAGATTGCCTGATCCAAATAATGGTAATTTTTTCCTTCATTGCTTGACTTCTACTTACATGTAAAAAAAGCCCAAGTCCCATCTTCTTCCCCAGTTTTATCCCTTTCATCCTCAGACAAAAGCACAGTGTGGAAGAAGTGATGCTGAATTTTGAATCAAAGGAACTTGACTGAAAATCTTGGCTTTGCTACTGTGTGACCTTGGACAAATTACTTAATCTTAGTTTCCTCATTAACTGACATTTGTGGAGTCATTTAAATTTTGCAAAGCACCTTACTTAATTATCCCCTTTATTAAGTCCCACAAGAATCTCTTGAGGTGGACACCACAGGTATTATTATCAGCATTTTATAGATAAAGAATCTGAGCAGGCTGGACTAGCTGGTCTTCGAGATCCTTTCCTAGTTCCAATCATAAATAATTTCTTGAGGCTAAAAAAATAAGCCTTTGCTGTTCAGTCATTTCAGTTGTGTCTGATTCTTCATGACCCTATTTGGGGTTTGCTTGCCAGAGATACTGAAGGGGTTTGCCATCTCCTTCTTCCATTTATTTTATGGATGAGAAACTGAGGCAACCAGGGTTAAGTGACTTGCTCAGTGCCATATAGCCAGTAAGTGCCTGAAGCCAGATTTGAACTCAGGAAGATGAGTCTTCTTGATTCCAGGCCTGGCACTCTCTCCACTGCAAGCTGCCCAAGGCTAAGCCTAGTTAGCTTATTTTAGGGCTAGTTGTTGTTTAAATTCACCACTGCTGGACCCACTCAAGCCAATACTCTGTCTCCTCTTGGCTATCTTCATATACAGATAGACTGGTAAGAAGTTCTGGGAATGCAAACAAAGGTCACACCTCTCTTGTGTCAGAGTTGAAGAAGAAATGAGTTGCCCCAGACCCAGAAGAACACCCCTGGGAATGTGTTGATGTGTGTGAAAAATATTAAAGACAATTAAAAGGACATTAATTTACTTATCCACCCATACCTTTGATTTTATTGGAGCATTTCTATAGCACTTTAAGGTTTGCAAGGTGCTTTACATAGATTTCATTTATATACATTTTCAATGGATTTCATTTCCTAGTGAGTAAATGCCCTTTTCCAGTGCAGATGACAACTATCCTACCATTTATAGTCATAAAGCATTGCTTAGGTCCTTGAGAAGTTAAATAACTCACCCCAGATAACAGAACCAATATTTATCAGAAGTGAGGCTTAAATCCAGGTCTTTCAGAAATAGTGACCAGCTCTCTAACCACTATCCAACACTGCCTTTGGTTGATTATTATGTTTATTCTTAAACTTATTACCAGAATTTCCATAAGCCAAATGTCAACACCAGTCACATCAATAACAGGACACTTTATGTCTTCCCCTAAAGAACTATCTTCCATAACAGGAAGGTGGTGGAATTTCTTCCTAGAGGTGGTATGATAAGGAGTTCAGACTTAGTTCTGGGTAAATGTCTCTCTCATTGCACTGGAGACTCTGTTAATACCCAGCTCTGTCCTCTTTCATAGTGTCCTTTAGGAGAAATAATTGACCAAATTGCCAGTATTCATGTAAATCCACTGAGGGATGGGATAGTTTTGTTTTTGCTTCTTCTTAAGGAACCTCAACCTTTTGCTGATTCCCCAAATCTCATGGGACATAGCAAAGAAGTCACTGCTATACAAATAACATTGATGGGGTGGGGAGATGTGGAGCAAGAGTGCTAACAAGGTTTTTAAAGCTATATTCAGATCATCATGGTTTAGATTAGCATTCTCAAAGTATAGTCTGCAAACACAGATCCTTTCAGGGGATCTGTGAGGTCAAAGCTATTTTCATAATAATACTCAGAAATTATTTGCCTTATTAAAATACTTCTATTTTCAACTACATTATCCACATGAGACCTTATTTTCTCCATATACTTCAA
>NW_027556098.1:331906686-331929186 GCF_003287225.1 Phascolarctos cinereus
TCCATAAGATTTTGAGTCTTAAATATTCTCCCCCTCCCTCTCCTTCCCCCCAAGATGGTGTACAATCTGGTATAGGCTCTACTTATATATTCATATTAGGCATATTTTCCCATTAGTCATGATGTAAAGAACAATTAGAGCTAATGGGAGGAACCATGAGAATGAAACAATAAAACAAAACAACAAAAGAAGAGGAGAGCAAATAGTATGCTTCAATGGGAACCATGAGAATGAAACAATAAAACAAACAACAAAAGAAGAGGAGAGCAAATAGTATGCTTCAATCTGCATTCAAACTCCATAGTTCTTTCTCTGCATGTGGATAGCATTTTCCATCATGAGTCTTTTGGAATTGTCTTAGATCATTGTATTGCTGAGAAGAGCTTAGTCAATCATAGCTGATCATTGCACAATGTGACTGTTACTGTGTACAAAGTTCTCCTGGTTGTGCTTACTTCACTAAGCATCAGTTCATGTAAGTCTTTCCAGGTTTTTCTGAAATTTGTCTGCTTGTCATTTCTTATATCACAATAGTATTCCATTACATTCATATACCACAGCTTGTTCAGCTATTCCCCAATTGATGGACATCCATTCAATTTCTAATTCTTTGCCCCCATAAAAAGTTAACTACAAATATTTTTGTACATGTGGGTCCTTTCCCCCTTTTTATGATCTCTTGGGATACAGACCTAGCAGTGGTATTGCTGGATCAAAGGATATACAGAGTTTGATTGCCCCGTGGGTATAGTTCTAAATTGCTCTCCAGAATGTTTAGATCATAACTTCACCAACAATGCATTAGTGTTCCAATTTTTCCACATCTTCTCCAATGTTTATCATTTCACTTTTTTATCATGTTAGCCAATCTGATAGATGTGAGGTGGTACGTCAGATTTGTTTTAATGTGCATTTCTCTAATCAATAGTGATTTAGAGAAGTTTTTCACACGACTGCAGATAGCTTTAAATTTCTTCCTCTGAAAACTGCCTGCTCATATCCTTTGACCATTTATCATGACTTATATTCTTACAATTTTGACTCAGTTGTCTACATATTTTAGAAATGAGGACTTTATTGGATACAGTGGCAGGAAAAATTGTTTCCCAGCATTCTTCTTCCTTTCTAATCTTGGTTGCATTGGCTTTGTTTGTGTAAAAAAAATTAATTTAATGTAATCAAAATTATTCATTTTGCATTTCATGATGTTCTTTGTCTCTTGTTTAGTCATAAATTCTTCCCTTTTCCATAGATCTGACAGGTAAACTATTCCTTTCCCTCCTAATTTGCTTATGGTATCACCTTTTATGTCTAAATTAGGTATCCATTTTAACCTTATCTTGGTAAAGCTGGTTCACTTTCACTGGTAATAGAGCCTGGAATGTGACCTTGTATAGTGCACTTGAATGAACCCACACCTGAAAATCAGCTTGAAAGAGGCCATTGTGAAACAAATAAAAGGAAACATTGCTTCCCATGGTAGATAGTCAACATATGGAACTAGTTATACTAAGAAGTAATACTTATTCTGATGGTTCAAGGATCTGTGATTTCCTCAGTGTGAGTGTTCTGTATAATATTATAGATCACAAACCCTCCTTGACTTAGTAGAGCAACTTCAAGAACTTATGTAACTGAAAAAAAAGTAATGCTAGGGTAACTGACTCAAACATTTTGTGAGTCTCTCTCTACTCTTAGTAAGGCTGGTTTTCAGATGGCAGATATATTGGCAGATGGCAGATATTTCTGGGGCCATGCTTGAAGCCTTTCCATTTTGGTGAGACCACTCAAAGTCTGGGCTTCACTGACATAACCTTTGAGATCGCAGGATCATTTCTGTGCCATAATGAGAGATCAGAGAAGAATTTTTACTGGAGGCTAAGAAGTGGTAAAGAGAGGTCATGTGTTGTAGTGGATAGAAGATTTGTAATATAGTCAGGAGGTTATGGATTCAAATCCTGCCTCTGACACATACTAGCTGAGTGGCCATGCAAAGTCACTTAAATTCTCAGTGTCCTGGACAATTCTTTGAGACAATAAGCTATAGATCAGCCCCTGATATAAATCAGGGGAGTTTCCATCTCTGGAATTTCTTAAACCAATGAAACAGAGGTCAGGAGAGAAAACAAAACAAAACAAAACAAAAGAAGTGCTACAAGCTCAGAATGTCAAGACCTCCATGACAAGGTTACATAAATAGATGACGGTAGATTTCAAAAAAGGAAGTTTAGAATGCACCTTGAATTTTGAAATTGATGCCAGAGGAATACGTAACCTTCAGGAGTACATTCTGTGGGACCAGTCTGGGAGGACAGAATCCTGGGGTCATCCTGGTTTTCACCAGAGCAGTTGTGTTCAGGAAATTTTTGCTCAAGAAACAAACAAATGAGAGACTGTCTTCAACAGCAAATGGATCATGCGCCTGAGCGGAGTGCTAGTTCTTCTGTTCTCATTTAACAATCATAATAACTCCCAATTATATATAGGATTACAAAGAGCCCTTTCAGTAATAGTGGTCCTTTGGCATATTATGATGCTATGTGAAAGTACTCTGGCACTTTGTTCGTTAATCATAGGGTGATAGGAGTAGAGCTAGAAGGAGCCTTAGTGATTATATAGTTTAACACTGTCATCTTACATATGAAGAAACCCCATCTATTGGGAGAATGAAAGTGACTTCCTAACAATCAGAACTCTCCAAAAGAGGAATAGGTTGCTTCTGGAAGTAGGAGGTTTCCTTTCAAGCAAAAAAAAACAAAAACAAAAAACCCAACTTAATGACACTATTAGTTGATGCCTTGTATCTTTTTCAGCCATAGATTGAACTAAGGTGACTACTGAGGGTCCCTTCCGACTCAGGGTGTACTAACACATGTTTAACAACCGGCTTTCCCCGCAAAGTTCCCATGACACACTTTTAAGTTTAATCTGCATTATTAACATTTTCTCTATCACTTTAAGTCCCAACAATCAACAAAACACATCAAGCCCTGATTTGTAGCATTTTCCAAATTGCTACAGCTCATAAGGAAAAATGTAACGATCATCTCTCTCAAACTGATGTGGGCTGGCTCTAGCACACCTCTGCTTCCAACTCAGATTCTGTGATTCTGTGACTTTTCCCAGGTTTTCTAGCAAGGAAATAGCAAAGCTGGGATTCAAATCCAGAGCCTCTGCCACAAAATCTACAACTCTTTCCAGTACATCTTCTGCCTCTCTATGTCAAACATATGTTCCATTTTAAAAGAAACTCAGCTTGGTTCTAACAGGTTGCTACACTCTTACATTTAAATGTATAAAAACTGAATCAATATACATATACATGTCTCACCCTGCTGCTTTGAAGGTCATGCTAAGTCTCTGAGCTCAGTCCTTAAGACGTATCTGGGATCTAATTTTGTTCATGAACTTTTTTTAATGAAACCCAGGAGCTGGAATATATCCAGACATATTCGGTCTACAACTTAGACTTTCTCTCTCCTTCCCCCTCTTTCTTTCCTTGCCTTTTGTTAACATGTGGAATCAATCAGGGATGTGAAAAGTGCACATAATTCTCAGGTTGCCTTAGGATTTTTTTTTAAAGGCCACAATAGGTACTTAGGAAGTCTTTCTAGAGGCAGGGGTGAATTCATAGAAACATGGAATGAAAGAGCTAGATGGGATCGTCTAGCTTGGCCAAATATCTCATTTTACAAATGAAGAAACTGAGGCCCAGGGAAGAGAGTTGATAGTCATAAAGCTGGTTAGTGGTGGAGCCATGAATGGAGTCCAGATCTCTCAACTCCCAGTAACTGTTCTTATTGTTGTGACATTTTCTCATTTGATTCTTAACCCCTTTGAAGAGGGTAGGACAGGTATCATATCTCTTTAAGGATGTCTGTGTATCTGTAGTCCAAGGGCCAGTCTATCTAAGGGTAGAGAGTAATAGCTCATAGTCCAGCTCTCAGTCCCCTGGAGCACCTACTTATCACAGAATGCTGGCCCCTAAAGAATGAAAATTCACAAAATCCCAGCCCGGGGAATAGACTTCAAAGACCAATCCACTTCAATCTGTAAAGAAAAGTAAGCCCCACCTCCCTCCCCCAATATATCTGGTAAGTGGTCATAGAGCCTTCTTTGGAAGACCACCAGTGAGAGTGAACCCTCTGCCTCTTGAGGCAGGCAGCACATTTACTTCTGGCTAGCTCTAATAATTAGGAAGTTGTTCCTTACATTGAGCCTAAATCTGCCTCTAACTTATTTATTCCATTGTTTTCTCTTCTGGGGCTAGGGAGAACAAGTATAATCTCTCTTCCATATCACAACCCTTCAAATACTGGAGACCAATTGTCCTGTCCCCCTAACTTATTCTCTTCTCCGGTATGAACATCTCCAGATCCTTGTGGGGAATGACTTTGAGGCCATTTAGATTCTAGAACATTGAAAAGTATGACCAGAGTAACAAAGCTGAAAGCACTCATTACTAATAAATAGAAAGAAATTGTTGCCTCACTGAGTGCTATGTCTGCTGTTTCTTGCAGTCACTTTTCTAGACTTTGGGAGGTTAACTTGTCTCAGCGTTAAGTGTCTTAAACTAGGAGAAGCAATGTCACTTGTATGAAAGTGTTCAAGGATTTGGCCTCAGTTCAGAGACTCACTTGGAGAAAGTCATGACTCATCCTTCAGCTAGGAAGCTGGAAGTGGGGATGTGGGTAAGTGCAGTGAAGACTGTTGGGGCATGATGGGAATGGATGTACATCTATTGTAGCATTTTTTTTTTACCCAAGCATCAGTGCCTGCTCATTATCTCTATGATTAGATATAAACTTGTTAAGGCATTTAAAACTTCACAATCTGATCCCTTCTTCCTTCCCAATCTTATGTATTGTTCTCTTCCACACATTCTATGGCTCACTCATACTGACTCCCTTGCTCTTCTGCACATACAATAACCAGTCTCCTGCATCCTTGCCTTTACGCTAGCTGTCTCACGTCCCTGGAATGCTCTCCTTGTTCACCTTCATTTTTTTAAAAAAATTATGATTTCTTTTAAGCCTCAGCTCAAGTACTGACTCTACATGAAACCTTTCCCAATTGTCCCAAAAGTTAGTTCTTTTCCTTTAAAGGTTTCCTTATGTCTGCTTTATTTGTACTCACTCTCTCTCTCTCTCTCTCTCTCTCTCTCTCTCTCTCTCTCTCTCTCTCTCTCTCTCTCACTGTATTTTGTCCCTATTAAAGCATAACCCCCTTGAGGGGAAGGACTACTTCACTTCTGTCTTTCCATCCTTAGCACAGTACCTGGTACACAGTAGATATTTAAGAAATGCATATTGATTAGTTTGTAAGATTTCCACGTGAAAAGAACCAGACTTTAGTTTCATTTCTGGCACTAAGTAGCTGTGTGACTTTAGGCAAGTCGTACGTCTAAACATTCCCACTTTCCTTTTCTGTACTTACTGCAATATACCTGTAATCAAAAATTGAACGGAGCACGCTCACAACTGCTCTTCCTACTTGTGGCTAACCATGCACACCAACTCAATGCTTAGGAGATGATGAAGCAATCTTCTTATTGGCAACAGAGCATGATAAAGTATTGACTTAGTGGACCTTCAAAAAGGAGCGACTTCATCTCTGTTGCTTTCTTTTTCAGTTCTTTCACGGGATAGCATTTAACTCTAAGACTTCCTGTGTGGAGCAGGGAAGAGGTGGTCCTTTTCTGCCCTAGCCCTACGTTAAGACATCCCGAGGGAGGAGGGAGGGGGCTCAGCTAAGTGAGCTTGAACCTGCATTTTTGGTGAACTCTTCTGCTTTGTTTCTTTGCGTGAACCTAAGGGACTGAACAATAGGCATCAGATGGACATGTCTAGGCTAGGAAGTGATCTTCTCACCTTGTGAGTACTGTGAGGGTTGTCCTGTAGCACAGAGGTGTTGTGTAGCTCAAGGGAGGCAGAATAGACATTTCTAGCCTCTTCCCTCCCAGACTTTCTCTAAGGGAGACTTTAATTCCTGCCAGGAGGGGAAACAGGAGGTTGGGGCCAGATGGCTTAGTTGTTTTATTCTCCTAAGAGAAAGGGATACTGGGCGTGAATTATATCATTCTGTTCCCTTAAATATTATTAGTCTGGGGTATGTGGTGTTTAAGTTCAAGATAATTTTTTTTTTGTGAGGCAATCAGAGTTAAGTGATTTGCCCAGGGTCACACAGCTAGTAAGTGTCAAGTGTCTGAGGTCAGATTTGAACTCAGGTCCTCCTGACTCCAAGGCCAGAACTCTATCCACTGCACCACCTAGCTGCCCCTCAAGCTAATTTCTAAAATCTATTTCATTAATGGGAGAAAAAGGAGGATCTCAAGTTTTATATCCTTCAAATACCAGTTCCATAATGAACACAATATGACAAATGCAAAGAAATTTATTTAAATAAATAAATCAGAGAAAGTACACACAGGAGAATATATACCAGAAAATACAGAGTGAAGGAGCACTCCCATTGGGAGTGAGGTAACTCTGCTCAACCAAGAGAGAAAATCCCAGATCTTAACCCACAGCAAATTCTCCAAAGTCTCTAGTGTAAAAAGCTGGAGACAGGGACATGCTGGAGATGGACAGCTCCTCTGAAGTCAGCTTCTTCTCAGAGTTTTTTACTTCAGCAATCTGAAGTGAGGTTCACATCATCCACCTTCTGTCTTGCAGCTGGAAACCAAAAGTGCCTGAAGTGACTGCAGAATCCAAAGAGTGAGAAAAGTCTAGAAGATGATCTCAAAGAATTTTCTCCTCTTCTATTCTCACTAACTCTGCCCAGGCTCTCATGCAGGTACAGGGCACTAATCTTCACCAATAAGGAGAGAGGCCCATATCACTGGGCTTTGGGTCTGGGGTTACATGAGTTTGACCAACTGTCAGTGCCTGCTGAAGACTGAGTCTCTGGACCTTTCAGTCATTTTCACTCTAGACTTCTGACTTGGCACTCCACTGAACTGCCTTGGGCCCCTTGGCTTCTGTATCTTTTCTATTTCCTTCCTCTGCTTTACACTTCCATTTCTGAATGTAATAATAAAATCAACACTACCAGTTTTGGGCATGTCATGTCAATCAATTACTTTATGGTTCCACTCACCAGGCCTGTGACTTCCCTGACCTTAGAGGCAAAAACAGAGACCTTGGAGAACATTTGGTGCAACACACTCATTTTTCAGTTGTGGAACCTGAGGCCAAGAAGGGTTAAATAGTGGCAAAAGATCAGAGAGATTGTAAGAAGCTGAATCATGATTCAAGTCCAAGTCCTCTGATTTCTTACTGCCTCTGACAACTTCAAGGAAGAAATGGTTTAGGTGTCCAAATGCCTCTGAAAGAAATCAAGGAATGTTGAAAATCCTTCCTGTCTTCTAGCCCTGACACCATTCTTCCATAAACCTTTCCCTGATTACTGCAGCTGGAAATGATTTTTTTCTCCTCACATTTTCTCATAACATTTTGGATCTCTCTGTTATCCTTATCTCCTTTTTCCAGACTTACTTGTGTACATATTGACTCCCCTAATTGGACTCTAAGTTCTTTGAAGAAAGAACGACGTTGTTTCATACCTGTATTACCAGTTCCTAGTACAATAGCATGAACATACTAGGTATTTAATAAAAATTTGTTGAACTTGAATTGGACAGATTTTTTTAAACTAAGTAAAGGCCATTAGATTTGGCCAAAGTAGGTTACTGTTGACTACTTTTAGTGAAATAACAAGCAAATAAGAAAGGAAGTTAGAGTAATGACTCAGAAAAAAGAGTGAACCCCAAATAAGGGACTTCTGGATCCCCTAGAAAAAATATTTTGTTGGCATAAGGCACCAGGTTTAAGCATTGCAGATAAAGAGAATCTTGATGGGAACCTGGGCCACAAGCTGGTTCTTTCATTCCTCTGGTCTGCCAAACAAGATTCCTATTAGCAGGAAACAGGACTTTGAATCCTGGTAGTTAACAAATGACCCTGTCATAACAAAGAGACTTTGCTATACCTGTGGGGAGAAGGCAGGGAAATTCTGATAGGGTTTTCCAAAGGCACCTCCTTGATTGACTGCAAACTGCAAATTAAAACGATGGTGAAAAGGGGTTTACAAGACACCTGGATCAGGTTTTTTTTTTTCTAGATAATGACATGGGATGATAAAAGGTATTTTGCCAAGTGCCTGGATCTTTCTCTTTCTCAAAAAACAATCTTTCACTCCTTTTACCACTCCTTTATCACATTTCTTTGCATAATTAAGGGCATGGAGTCTGACAACATCAATCTCTGCTAGAAAATTCTGACTTTTAACAAGCATCTGAGAGGTGCTGACAACAAGAAATGAGAAAATTGGTAGTGAGGAGAGAAGAGAAAAAAAGGCCAATTGCTTGATTGTTAACTTCTTATGTCTCATAGGAGGAAAAAGATGTTAGGATACATTTGCTACTTATTCAAAGCTATTAATTTTTCTTTTAAACTTTCCATGGCTTCTTGGATGAGCCTATGCCTAGCTCCTAGGATAGTAGAAAGAGCCATGAACTTGAAGCTAGGAGATCTGAGTAAAGATCCCTGCTCTGTTCCTTACAATCTATGTGTCCTTTGGATGGTCACTCACTGCTTCTGGGACTCATTTTCCTTTCCTGTAAGTTGAGAGGTGTGGCCTAGACCATCTGTAAGGCATCTTCTAGTTCTAGTAATCTATGATTCTATCTCTGATCTGATAGCCAAGGTGGGATCGTCAATGACCATGGCCAGCATAATCAGTGGTAATATGGGTTGCTGCCTGATCCTGTATCAAGCCTGGCTTCAACCCCAGACTTGTATGGTCTCATTTAAGATACTGCTGATTTTGGCCTGGTCACAGCTCTGCTATTGAGCAAAATTCTGCACACACGGTAAGAGCTCAATAAATGTTTAGTGATTCAATGTCGCATAAGGATTATTTGAAGAAATAGAGGTTTAACAAAGAAGCAGCAGGAAGACTTTGGGAGGACATTATTGCTGAATATAAGCAGAAATTGAACCAGAGGGAAGATGAGGTTCCTTCCAATTCTGCTGAGGGCAGAGGAGTGCTGGTAAATGTTTAACTACTAGATCTCCAAAAAATGTATGCATGACATACTTTTAAGTTTAATCTGCATTCTTCACAAGAAAAAGATAATACATTCTGTGGCACTCTAAGAAATAATAGGAAAACAGGAAATTTCAGAATAGCTCAAAATAGAAATAAAACAATCAAAAGAACTAAAGGAGAAATTAGAGTGAAAATCAGAGACCTCAAAAAAGAAATCAGTGAGGACAAATGAGATTAGATAATTTGAAACAGGTGGCCAACAATGTCTCCCAAATGGTGGAGGCTTTAAAAAAGAAAAGGGAAAATATATAGAAATATAGATGTCTAAGAATAATTGGCACTATTGGATTAAATGACAATAATGTTGGAAGAACAAAGAACCAAAGGAACTGATCTTTTAAAAAATATTTTATTTCATCTAACATTTCCAAATTACATGTAATTTTTAAAAACATTAATTTAAAAAAAATTGAACTGCAAATTCTTTCCTTCCCTCTCCTTCCTTCTCCCTCTCCCATTCATCGTGAAGGCAACATGATATTGATTGTACATATGAAGCCATGCAAAACATATTTCTGTATTAGCCACATTGCAAAAGAAAATGCAGCCCCCCCAAGAAAATTTAAACAAAAGTTTTAAAAAAGCATGCTTCAATCTGCACTCAGAGTTCATCAGTTCTCTCTGTGGAGGTGGAGACCATTTTTCATCATGGGTCCTTTGGAACTATCTTGGATCATTGTCTTGATCACAGTAGATAAATTTTTCACAGTTGATTATCCTTACTTATTGCTATGTACAATGTTCTCCTGGTTCTGCTCACTTTGCATCTGTTCATATGAGTCTTCCCAGGTTTTTCTGATACTATACTGCTTGTCATTTCTTATAGCACAATAGTATTCCATTACAATCATATGCCACAGTTGTTCAGCAGTTCCGTGAAAGATGAACATCCCATCAATTTCCAAACCACAAAAGGAGCTGCTGTAAATATTTTTGTTTAAATAGTACCTTTTTCCTTTTCTCTGGTTTCTTTGGGATACAGACCTAGTAGTGGTATTTGCTTGATCAAATGGGATGCACCATTTTATAGCCCAAATATATAGTTCCAAATTTTTCTCCAGAATTTTTGGAACAGTTCACAACTCTACCAACAGTGCATTGGTGTCCCAATTTTTCCACATCCCCTCTAGCATTTGCCACTTTCCTTTTCTGTCATGTTAGCCAATCTGACAGATGTGAGGGGGTACCTCAGAGCTGTTTTAATTTGCCTTTCTTTAATCAATAGTAATTTAGTGCATTTTTTCATGTGACTATTGATAGCTTTGAGTTCTTCTTCTGAAAGCTGCCTTTTCATATCATTTAGCTATTTATCAATTAGGGAATGGTTCATTTTTAAATAAATTTAAGTCAGTTCCCTATGTATATGAGAAATGAGGCTTTATCAGAGAAATTTGCTGTAAAATTTCTCCCCAGTTTCCTGTTTTCTTTCTAATTTTTGCTGCCTTACTTTTGTTTGTGCAAAACCTTTTTAACTTCATGCAGTAGTCTGTGCCTAATTCCTTCCAAAGAGCTTTCCAGTTTTTCCAGCAACTTTTTGAAACAATGAGCTCTTACCCCCAAAAGCTTGGTTCTTTGGGTTTATCAAGCACCAGGTTGCCATGATTATTTACTGCTGTGTATTGTATACCTAATATATCCCACTGATCTGCCACTGTATTTCTTACCCAGTACCAGATTGTTTTCATACTTACTACACTGTGCTCCTTACCCAGGATGGGCTGCTGATCCTTTGGGATTGCCATGGATATTGCTTCTCAGGGTCCCTGGTCCGTTGTGATTGGGAGTGATATTACTCCTCAGGTCTCTGCTCACTTAGGACCAGAAAAAATACTGTTCCTCAGGGTCCCTGATCTCTCTTGACCCAAAGTGCTTTTGTCTGTCCTTGAACCGTGAGCCAGAAGTGCACATAGGCAAGGAAATTGCCAAATATCTTCTGGTCCTGCATCCAGTGCTAGCACAGAGGTCTCCTGTAACCTTTTTCTGACTAGTTGCCAGATGCCCTTACCATCTCTGTTTTCAGAGTTCCTGAAGCAGCTGCTGTTTCTTCTGTTGCCACCTCCTAGGCCCACTCTTTGTGTTTCATCCACATGGGCTCCAGGCCAGCTTCCATCCCTGCGTCACAGATCTCTCCTTCCAACCTCCTAAGTTGTCTTGGGGTGGGAGAATTTCTCACTTTGACCTGTGATTGACTCTGTCATTTCAGATTTCAATCTGAAGTGTTGTTTTAAAATCTTGGGAGAGCTCAGCTGAGTGCTTCCTTTACTCCGTATCTTATCAATGCACCCCAAATTAACTTTTCCTCCTACGTTGATCATAATGATCAATGAAAAATGGAATTTCAAAGAAATGAAGGTATTTCAGTTACTTCTCCAAGAGAAATGAGAGATGAGTAGCCATTCAAATGGCATTTACTTCAGTTAAAAGAAGCACCAGGAAGATAAGTACAGTTAACAAAAGGAAATAGAATAATGAAATCAACACTCTTATAATTCTAAGGTAATACAATATTATTCTCTTCAAATTGGTGTCATCAAAATAAACTCCAGAACCTTACTGCAATATTAATTTCCCAAGTACATAAGATACAACTTTGAGATTTCTCAACAAATTCTAACCTCTGTAAACATAAATGCAAATTATTCTAAAAACACGTTTGATAAAACTCAAAGTATTTCATTAAAATGTTCTGTTGAAAAGTGTGTTTTTCTAGTCAAGCCTGAATGAGCTCAGTAATTCTAATTATATAAATTGTATCCCACATTGACTTCTAATTCCCCCCAGCCAAGTTATTAATAAAGACTAACATTTCAAATAACTTCAAGAATGAAATTTCTTGAAGAAATAATTTAGTGCTCAAAGAGATCTGCAGGTTACCATAAAGTACAAGACCTCATTATTTTGTCTCCCTGTCTCAAGCCTTTTCCCATACCAGTCCATCCTCCACTTAGCTGCCAAAACAATCCTCCTAAAGTCCAGGATTGACCGTGTCACTCCCCTGTTCAATAAACTCCTGTGGCTCCCTATATGACACCTAGGATCAAATATCAAATCCTCTATTTGGCTTTTAAGGGCCTGATATCCTGTCCCCTTCCTACCTTTCTAGTCTTCATATACTTTACCTGTTTCCGTGTAATTTATGATCCAGTGACATTGGCCTTTTTGCTGTTCCCTGCACAAGACACTCTTTCTCTCAATAATGGAGTGCCTTCTCACTGGCTACCATCTCCCAAGCTTGGAATACTCAATTCCTGTCTACCTCCTGGCTTCCTTGTTTGTTTTATTTTTTATTTTTCACAATTCAGCTCTAATCTCTTCTGCATGAGGCTTTTTTCAGTCCCTTCCATTGCTACTACCTTCTATTTGAAATTACTTCTGATTTACCCTGTATATCTTGTGTGTGCATGGTTATTTATATTTTATATTATCTCTCCCATTAGAATATGAGTTCCTTGGGGACAGTAACTATATTTGCCTTTTTCTGTATCCTCAGCCTTCAGCATTGTACCTGGCACATAGTAAGTGCTTAATAAATGTTTGTTGACCTACTAAGTAAACATTCCTTAACAATAAACCCTTTTCCTTACTGAACTGTAACTCTGACTCAATGAATTCATTTTCATATTTAATATTATTTCAATATTAATTTAATATCAATAATAGCAACAATCATACTAATAATTCAATTAATTTAATATTGATAATCCTCTTTAATATCATTTCAATATTAAAAATCATGTGTCCATAGCTTGGACACATTCGTTTTTAGAACATTCACTTTTTTGTGTTGTTTAGATGCAGAGACTTTGAGACCTTGCTCTTCTCTTGCTTTTTGTGATTCTATCTTGTGACACTATCTCACTAAAGCTTCCATTAGGAGCAAATTGTAGAGGAGGAACAAAGTCACCTCAAAAAGTGAAAGCAAAAATCCAGACCTATTATATGAAACAGTGCCAAAGATGTCTTCCAACTTGGTGACTTGGACCTTGCAGCCAATCTCTGTTTTTGCTCCAAGTGAAGGATTAATAGAATTTTAGCAGCAGATTTTTACCTTTTCCCCAAAGCAGGGCAAGAAAGATCTGACTTTATCCATGCTGATTGCCATTTGATTACTTAATCTACAGCTAATTATTGATCATGTGTTAAATAATAGCTAGCATTCACATTATCTTATTTGATCTTCTCAACCAGAAAGGGGCTATTATTATCCACATTTCACAGTTGAGGAAACTGAGGTAGACACAAGATTAAAAAACTTGCATATAGTCACATAGTTAATAAATATCTGAGGCCTGATTTCAAGTCAGGTTTTCCTGATTTAGAGGCAGATAGGTGGTACAGTACATAGAGTGCAGGGCCTGGAGTCAGGGAAACCCTAGTTCAAATCTGGCCTCAGACACTTACTAGCTGTGTGACCCTGGGCAAGTCACTTAATCCTTTTTGCCTCAGTTTCCTCATCTGTAAAATGAGCTGGAGAAGGAAATGGCAAACCACTCCAGTATCTTTGCCACAAAACCCCCCAAGGCAGTCACAGAGAGTCAGAGATGACTGAAAAGACTCAACAACAATAACAACAACAAAGGGTTACATAGTTAACGTGTCTGAGGCCTGATTTGAACTCAGGTCCTCCTGGTCTAAAGTCCTCTCTGAGCACCCCACACCCCCCTTTTGTATAATATTCCAACAAGAAATCCTCTAGCCTCTGTTTGATTACCTCCAGTGATGGAGGAAGAAAGGAAAGAAGTATTTATCAAGCACTTACTGCATGCCAGACGCCGCTAAGGGCTTTACAAATACTGTCTCATGTGATTGTCATGGTCGCTCTGGGAAGCAGATGCTGTCATCATCCTCATCTTACAGTTGAGGAAAATGAACAAAGGTTAAAAGACTCGCCCAGCCTTCTTGACTCCAGGACCATTGCTCCATCCAGACAGAGACATTGGAGACCCCGTTACCTCTAAGGCAGAAGCTCATTCTACTTTGGAGTGGCTATCCCCTCCAGATCTTTGTCCAAGGCCCAGCTCAAGTTTTCTTCCTTATTTGTTCTGGTTCCTCCCCAACCCAGCGCCTAACAGGACACTGAATACACCATGTGCTTACTAAGTGCTGGTTGAACACTGAATGAGTCTGTCCTGCGCAGCATAAACCTTTCTCAGACTCTTCCAGCCTGCAGCAGTTTCTTCCTTCTGTGAATTTATAGTTCTTGAGATCACAAGATTTACAGCTCCCAAAATGCCTTTGAAATCATCTGGTGCAATCCCCCCATTTTATAGATAAGGGAACTGAGGCCCTTTGAGGGGAATTTTTTAAAGCAAAGGCACGCAAGTAGCTGAACTTAGATTCAAATTTGTGCCCTCGGGTTCAAAATCATCCTGTGCCTTTCCCACCATGCCACCTGCAATCTTTGTGCTAACGACTAACATGGCACGAAGTGGGTATAACATCTGGGGTCTTTTTACCTTTCTTGGCTCGTGTTTCCTAGATAGAAAACAAAGAGTCCTGCAGGAGACCAGATATTGCCACCAGGTAACTGTACCGTTCCTACAATGATTCTCCTCCTTGTCCCAGATACTTCCTGAAACAGGACCTATCTTTACATACCAGTGTTCTTATGGAGATATTGAAAGTTGAAAGTCATGGAATTCTACAGTCTCTTAACAAATGAAGATTATTCAAAGGGCCATGGAGTTGCCCATGATGGGTATGAGTAAGGCATAATCCATTGTAGATGAGGAATTATGTGGTAGAAGTGCTATAAGAAAGTGTCTTAAGAGACATGTATGACCTCTTTGCCCACCCTCTCCAAAAAAGGTGGTCCATTTGAACATAATGAAAGAGAGAAATAAATGAGGTCTATTTATGAAAAAATAAATTGTGTTTTTTTTTTTTTGATTCTGTGTTTGTGCTTTGTTTTCTGAGGAAGTTTGTAATCTCCATAAGGGCAGGGACTATGGAAACAAAGGCAGTGTGTCCCAGGCAAGTCAAACCACTACCCCAATCTTGACAACCATCTCCCCTCATGCTCCAATGGAGATAGCTCAGGACTCTGAACCTAAGAGTCATGGGAATAACTGCACCTCCTCAAAAAAAACTACCCATCACCAGATCTTTCAGGCCAGTCTAGGCAGCCATTTTTGAGGGGAGAAGTCATTGTGGGAAAAGGGGCCACCTTCCGCAACACCACTGGCAATAGCTACCGACCAACTGCCACCACCAATCAATCAATAAACATTTATTGCCTACTATGTGCCAGGCAGTGCGCTAAATGCTGGGGATACAAAAAGAGGCAAAAGATAGTCCCTGTCCTCAAGAAGCTTGTGATCTAATGGAGGAGCTTACAACAGGCAGATATGTACAAGAGCCTTACAAGTGTCAGCACCCTGTCCCTCCACCCCTCAGGACACCAGTCTTATTTCCCTTAGGGGAGGGCAGAAACTTCTCTTTCCTGGTAATCTTGACGTTCTTTCAGCTCTCTCTCTTCTCGGGTGGGGAGTCCTTTCTTTTGAGCCCGGCTGGCTAATTCTCAAGTGTCCTCTTCTGCCTAGATGTCAAGGTTGTTCTTCCTCAAAGTTTCTTTTACCTGACTCTGCACGTTTGCTATTGTCTTCAATTCTTGCAGCAGGGAATTTTGTCTGGCTACAGAGAAGACCTTCTCAAACCTACAAGAAGGAAGATTGTGAAATATTAGACAACAGTCCAGTCCTCATAATCATCATCTGTGGAAGTATCTTCTGTGGAGAAGGAGTTAGACAGCCTTACCATCTACCAACCAATTTTTACTCCTAGTGTAGGCAAGCCAGCCTGGCTGAAGCAACAAGGCACCCTGAGGGAGAGATAGGGGACAGCATGTACTGAGCAAGTCAAATCACTAACACCAGCACCTTGACCACTATTTCCCCTCAAAACTCAATGGAGACAGCTCAGGACCCTGAATTCGAAAGCCTTGGGAACAGCAATGCTTCCAACCCAGTGCCCTCAGCCATAATCCAAAGAAGCAGCCTCTGTGGAAATGCAGCCTGGCAACTGCTCCTGAAAGTGCTTCAACCATAGCTACTGAAGACCCAGAAGAGAAAGTTCTTGCCAGCAAAGTGCTTGGCACTGTCAAATAGTTCAGCATCAGAAACTGATATGATCTTATCAATGGAAATGACCTTGAAGAAGAGGCATTACCATCTGCCTGGCCACTACACCCTAAGGACCATGGGACCTTCCCTTCTAATTTGCAACTAAAACGTTTCATATGTGTTGCCTCCCCAATTATAATGTTAACTCCTTAATCGCAGGGAGTGTCTCCATTTTTCTGTTTGTGTTTCCAGCATTTAGCAGTGCTTTAAACAAAGCAAGTGCTTGATAGATGCTTCCCCTCCCCCATTCATCAATTCATTCACATTTCTTTGCTGGTGCCCTTCCAACTATACCTCTTCTATTTATTGTTATCTGACCCTGAGGGTTTTGTGCAAATGACTTTTCCAAATAATTTAATTCTACCTGTAAGTGCATTTTAAAATTAAAGTCTTTTCAAAAAAAATTCGCATAGTTCCTTGCCTTGTTAAAATATACAAAAAATAATTTACTTTTTCCTATATTTCTTTTTACTTAATTCATAGTCATCATTAACAGATGAATACATCAGATGGCACTAGAGAACAAAGCAGGCTAAGCTGCCAGGGTATCCGGCAAGGGCAGAAACTTCGCTTTCCATGTAATCTTGACTTTCAGCTCTCGCTCTCTCTCTCTCTCGCTCTCTCTCTCTCTCTCTCTCTCTCTCTCTCTCTCTCTCTCTCTCTCTCTCTTCTTGGGTAAGGAGTCCTTTCTTTTGAACCCAGCTGGCCATACGTATAGTGACCATGATTCAAAAGTGAGAACATTTACCCACACTTTGGTCCTGTATGTCTTTCACTCTCTGCAGCTCATGATATACTTCAGGTCAGTAATATTTTCCTTCTTCCAAGCACTCAACTTAGTTCCTTTCCACTGATCAAATCTTTCATTGCCCTAGAGTGATAACCCCTCTCTCCCTTATCTTCTTTCTATTTGTAAGCTTTAAATAATATACACATATAACTTAGCATTTCTGCTGGCCAATAAGGTTTTATAGTAAGCGAGTCAGATCTATATTGAAACAACAGATATAATATATAAATATTTATATGTAATAAAGGTGAGAATAGTAAGAATAAAGGAGAATAAAGTTGAGAACAGTCAGATGACCGAAAGAGGGTAAAGCAATTGTTATAGATGTCCCCCAGTCATTTTGGTCCCTTGGGCTAGCTCTTACCACTCAGAGCTAAAAATTCTTGGCTCGTATTATAGATATAGCACAGTACTGTGTAGGACCAGTCCATGTCTTCTGTGAAGCTCTCTCAATACTTATGGGTCAGACATTGACTCCCATCTCAGCTACTGGGTCCCTGCTTAATGTTTTCTCAGCTCTCAAGTGTCCTCTTTTGCCAAGATGTCAAGGTTGTCCTTCTGACCCAAGCACTACCTGACTCTTTCCATATTTGCCATTGTTTTTAGTTCTTGCCCCAGGAAATTTTGTCTAGCTTCTCAAACCTATAAGAAGGAGGATTGTGGAATCCTGGCTACTGGGGGAGATTCCTCTGAGTAGGCCATTGTCTGCCTTGGAGAATGTGAAAACAGTCCTGCTTGGAGGCTATTGACCATACTGCATTGGCTTCTTGAGAAGGGGAGAGGGGCATTTTCAGTCACTTGAAGAAATAAGAGTTAAAATGATGTTGGAAAATGAAGTCACCCTTCTCTAATTGTCTTTGGAGTACAGAGTAATTTTGATTTAAAAAATGAAAAGGGGGCTTGGAAGTATTTTTATTTCCTTTTTTGCTTTCCTGTAGTTCTACTCCCTCTTGTCCCCAACATCTTCCAGAAAGAGTTAATTAATAGAACTCAGCTTTGTTGCTATGAACAAGAGGTAAGTGGCACAGTGGAAGGCATGCTGATTTGTAGCCAGAAGACCTATGTTCAGTTCCTGGCTCTGTTTTTGCCCTGTGTGACCTTGGACAAGTTATATAATCCCTCTGGGCTTTGGCTTCCTCTTTTGGAGAATGAGGGAATTGTAAGGATTTTTAAAAAAATTGCTTTTTCCTTTTGTATAACTTGGCACACAGTAGGTACTTACCAAATGCAAGTAGATTGCTTGCTAGAAGATCTCCAAGGAACATTCCATTTCCAAATCTATGACTTTATGACCCTGTGTCATTATATTAGTCACTGTCTACAAGCATGTGAAGATGTCATGTTGTTTACTTCCAGGACCTATCATTGTTTCCCTCTAGGACCTGTCCCCTCCTTGCTGACCCCTGCCAAGTTACATACTCTCTTCAGTGTTATCTTTTATCATACATAATTTGTGGACCTGGAAACTCCTCTGAAATAGGAAGGAGGTGCTTGGGCTACATCTTCTCACTTTTCTTTTTGTCTTGTCCTCTTTGCCTCCTTTGGTTCCTAGATCTATCTATGTTTCCTCATGGTGGCATTAGAGCCTAATTCCTTTGCAAAAGTATAGTTCTTAACCAATAAATGCATACTACATATTTATTTGATGTATTTCAAGTCCTCCTTAGATGCCTTTGAAATTAAATTCTCTGTGTTCCCATTAACCTAAATTACAAGCCATTCCTTGAAATCATCATGCCATTATCTACTTCAGTGACTTTGCATTGGCCATTCCTTGTGCCTGGAGCACATGCCTTACTCACAGCCACCTTTTCAGAATTCTTCAGATCCTTAGGGCTCATCCCATCTCTTGCTTTCTCTTTGTTACCTTCCTTGATCCTCCATCTGAAAGGATTCTCTCCATTTACAAATATTCCCCATATTAAAGTTTTTAGATCACGTCTTTGTCCCATTCTCTCATTATCTTATATATTATGTACATTATATATTATATAATGCATTTATATGATATATAATATATGTAAAATATAATATATACAATTATATATAATACATAATTTATTACATAATCTGTCTATATGTCATAACCCTTTACTTCAGTAGTATGCAATCTTCTCAAGAGTCGAAACTGTGTTTTTTATTCTTATCCCAAATATCTAACTCAATGTTTCGCACTTAATAAATTCTGGTTGAATTGGAAATGGCAGCTCCATACAGTGGAAGGAGTGATGGGTTTGGGGGTCAGAGGACCTCAGTTCAGACCTCAGATCAGCCACTTACTACTTGGCTCACCTGGAGAAGTCTTTCCTAGGTTTTGATTTCCTCATCTGTAGAATGTGGAGGTTGAACTAGACCTTTAAGTTACAGCCTGCTCAAAATCTAAGATCCTAAGCTTCTCTACAAAGATAAAGTTCTCAGCCAATTAATTTACTTCCCATCTTTCACATACTTCTCATTGAAAACCGCCTCCTGTGTGCCCATCAGGGGCTATGATCCTTCGTGTCCCACCCATATCCAATTCATACACAAGTCAAGACGACACTCGTGTGATGTCATTGGTCCTCTTCAAGAACAAAGGGTGAAAAATGACAACAGCTATCCTAGCACAAATGAGCAGTTAGAAAAAGTCCTGGTCTCCAATGACCACAAAATTTGTTATCTTATAAACAGTTTTCCAAAAATGACACAAAGGTGACTAACTACACCTCTTGCTATTTTTGAGAAATAAACACACTTTCTTAACTGTTAAGTCCCAGTGGTTTAGACAGCTTGAGTTCTTGTTTGTATCTGTAGCCCTCTGTTAGATTTTGTGGGCATGGGACAGAAATATCAACTCTCCCATTATCTCTGAAGATGAGACTATCCTAAATCTACTTAAAGGGGAAATGCTTCTGTTTTAAGTTAATTGAAAAATTCCTACTTTGTAGGTTAGATTTCCTTGTGATTGAGCTGATTTACTTATAGAATTTCAAAAGAATTTGTCATTAGCTTTTAATTATATCCTGCCATGAAATTGCTTCTTTAATGAAAAAAAAGAGGAAAAAACTTCTCTGCATATGAAACGGAGGTAAATGCAATTCAACAATTCCATTTAATTAAGCATTTTTATGCTCTAATAGCCAAATGACTGTAGGAGATTGCATTTCCATAAAGGTGCCATGCTTAGAATGTTGATGTGAGGCTTTTAACACTTGTTTTAGATTTGTCAGTTTCGAGGGGTTTTACATGTTGGTCACAAATGCAAGCTCATTTCCATGATGCCCAAACAAAGGCCACTTTTCACCATTTCCCATGCAAGCCATACTTGCTCCCACCTGGGCACCTTGCTTTAGGGGTTTCCCTCCTCTCCTTTTCCTAGAATATCCTCCAAATTTCTATTCCCCCAGATGAATTCTACCTTTCTTTCAGGCCCTAGCTCAAATATCACATTCCCTATAATGCCCTCCCTGACCCCTTCAGGCCATTTGCTTCCCTTCTATGAGCTCCTATAATGTGATATGCACCGTCTACAGTTAAGCACTGTCCTCTTTGGTTTTCTATATGATAACAAGCTGAGAAGTTGCAGAGCAGGTTCTGGTTTTGGTAGAGAAAGTTCTTCATTAGGAGCTCCCTACCCCAATGAAATCACAAGCCTAGTTAAAAAAGAAAGGAAGGAAGGAAGGATGGAACACCACTAACAATAGCCAGTCACCTTTCCATAGTAGTAAAAAGTTTACAAAGCACTTTCTTCATGGCAGTCTTGGGGGATAGGTAGTACCAACCTTGTTTCTGTTTTACAGATAGGAAAACTGAAGCACTGAGGTGGGGTGAAGGGAGCTGCCCAGCGTCACACAGCTAGTAAATGTCAGGGCTGGGATCTGAACTTAGGGCCTCTAGCCCAGTACTCTTTTTGTTGCTCCAAACACACTGACCCCTAATGGCAAAACAGCAGTTTATATGTATCTAACCCTCTACAAAGGGCTTTCTTCACTACAGCTTTATTAGACAGGCACACAAGTATCATCTCCATTTTACAAATGAGGTAACTGATGCTGAGGGAGGCTAAGTGATCCTTACTATCACAAAGGAAATAAATTATAGAGTCAACGTATAACATCTCTTTACTCCAAATTCTTAATGCTACATCAAAGTCACTTCATAGGTATGAAGACTATGTCCAGAAATAGCCTGAAGGCATCTCACTATATAAGATACAGCCATCCATCATGGCAATGAGGACATCATCTCTTTAGTGGGATGTGAGGCATGGACTCTCTCCTTGGCTAAGACCTTGCTGATCTATTGATAGATGATGGAGTGAGGTGTGGTTATTGTAAAGCTGACCCATTCACTTGACTTATAAAAGGAATCATACATATCTGGGAAAGATCAGAGAACCATAACTGAGGTTGAGAATGGAGTTGAAAGAAGAAGAAATTGATCCTGAGTAGGCTGACCCAGTATCTGTTGGCTTGAGTCCTTGCACAGGATCCACATCTGTAGAGAGCTGGAAATGAGGTATAGTTTTATGTTTCCAAGGATGACCTTGGGTTGGGGCATAACAAATTTTATTTTGAGGTTCCTAGTAAGGTAGGCTTCAAGTCAAATACTGAGATCAGAGGATTATAGGGTCATATATTTAAAGCCTGAGGTCATTGGCTCCAACACGCCTATTCTACAGGTAGGAAAACAAGCTCAGAGAGATGAAATAACTTCCCCAGAGTCATTTAGCAAATGTCTGAGCAGGATTTGAACTCGTCTTTTCTGATTCAAAGTCTAGTGCTTTGTCCGCTATTAATATTTTCAGGGCAAACCCTGAGTTGGGAATATGAGGCAAAAATGATATATAAGAAGCCTTAAGAATGAACCCAGTCTGTGTAAACCTAGATCTTGGGGTTCTGGGCCACAGGTTATGTAACTTTTGCCCAACCAACAAGCACAGAAGCTTTTCAAAGGAAGAAATTATGTTTTCTAATTCTTTTGCATCCCTGATGATAGCTGAAAAGTTTTTTGTTGTTAAGAACCTGAAAAACATCAACAAACAGGACAGTTTTCATATACAAAGAACAGAAAGAGAGGGTCATATGCAAAACCTGGAGATGCTATCACACAGTGCTTGTTTTTTAGTGTATGATAAATACAGCATGAGTTTCAAACCTGACCTGTTAACTTGTATCTTTCTGATCTTGCTTTCTGTTTTCTCTTTTTCTGAATCCTTTGTTCTTCTATTATAAGAGAAGTCTCTTGTAACAAAGTAAAATAATTAATTAAAACTAATTATACACAGTGACTTGATCTGTGCCAGCAATATTCCACATCTGTAGTGCCATCCCACCTCTCTATTTAGAAAAACAATGATAAAAATCTTTTTTTCTCTCTCTCCTACCACTATTTAAATGTTTCATTGACATTTTTTCCTTCTTTTTGTTGGTATCACTACCACTTCTGTGGCACAATAACTGTCCATTAAGTTCCTATACCATATTTTTTTCAGTCATT
>NW_027556098.1:331934186-331949186 GCF_003287225.1 Phascolarctos cinereus
AGTCGAGCACTATGATACGTGCAAAAAAAAGTTTCCATATTAGCCATGTCTCAAAAAGCAAGAAAAATAAAGCTAAAAAAATGCTTCAATCTGCACTTAGAGTTTATCAGTTCTCTCTCTGGAGATGGGTAACACTTTTCATCAAAAGTGCTTTGGAATTGTCTTGAATCATTGTATTGATCAGAGAAGCAGTCTTTCACAATTGATTATTGTTATCATATTGCTATGAGACTGTGCAATGTTTGCCTAGTTCTGCTCATTTCACTTTGCATCAGTTCATATAAATCTTCTCAGGTTTTTCTGAAGCCATCTTCTTCTAGGATAATAGTATCCATCCGTCACAGTCATATACCTCAATTTCTTCAGCTGTTCCCTCATTGATGGCTATTCCCTCAATCTCCAATTCTTTGCCTAGTTGTGCAACTTTCAATAATCACAGAAACCCAGATTTGGAGTTGTGAGTGACCTCAGTGGCCGTTCAGTCTAATCTGTACCACACAAGCAATCCCCACTGAAATGTATACAAGAAGTGATTGCCCAGCCTCTGTTTGAAGACCTCTAAGGAGGGGGATCTTGCCACCTGTCTAGGCAGCTTGTTCCATTTTGGGACAGCTCTGGTTTTTAGAAAGTTTTTCTGACATCAAGCCTAGATTTCCTCTTTGCACAACTTCTACTCTTTGCTATCTGGGGCTGAATAGGTAAGTCCAATCCTTTCTCCATCTGATAACCCTTCAAAGACTTGAAGATAGCTATTATCTCCCCTGAGTTTTCTTTAATCTAAATATCCCCAGGAACTTTGGCAGACACAATCAATTTAACTTCTCTGAATTTTCTCATCAATAATACAGTGATGCTATAATAGTTGTATGAACTTCACAGAATTGGTGAATGTGCGTGTGTGTATGTGAGTGTGAAGCAAGATAATATATGTAAGGTGCTTTTTAATGCTAAGGCCAACATAACTGTTAACTATTATTGTTATTACTCTTAACTATCACAGATGGTTTCTTGGGCTCCCCTTTCCTGTTTCCAAATAGTGCTTGCTAGAAATGCTGAGATGTTAGACTTTTGGGAAGCTCGGTGGATAAGGCAGAGAGGGCAGGGGACCAGAGCCTTTGGTTCCCAGCTTCCCTTTCCCACTGCTGAAGCAAATGAGTGCTGTTGACGCTGCACTGGGAGTCCTATCTGCAGCTGGAAAGAGGGTTAGATTGAGTCAGAGGACCTGGATTTGAATCCTGCCTTTAATACTGCTGATATGACTGTGGGTTACTCGCTTTATTTCTTTGGGCTTCACTTTCCTCATCTGCAAGAAAGAAAGGGCTCAAAGAAATGACTTTTTAAGACATCTTCTAGCTCTAAAGCCATTATCCTTTGATCCTAAAATCCAGCTAATAATTATTAATAATAATAATAAATGGGAAATTTATCCCATTTCACATGAAACCATAGAATTCATTCTAAGCAAGAGTGAGGTCAAGGTGAGAGCCTTGCCTTTGATGAGTGGTCAATCTTTTCATAGGCTTTCCTTCTCACTTGTATTACTTCTGGTCAGAATCAAGGAATGGAATGTGCAGGCAGTGATGTTTCATTGGGAAATTCATTTGTTTTTCAGAGCAGATGTAATTCCTATACCCATTCATCTTCCATAAGCATGGCAGAATACATTGCATGGAACTATGGCCCTTGTGGCTTAGTGAACGTTCTTATAATTATAGACTATGTTAGGATCAAAAAGCTATAAGGGGCCTTAGAGAGTATCTGTTCCAACCCTTTTATTTTACAGATGAGCAAACTGAGGCCTAGAGGAGTGAAGTGGCAGAACTGGCTTTCAGATCAGGCTTCTGTGACTCTAAATTGAGCTCTCTTTTGCAATATCACCATCTTCCCTCAAGATGGTGCTTCATTTAACCCATCTTTGCACTCCCTCTTCTCCTTTTCCCCTTTTTCTTCCCTGGCTCCTGCTGAACCATCTTTAAGATGTTCCCTATTCATATATAAATCAACATGCATTTATTAAGCATCTACTCCATGCGAGGCACTGGGTTAAGTGCTGGGCATACAAAAACAAAACACAAATTAGCTGATGTTACATAGGGAATGTCTGCAATAGAACTGTACTTAAGAAGGAAAATGAGTGTCTAATTTAGCTTTCCCTCTCCTCCTTCATTTCACTCATGTTCTGATTTCTTTCTGTACAGCTCCCCCGGCACATGCTGACACAGCTGAAACTTTCTTAGGGAGCCTGGGAAGTTCCTATATTCACAGAGGTGAAAAGTGGAAGGAAGCAAATAAAGGGAAAGGGAATGAACAAAGCTCTTTGTTTCCATGAAAAGTGATATTTGATAGGAGGATGACTGTAATGAAGACCAACTTCTTAGTGTCTGCAGAGAATGATGAAAGGTCAATAACATCATAATTTCTCCAGAACTTGGATACTGTCAAGGGTCTCCATGGCTCAGGGTGATGATTACTCTGTTTTTCAAATGAAGAAATAGAGTCACAGAGAATTTAAATAACTTTACATGTTGTGCTAGTTAGGACTCAGACTGGTTCAAAGGGCACGAGTAATTCAGTCACATTTCCCTGCTCATTCCAGGTACCTTTCTAGAATGCTTGGGCCATGTCACAACTTCCCCAGCAGTGTCTCACGTAGCAAATTCAACACCAAACATTCTCAGTTTTTTTTATCTTTGCTAATTTGCAAGGGATGAGGCGAAATGGCAGAGTTGTTAAAATCACTTTTTTCATAACGATTTGAAATATATTTTCATGCGATAAACTGTACCCATCCATCTTTCATCATTCAAGTCATGGCATCATCTTTATGCTGCCATGGTCCTCTTTGAGAATGAGGATAAACCACAACCTCTCTTCTCCTCCCCTGCTAGATTTCTTTCTTAAAGACCATGCCTTAAACCCAATTCATTCTGGCTCTCATTTCTTGGCCAACAACAGGTCCCTACCCAAGAACTGCTTAATGGTTATTTTTTGGGCCCTGTTGGCTCAGAGTAAATGTAAATAGTCTCCTTTGGCCTGAAATCCTGAGGGTCTTCCCCTACCAGTTAGATTTTTTTTTTTATTGAAGGGGCCATTCCTTGGCTCACTTCTTTTTTTAAAATTTTTTATTTTTTCCATATGCTTTTCAGTTGAAAATTTTTCTCCCTTTTCCTCCCCCCCACCCTCCCCAAGATGGAGCACAATCTGATATAGGCTTTACATTTACATACCCATTAAACATATTTTCACATCAGTGAAGTTGTAAGTACAAATTAAAACCAATAGGAGGAACTATCAGAAAGATGAAACGAAACTCAACAGAAGGTAAAAATAAGTGATAGCGATTCGACTTCTATAGTTCTTTCTTTGGATGTGGACAGCATTTTTCATCCCGAGGCCTCTGGAGATGTCTTAGATCCTCGTAATGCTGAGAAGGGTTCAGTTTAACAATATTAGTCATTGTGTAATGTGGCTGTTATTGTGTACAAAGTCTTCTTGGATCTGCTCACTTCCCTCAGCATCAGACCATATAAGTCTTTTCAGGTTTTTCTGAAGTCAGCCTGTTCATCATTTCTTATAGCACAATAGTATTCCATTACATTCATATATCACAACTTGCTCAGCCATTCCCCATTGATGGGCATCCTCTCAATTTCCAATTCTTTGCCACCACAAAAGAGCTGCTATGATATTTTTGTACATGGGTCCTTTTCCCATTTGTTTGATCTCTTTGGGATAATAGCCCTAGAAGCACTATTGCTGGATCAAAGGGTATGCACATTTTTGTAGCCCTTTGGGCATAGTTCCAAATTGTTCTCCAAAATGGTTGGATCATTTCACAACTCCACCAACAATGTATTAGCGTTCCAATTTTCCCACATCCTCTCCAACATTTATCATTTTCCTGTTTTGTCATGTTGGCCAATCTGATAGGTGTGGTGTGGTACCTCAGAGTTGTTTTGATTTGCATTTCTCTAATCAATAACGATTTAGAGCATTTTTTCATATGACTATAGATGGCTTTAATATTGTTAAACTGATGGCTTTAATTTCTTCATCTGAGAACTGTCTGTTCATATCCTTTCACCATTTATCAGTTGGGGAATGGCTTCCTTGGCTCACTTCTTAAACAGTCCTAATCACTAAATGGGCAATACTTCAGTCAAAGTGAGAAGTCAGAACCACCTTAGCTTAAAAAGGCCAAGGTCTCCCATTACATCCTGGGCCATCTCCAATTGTCTTGATCTATGTCTGGCCCGTGGGCCCAGATGACTCTGAAGAAGAAAGTGAAGCTAATGACTTTGTACAGCCTTCCTCACTTAAATCCAATTGACTTACAAGTCATGGCATCATCTCCCTAATGTCATGGTCCTTTTTGAGAACAAAGGACAGACCAAACCATGCATGTTTCCCTCTCCCACTTATCCCCTGAAACCTACCCTGATTAAATTTATAGATCTGATCAAAACTTGGAGCATTGTCTAATGCATTGGATTTCCCTGAAATGTTACCTAGAGGCAATAGATTAGCAGATTAGAGCTGGGATGATGGAGACAGCTCTTATTGGCTTGCAGAGCCAATTGTTACATTTACAGTGTGAGAATTTATACCTCAGAAATTGCCAGTTGCTACAAATCAGAGCCTGGTTTATTGTTTTGTGGATTGTCTAGACTTGGCAAAGTGTTAAAATGCAGATTAAACTTAAAATATGTGCATACATTTTTCCAGGAGAGCCAGTTATTAAATATTTATCAGCACATCCCTACACTGCTCCGTAAACATTGCTTGAGCTTACCAGGAGTGTTCAAAGAGTGAAATCATCGTCACACTGGAGGCTTGGTGAATAGACTGACAAGAACAATAATAATAATAACAATAGAACAACAATAATAATGGAATTTAATAGAGATAAAGTATAGCCAGTCAGCCAACATTTATTAAGCACTTATGCTTTGTTGGGCATTATGTGAAGTGCTAAGGACATAAAGAAAGTCTAAATCTCCCTCTCTGAAACTTCTAACCATTCTTCCTAATTCTGTGCTCTGGGGACAAGTAAGGCTGTATGACCTCTAAACAATCTTATACTATTTGGAAAGAGCTTTGTGAATTTATATTGTACAATGTAAATGTGAAATATTCTTTTTTGGTATTGTTATCATTATCACTGTTGTCATTATGACCTTCATCATCCCCTCAAAGTACTTTGAATCCTGTACAGGATTTCTTCACCTGGGATTTGTGAACATGATTTAAAAAGTATTCTGATAACTGTATTTCACTGTAATTGGTTTCCTTCATAATCCTATCGATTTTACTTTATGCATTCTCATTATGAGAAGAGGTTCATAGGTTTCACTGGGCTACCAAAGGCATCCATGACACAAAAAGGTTAAGAACACTAAAAGTAGTTATTCAATAAATTTTTGCCATTTGAATTTGATTCTTTTAGATGACTCTATAGGATCATGTTTCTAATGTGTCTGGTGAACATTCTTAACTCATCCCCAATCTGTATGCATTAGCAATAACCAAGAAAGTACCATTCCTTAAGATCTGCCAATCATACTCTCTAATTGGCCTTAAGTGCTAGGTAGGTCCCTTCCTGCTATTTTCCAAGTTTTTTGAAGGCCAGTGGCTTTGTCTAGGCAGCTTCAGAGAACCACAGCCTGGCCCCAGTCAGTTTGCTAATGGCTGCTGGGCATTACAGAGTCACATGCTGGGATATGAGCTGCCTGCCATAGCCAGCTGTTCTGAATGCACCAAGGCGCCATTGTTCAGTGTGTCAGCCAGCAGCTCCTGAGCCCCCCACAGGAGGCTGAGCCCTGTTTTGTATTCCCACATGGTGGAAATAAGAAATAGCTTTTCCTTTCATTGTACTTTGAGACTAACTGGGGCTACAGCCAATATATACACCTGGATGAGATTTTGGGAATGAAAGCATTCTGTGTAAGTCAAAGAGACATCAGGTTTTTGAGCTGCAAGGGTTGTTAGGGAGCATCCAGTTGAATTTTATTGTTTCTCAAAAGAGGAAACTGAGGTCTGGAGTGTGATGATGGGAATGACTTAGGCTACATAGACAATGAATACAAAAAGATATGCAATGGTGCAAAATGTCCTCTGATACCTTGTTGATTTAGCAATACCTAGAACCTGATCCATGGAGGGCCATTGGAAATATTCCATCAGGGTGTGTTGGCTCTACAACCTATGCTCACCAAAGCTTGGATATGGCCCTGGGTTCCAGAAGGCAGTCTAGTAGAGAGCAATTTCTGGTAGGCCCTACCAGGATGGAAAGGTTTTATGATGGATCTAGTGACAGTTTGTGTGCCTATCATCTGAGGACCAGTCTAGCTAAGTTATGGGAGCCTCATGTGAAGAAGTTTGGCCATGGAATGATGAGTTTTTGATAATAGCATCTCTTGAAGAATGTCATTAAATGATATCTGTACCTAGAGCACAGATGAGACTTGCTCTGTGTCAATGATCCTGGAAGTCTTAGCACATGAAGAGAAATGGAAGCAGCTAGGATATATACTGGATAGTGTTGGACTTAGAGTCAGGAGGGCCTCAGTTCAAATCCTGCCTCAGACATTTGCTAGCTACATCACCTGCACAAGCCACTTAACCTCTCTGAGACTCAGTTTCCTTATTTGTAAAAGGAGGCTATCTCACAGTTGTGAAATGTTGTATTGTGAGTGTTTAATGAGTGAGCATATGTAAAACACTTTGCAAACCTTAAACTGCTAAATACATTCTAGTTATTATTATGAAAAAAAGTGGAACTTGCTTGAACAAAACTCATGTGTTAGAAATTCAGTTTTATCAAATTTGGCATGAAAGATAAGCACTAAGGCTCAATTAAGGGGCAAACATCCTTAGGGCATTGAAAATCAGTCAACTGACAAATATCCTATTCACAGGTAACCTTTGGGTTGTTAGAAGAATGTCCCTGCTGGCTATGGCTATGAATGAGGGGCTGCTGGGGTAAACTGAGTCTGTCTTCTGACTGGGTCTGCTTTAGTGGTTCAGGCATCAAAATCCTGGACTTCTAAATGCAGCAATTTTACTCCTTTTAGAAGGCATCACCAGAAGTACCAAACCACAAAGGCCTTCAAAGGTGAAATCAGTATGGAAGTGCTTACTTAATGGGCCAGCTGTCCTCCCTGGCTGCCATGGTAAATGGTAATTAAACAGACTGTTTATTCTGGGCATAGGACTGGGGAGACACTTCCCTATTGTTAGCCTCCACATATTGTTATACAGTTATAACCTATAAAACTAGAGATAGGGTGGCATGATGGATAAAGAGTGAACTCGTAGGCAGCAAAATCATGGTTCAAGCCATCTTTGAGACATTGACGGTTTTCCCCAAGTACCTTACCTTCTCAGTGCTGAATTACCCCCTCCCCCCACTCTAAGGCTGTAAATTTCAGAGTAGCTGTTCTCTGTACTGATATGGAGATTTTTCTAATCAAGAGTTCTTTATGCCAATGAAATCACAGATCTGGACATATATACTTATGAATATCTCATTTAAAATGATCATAAATGTCAGAAAAACTTAACTTCTTCAGACCTCATTTTCCTCATCTGTAAAGTGAGGGAGTTTGAATAAATGGTCTCTAAGGTCCTATAACAACATAAAAACCATTAATTAAGTTCCTACTATACACAAGACACAGTGTATCGGGAATATAGTTACTGGAGATTCAACACAAAAATAATACCATTCTTTCATTCGATTTACGGAGATATGAATGAATAAATATTTAGTACCTATTATGTTCAAAACACTGTGTTAAGTGCTGGGGATACAAATAGAAAATTGAGACAGTCCCTGCTCTCAAGAGTCTCATATCCTCCTCCTTTTCTTTCTCCTCCTCCTCCTCCTCCTATTCTTTCTTCTCCACCTTCTCTCTTTCTCTCTCCTTTTTTCTTCATTTTCCTCCTCTTTTCCTCCTCCTTTTTCTTTCTCTTCCTCCTCTTCCTCCTCTTTTTCTTCATTCTCCTCTTTTCCTTCTCATTATTTTTATTCTTATTTGAAATAGCCCAGGACTTCCACCTTCCAGCACTTCTCCAATGAGCAGCTCTGCTTGTGGTGGTTCTGAGGATGAAAAACAAAGCTTCTTTCTGCCTCTGTTACATATTTTATTCTGAAGAGACAATGTGGCTCCCTTAAAAAAAGTGCTGACCTTGGAGCACTCTGAATTAGAGTCAGAGGAACTGAGTCCAAAGCCTGGCTCTGCTATTTACAACATGTGGGCCCTTAGGTGAGGCACTTAAACTCTCTGGGCCTCAGTGTCCTCATCTATAAAACAATGTGCTTGGACTAGGAAATCTGTCTAGTGTGGCCTAAAGAGCCATGCTGCTTCTTCAGAATAAAACACATAGTAGAGGCAGAGAGAGTTTGAATTTAGGCAATTCCACCAATATTTTGATTTGCCCATAGAACCTCTACAAGCAGGGCTATTCATTGGAGACGGTGCTAGGAGATGAAAGTCGGGGGAACCTCCCACGACAAAACAACAACAACCACCACTATGACCACCACCACCACCATCATCAACAGTAACAATGAAGCTCCTTTCAGCTCTAGGACTATGCTTTATCTATCTCCCCCACTACCCTTCAATAAATATAAATAAATATACTTCTGAATAAATTAAATTCAACTCACTGGGTAGCTTTAGCTATCTGGCTTCCTTAGCTGTAAGGCCTCCTCCCCACAATCCCCCTCCCCATTGCGCACTCACGGTGCACACACACACACACAACACACACACACACACACACATAGATACTCTTCTGGTCACTGTTTCAATTTGTCAAGGCTCTGCAGCTGTCCAACATTGATTCTTTCCAGGTAATTTAACATCGAGATATCTTTCCATGATCAACTACTAGTTAATTTTCCAGTTTTCTTTCTGTTCCTGAGCATGTGAACAGACACCATTGTGCTTCCCTGGGCCTTGCCACCTGGCTGCCATGGCCAGATCACACAGGAAACCAATAACTGTGCTCAACACCTCTTATTAATACGGTAGTTTATCTAATTGAAAGTTTCAAACAAATTCTGAGATTAAAACCAATTCTATCGTCTCTTTATAAGTGATTTGGGGACAGTAAAGGGCATCTTTTCCAAGGTGCCACTGACCTGTCTCAGGAGGTATTCATCTCCTGGAATATGCTAGAAGCTCATTAGTAAAAGCTGTTAGTACAGCTTTTCCTCTCTGCCCCAAAAGGCATTTCTGAGGAAATGGCAAAGACTGGGATATAAAGAGTGGAGGGCTGCACTGAGAGTAGCATTAGGCTGATCAAGGAAAGCAAAGTGACAGTTACCTTGGATTTATTCATGTTTTTAATGATATCTTTTGCTTATTGAGGTAATGTCTCTCATGCATTCTCAAATTCAACAGATGAGACCACTGACCACCAAAGAAGATTAAAATACTGTGGCTCAGACCTTGGCCCTCTTATCTTCTTCCTTCATCACTCCTCCCCTAGTATATCTCTTATGGATCTATCTAGTCATATGTTTTATACTTTTAATCTAGATCAAAACTACACCCAACTGTGTGTATATTTATACTCGACCTCTGAGCTCTGTAGATGTCTGTTATCTCCCTTAACTATATTAAAGGTTCTGTCTTTAAAATTCTATCTTTTAGGCTGTTGGTTCTCTTCATGAAAAGAAAAAAGATGAAAAGGACTTTGCTGAGATGAGCTAGAATTCCATCCTGAATACATAACCTCCCTAAGTCTGCAAAGGATTTCAAACTTATATAGTGATAGAATTGGAGTGGGGCTTAGAGGTCATCTAATCCGACTTCCTTATTGTATAGAAAAGGAAACATCCTTTAGAAAATGGAGCCTAGGAAAATACATCTAGATACAATGTAACCCAACTTCCTCATTTTATAGTTGAGGAAACTGAGGCAAAAATGATTTGCCCAAGTTGCACAAATAACAAGGATTAGAAGAGGGGGATGGGAATAGAATGCTGAAGTCAAAATGCTCTGTATGCTTAATGGCGGAACTTGGGTATGATCTTTAAGATCCATAATTAGTGAAGAAGCAACTTTGATAACCATTTCGGTATTTATGTGTATGGGGATGGCTAAATGATGCTATGAAATGACTATTGTCTTTGTTACAGCTCTTGCTATTCCTGGTTTCAATGTGGCTGTTTTGGTCATCAACTATTCAACTCAGGGCTTTAGAGCCCATCCAATGTCATCTCTCTTGCTATTTTCCCTTGCATAGATAATCAGAGTGAGTGCCTAGTAGAACAAAATTTAGCACGAGACTGAATCCTTGATTGCTGCGAAATCAGCTGTTCAGATGTGCGCTGAAATCAGCAGTTCAGAATGGCTACTGCAAAAGTTTGGGAAGTCTGAAAGGCGCAGACATTGGATTACATGGGGATATTCCCACCTCATGGTTAGATGAGTCGGTTTTTGAGTACAGATTGAGCATAATGGAAAGAATATGGGAATAATGTAGCCTCTGTGGACACATCCTTAAATCATAATCCATCAGAGATGGCTACTCTAAGTTTAAGCTACTCTGTGTATGCTCTAAAACCATAGCTCATGAGCCGTAATCAATGTGTTTTCTTTTAATAGCCATGTGATACAGTTAGTTCAAAGCAAAGGTTTTTAATGAGACGGCAAAGGAAGAATACTAGCAATGAAATGTTTCTCCCTTGAACTTTGTCCACCTTCTCCCATGCAAAAAACAAACAAAACAAACTGACCCCCAAACAAACAAAAACAATATATCAACAGTGAGAAGATTGGACACACATGTGGGATATTTGTGAAGAGGCACATATGAAGGGAACACATGTTTCTAAGGCACATAATAATCATATTAGCTAACATTTATGCAGTGCTTAGTCTGGGCCAGGCACTGTGCTAAGCATTTACAGTTATTATTTCATTTGGGCCTCACAATAACCCTGGGAGGTAAATGCTATTATTGATCCCATTTTACAGGTGAGGGAACTCAGGCATGCAAATGGGGGTTAAATGACTTGCCTAAGGTCACACAGCTAATAAGTGTCTGAGGTAAGAACTCAGGTCTTCCTGACTCCAAGCCTGACACTACCCACTGAGCCACCTACATGCCGAGAGGGGAAACATGCCTTTGATATGACAGGGTCACTGATAATCTTCCAGTGATGTTCTTGAATTGCTCCTATTGGGCATTAATTATACTCTAGTTTTTGCCATCTGCTTTGGAGGCTGCTCTTCAGCACGCGTTGTCTATGCCACATACTGCTCTGCTGGATACTACCTTGTGTTATGAGTAGTCTTGCTAGGCATGGTCCTCCCAGGCATAGGCTTATCTATGCTTTAGGCTTCTGCCTTCAGCTGAATTCCTTGGCTACGGTGCTATCTCTGACTCATGAACAGAATGGACTCAGCTCTTTTGGTCTAAAAGCCAGAGGCTTGTCATAGATCTTTTAGAAAAGTAGCTGCCTTGGTCTCAGCCATAAGGACAAGAACTTTCTCTTTCAGGGAGATCCTTCTCTCCTATTTTTCTTTATCTGTTCCTTTCCAGAGGCTTGGCTAGAAGGTCTTTCGTCTCCAGCAGGACACTGGCACCAAGGTTTTGCAGATGCAGAGGAGGGTCCTCCCACATAGCTCATGCTAAGCATGGGACTTAACTTTTCCTTTGGATTGAACTTCCTGGGAAATTGGTCTTCTTCAGAGACTTCACTTTAGTCTATGGGAAATAATCTCTATATTTCTTGATTTTAATCTCTGAAGGCTAAATAGTACCACACCATTATCTATGTCAGGCTTAGTAACCCAAGACTATCAAAATACCTTGGGTTTCTCTGGGCATTCTGTTTCTCAATTCTAACTCCCCCCTTTAATTCTGCCATGTAAATGAGTTGTCAAGGAAAAGACAAAGAGTCAACCCTGAGTTCAGGAGACAAGATCATTGCCTTTTACCAAGGTCATTGCGCTCTCTTCTACCGTCTAGTCCCTACTACTGGGCTTTTCCTATATATTTTCCTGTTTCACTTCTTTGTATATGCATCTATATCTAATCTATGTCTTCATCTATATCTACACACATATTGTATATGCATATTCAAGTATACATAGAGACATATACACATGCGTGTATATATGTATGTACACATATACACACTCATATATATACATGCACACATGTGTATATACATATACATATATTATATATATATATATATAAAATATGTACACACACACATATGTAAAATGTAAAGCAGCTAGGTGGTATGAAGGATAGATTATTGAGGCTAAAGACAGTAAGACCTGAGTTCAAACCCATCCTTAGATACTACCCAGCTATGTGACCCTGGGCAAGTTGCTTCATCTCTATTTACCTCAGTTTCCTCATCTGTAAAATGGGGATAATAATAGTACCTACCTCCCAGGATTGTTGTGAGGATCAAATGAGACAATATTTGTAAAATATCTATTTAGTACAGTACCTGACACATAGGAGGCACTATAGAAATGCATATTTCCTTCTTCTATCTATAGCCAGCCAAAGACCCAAGAGGCTTTGAGCTAACTTTCCTTCTTGAGCTCATTTTATAGATGAGGAAACAGGCAAAGAGGGTTAAATGACTTGCCCAGGGTCACACAACTAAGTTGTCTGAGGTCAAATTTGAACTCTAGTCTTCCTGACTCCAGACCTGGCACTCTATTCACTGCACCACCTAGCTGCCCTTTATATACTAATGGGGAAGATAAAATGTAAAGGGGAGTTGGGAACTAAAGGGTGTGGGGGAGAAAAGACAGGTTAGCCAGACAATTTGGAAGGGAGCAGATTCATGTCATAGTGGAACACCTTGGAAGGTGAGCTAGAAGTGGAGACTAAGAAAGTATGGTACCCTCTGAGGTGGAGAGTATTAAAGAAGAAAGAAAATGTAAAGGAAGAAAAGCCCCATCCTAGAGAGTAGACTCAGAGATGTCATTGAGAGAAGCCACAGTGAAACAATTCAATAGCATGAAGGCCTGGGGAAGCTGATTCGGGCAAAAGCGGTGGGCTCCATCGAGGCTAGAAGCATAGGTTCTTTCTTAATATGGTCTCAGTGAAGTTTGAAAAAAAAGACAACTTTTTCACCATAGTTGGTTTCCTTTGCAAAACCTACGAATTTTATATTATGCATTTAAGAATATTATTCTAAGAAGGGGATCTTCTGCTTCACCAGATCCAGAGGAGGCCATAATACATAAAAAGTTTAACTACCCTTTGCCTAAAGCAAAAAATACTGAACCTCAAGGGAGCTGAATGAATACAATTCCATTTCTGCCCCTAGAAAATACCTTGAAAGTGTGTACCACCTGTAGAGCCACCTGTAAACAAAAATCACCATATTGTCCCAGAGGCAAGAGTCCAAAGGACTTTTTCCAATAAACTCCAGCTTATGGATCCTCATATGCTGGGGATTTGGGCTGGCAGAGCTTGTGGGTCACTGAGAGGAATGAGATTTGCTTGCCAGAACATTCAATATTTGAGAATTCCATCCATGTCTGGTCTGAGAACAGATGTCTATTTATCTTATCAATTAAGCAAGCATGGGCCCATGTGAATTGATGGAATTACCTAGCAGACTTGATGTGCCTGGAAGGAGGAAGCACAAGACCAGAAGTCTCAGCTCAGATCACAGACTGAGCTGAGCAGAGTGGGACAGTGAACAGAGATGCAAACAGCGTGGGGAGTGCAATTCAATTTGCAGCTAAATTTAATCTTTATGCCTCTGGCTTCCATTCTGCTTCCCCCACCTGCAGTGACATGATGAAAACATTTGTGAGTGCATTGGTGGAGTGGGCATTCTGCCAGGCCAGCTCCGCATTTTTTTTCATCACTTTATATAAAACCCCTAATGACGTTGGCTTGAGCTGGAGTATTTTCTCATCTCTCCTTTCCATAGCTACAGATCTGCTTTGCCTAAGAAGACAGCATTATGAAAGCCAACTGCAAATGCAGGATCTAGAGTCTGCCATTTGCAAAATACCAGCTCTCCCTCTCCCTTTTTCCTCCTTTCTGGCCCTTCGACATGATATGGGCTCTGCAGCTTGAGATGGGTCAGTGTGGAGTTTCTTTCATTGTCTATTCGAAAAATCCATCCTCCATCTTATCCCCAGAAATGGAGACACTGACTGACAATAGATACAGAGTGATTTCATACCATGCAAAAGGCAGCAAAGGTTGAGGTTAGAATCAGGAAGTCAAGCTGAATTGATCAGAAAGCTGAGCAAAGAATAGGACAATAAAAAAGATGTAGTTTTGGTATTTTCATTCATTCTTCCAATATTAATAATAATAGTAGCTAGCATTTATATGAGCAGCTAGATGGCACAGTGGATAGAACCTTGGGCTTGGAATCAGAAAGACTCATCTTCATGAGCTCAAATCTGACCTCTGACACTTAGTAGCTGTGTGACCCTGGGGAAAGTCGCTTAACCCTGTTTGCCTCAGTTTTCTCATCTCTAAAATGAGCTGGAGAAGGAAATGGCAAACCACTCCAGTATCTTCATCAAGGAAACCCCAAAATGCAGTCACAAAAAATCAGACACCATTGAAAAAACTCAGCACAACAACAAGCATTTTATAAAGCTTAAGGTTTGCAAGACACTTTAATAATAATAATAGTGGTTAACATTTATATAGTGCCTACTATGTGCCAATTATTGTCTTGTTTAATCCTCACAGTAACCCTGGGAGGTAGTGCTATTATTATCTCCATTTTTTTTTTTTTTGCAGTGAGGAAGTGTCTGAGGTTGGATTTGAACTGAAGTTTTCCTTATTCTACATCCAATGCACTCTAGAAACCATGCCACCTATTCATCCATCCAACAAACAGAAACTAGATAGAAGTTTCAATCCTGGCTAGTTAGAATCTTAGTTCTCCTACTTACTAGCCATATGGCCCATGCAAGTCCTTTCATTGCTACACGTCTGTTTCCCCATCTATGAAATGGGAATAATAATACA
>NW_027556098.1:331954186-332184186 GCF_003287225.1 Phascolarctos cinereus
TCAGGCAGTCCAGGGTTGTTCCATATTCTCCATTTTTTTTTCCTTTTCATACTTTGGGATGCCACCTTGCAAAAGTTTAGCCTCAAGGATAATTCACTATAGTACCTCCCCATTATAGAGTGCTTTCTTCCTTATCTCCCAGTGCATATATGACATATTATATACATGCAGCATACACATAGATATAATACATACATAAAAACAAGTATGCCTTTTCTATGGTGATTCCAAAGGGGATACTTTTGCAGACTTTCAGAAATGATCCTTTGTTAAAGGGAGGCATTGCTAAGAGTCTGGCTAATCTTGGGTGAAGGTATGATGTGGCAAATGAGGGCAGGAGAGAAAGGGTAGATGTGCCATGCACTTTAGGGGAGACCTTAAGGGGGAAATCATTGGCTTTGGAGTCAGAATACCAGGATTTGAATCCTTCCACTGCTGCTTACTGGTGGTTTGACTATAGGCAATTTTCTTTACCCCCCTGGGCTTCAATTTTCTCTTTTGTAAAGTAAAAGTTGGACTAGGTGATTTCTAATATTCTTTCAGTGCTTTACATTCTATGGCACTGTGAAGCTGGGATTCTGCTGCAGACATGACTCATAAATGTGAAAAAGAATAAAGCAGGACAATGTAGAATTAAGTGCTCAGGCATCTGTTACTGAGTATTAGAGCAGTTAAGACATGGGACTATAAGATCCTTGAGGATGTGCCATTTTCAAGTTCTGTATCCTTAGTACTTAGCTGATTTATACATTTTTGTTGCTGAGTCATTCTCTGTGACCCCATTGGGCAAAGATACTGGAGTGGATTGCCATTTCCTTCTCCAGCCCATTTCACAGATGAGGAACTGAGGCAAAGAGGATTAAGTGACTTGCCTAGGGTCACACAGCTAGTAAGTGTCTGAGGCCAGATTTGAACTCATGAAGATGAGTCTTCCTGATTCCAAGCCCAATGTTTTGTCTAACTGTACCACTAAGCTGCCCTGTTCTACACATAGGAGGATAACACGTATTGGTGGAATTGATCACCATTAAATCTAATCAAAGGATTAATTGGGCTGGAGTAGATAGGGGAGTTTTGAGTAGAGTAGAGGGTTTTGAGATGGGGCTTGTGTATGGCTGGGTAGGATGTGCATAGATGAAGAAGAGGAGAGATAGATTTCCAGGTAGGAGGGAATAGAATGAATTATACGTCATTGCCCAGAGAATATGATTAGGGATAGGTAGGTTGTGATAGTTGAGGAGCAAATGTTCTCAATTGCCTTTGGGTAGTCTAACCCTAACCCTAACTCATCTTCCTGAGTTCAAGTCTGGTCTCAGATACTTACTAGCTGTGTAACCCTGGGGAAGTCACTTAATCCTGTTTGCCTCAGTTTCCTCATTTGTAAGATGAGCCAGAGAAGGAAA
Source organism: Phascolarctos cinereus (assembly GCF_003287225.1). Classification (NCBI taxonomy): domain Eukaryota; kingdom Metazoa; phylum Chordata; class Mammalia; order Diprotodontia; family Phascolarctidae; genus Phascolarctos; species Phascolarctos cinereus. Next base: position 331,955,590 of record NW_027556098.1, read on the forward strand.
TGGCAAACCACTCCAGTACCTTTGCCAAGAAAACCCCAAATGGGGTCATGAAAAGTCAGACATGACTGAAATGACTGAAGAACAAACATTCTTCATTTTAGACTTCATTCCAGCTAGCTCTGTGCTTAACTCAGACCTAGTGACTCAGACTTTTTCCTTCTTTCATTTGTCTCTTGTTTTGTAATCTTTAAATCTGCACTACCCTCTACCCTCCTTCCTCATGGTTTAAATTTTCTGATTCAATGTTCATATCTCTGCCCAATTTGGAATCCTTATAACTTCCCATGTTGGTGACATTTCCCTAGATATTTGGCAATGTAGGTGGATTGCTGGGCCTAGACTTAGGACACCTGTTTTTTAATTTTTTAAATTTTATTTTGAATTTATGGGATAAAAGAAGCATTTCTGTAACATAGCACAATAAAAAGGTGATTGCACATGAAACTGCAAATCTGCTATGCACAACTTGTTGCTCTGTTCAAACATACAACAAAATTATCATGTACATTTTTCCCTCTCCCCCCCACTCCAGAGATGTCTACCATTAGACACAAATATGTGTATGTATCCACACACACATATGTGTTAGATCATTGTATACATACGTCTATTTATGACTTATTTCTCTGGATGAAAATAGAATCTTTCTTCATATGTCCTCTGTAGTTAATTTGGGTATTTATAATAGACAAAATAACCTATTTGCTCAAAGTCATTCTTAAAACAATATTGCTGTTACTGTATACAATGTTCTCTTGGTTCTGCTCATTATCTCATGCAAGGCTTTTCTAAAATCATTGAGCTTTTCATTATATGTTCTAAAATGTTTATAGCAGCTCTTTTTGTGGTGTCAAAGAACTGAAAATCTCAGGACATCTGGTTTTGAATCCTACTTCAGACATTTACCAGCTGTCTGACTATGAGCAAATCACTTCTCAGTTGTGGAACACCTCAATTTTCTTTTCTGTAAAGTGGGGATGTACTTGCATTACCTTCTTTTTAGGGTTGTTTTGAGGAGAATGCTTTGCAAGCCTTAAGGCATTGTATAAATGTGGATTCATATTATTACAACCTTCCCTTGCAGGATCATGCTCTGTCTCTACCCCATACATCCCAGGTCACTCTAGAGATTTGATACAAGGAAAGGAATGGTCATAGAAATGAGCATCATGTGGTTGGAATATAAGACACTAGCTTGACTTGGTTAGAGAATTTATATTGTGGGTAATGTAGACTATACAGGCAAGAAGAAGAGTAGACAGAAGGAAGGAAGAAAAGAAGGAAAGGGAGAAAGGAAGGGAGAAAGGAAGGAAGAAAAATGGAAATAGCAAAGGAGGAAGAAAATAAGGAAGAAGCAAAGGAGGGAAGAAAGAAACAAGGGAAGAAAGGAAGAAAGATATTATGAGGGGTTTGAACATGAAGTTGAGCTGATTAGAGACTCCAAACATCACCTGCATAAAAATGTCCTGTATCACATACCTGCCAAATGGATATCCAGCTTTTGCTTGAAAACCTCTAGCGAAGGGGATCTTACTACTTCCCAAGGAATATATAAGGCCTATAATGCTCTATAATGCCTAGAATCCCCTTAATGAAAGGATTTATTCTGTGAAGTTTGGATCCAGTCAGAGTTACACTTGAGGACCTAGAGGGCCACGTGTGGCCTCCAGGCCGAAGGTTCCCCACCCATGAATAAGCACAAGATGACTTTTTAAGGAGATTTACTGCAAGCTTAGATTTCTAAGGCTCAGACACTGGCCTTGGGTTTAAATAGCATAAGAGCAGCTTTCTAACTGTATGACCTCAAGCAAGGCACTGCATCTCTATGGACCTCAGTTTCCTCATCTATAAGACAAAGGGCTTAGAGAGGGTGGCAAAGAGTATATCCAAATGTCTCCAATAGGAAGTGAGAGAGAGAAAACTTGAAAAACTTGGAAAATAACTTGCTCAATTAGACAGCCTGATGTTTCCATAGTGGGGGAAGAGGAGGAAATTTTCTTTTAAAAAGTTAAAACTTAAGATTTCATGCTTTGCTCTGACTGACACATAAATAGGGTTGGAGACACAGCTCTGGGAGGGGGTGTCTTATTATGTACAGAGCACAAAGAAACCAGGTAATTTGATCAGTTGGGGTGATGGAATTATTCTGACTATATACATATGTATATATGTATATGTATATACATACATGCATACATATATACACATACATATTTTATTCCCAGTTACCTTAGTAAGATTGGAATGGGCAGCTGACAGTCATTTAGCTGCTGGGGGTAGCAAACCTGGGGGATAAAAGGTTTGGTTAAGTTTGACTGAATGGAGTTCCCCATGGAGTGGCTGATGACAGGTGGTAATTTTTCACCAATCACACCTCCAGGTACTATTTGAAAAACCAACGAGCCCCCACTGGTTTTAAAAACTTCCTGTGTGTTTTTGCTATTAGTTAGGCAGGACAATCTTTGAAAGACAGTAGGAAAGAAAATGGCAGTTTCTAGGAGTGAGTTTAGGAAGAGGGGAAACTGACTGACAATCAGGCTATTAGGAAAGCACCTGTATCTCCCAGGACTAGTCCATTTAATAAAGCTGCCTCCTGAATCCATCCTGGCACCAACATTCTGGTCACTTTGGCCAATGTAATTTTAAAAAAAATTGTGTGGGGGGTGGCGTGAAGATATTATGCATGTGTGGCTTAGGACTCAGGACCCATTCAATCAGCTTACTGGGAAGTCCATAATTCACTTTTCCCCTTTTGGTCTGGTCTCTTAATCTTCTCTCTGTGTGGGAGACTTGTTGGCTGTAGATGCTGACAGATCTTGGGAAGCTTTTTGATTCTCTTTCCTTCCTGTGTGTGGCATCAGATTTAATGAGCTCTGATTCCTCTGCCTCCATTCTGCTGAAATAGTTGGGTCTGTCGAGTACTGTTCATTTCCAATTCTGGATGTCTGTCTCAGAGCACCACAAACACAAGGAATTCTGGAGAAATGATTTTGAGGGAAAATATGACTCAGACAAAGGGACCAACCTAAGAAGACACCCTGAAAGGAAGTAAGGAGGGAGATTCTCAACCAGAACAGTGGAATGAGAGCAATACATTGCATGAAAGACAATTTGAAAAAAAATGGAGGAAAAGGCCATGGTCACAAAGGCAGGTTGAATGGAGGATAACACTGACAGGTACTCTGGGATGTTTATTTGGTCTTGCCCTCTGTCTTCAAACTGGATTGTAGTCTGATTCTCCCTTTCTCTCTGTTTACTCTTGTATGTAAATGATATATATCCAGATACATGAAGTCCATCAGTTGCCCAGTTTTTTGTGCCTTTTAATGTGTCCCACTGTCCGACACTGTTTTGCTCTTTTCTATGAAATCATGCCTTGTTCATTTTCTGTTTAGTTGTGTGCTTGAGATCTTTGCATTTACTTATTTTTATGTGTTGGGAATCCAGTCTGAAGCCACTAGATGGACTCTACTTAAAAACCTGGAAACCAACTATGGGGAAAGTTGAGAATTAAGAAATGGCTTCCACATAAAGGAGGGAACTCAACTTATTAGAGTAGTTAAGAGGGTTATAACCTATGTGGTTGATTTAGTTGATGTCTAGTTTTCAAGCTAAAAAATGAAAATGAATTTTGTTTCCTGTGCCCCGCATGAGTCAAAGTATCATAGCCTTGGAACTTAGAGGTTGTCTGGTCTCTACTTTCCCTTCCTCCACAAGATGAGATGTGTCATACTCTCCAGAGGATCTTTATGTTTCCCCTTGCAGGCTTGGCCAAGACTGGGGACCTCACTGAGAATCAGATAAGTTAATATTTGTAAAGCTCTTAGCACAGTGCCTGACACACAGTAGGTACTATATAAATGCTCCCCACCCCCCAGCTCCAGAAAGACTCTTTTTTTGTTACACTGCCCTATGAATGAGGTGAGCTTTGAATTAGAGAAAACTCTAAGGAAGCTGAGCTGCCGAAAAGGAATTTGCTGCTTCCCTTCTCCACTTAACTTCCTTTCTCCAAGCCTGGCTTTGAGTAACTGCCAAACTTCCTACCACTGTTTGCTTTGACAAGAATGAAATCTTTTTCTCAAGTTGTTTTTCTGTCTTAGTTTATTGGAATCAAATGTCAGGGATGGAGGGAACAGAGATCTTATAAACCACTGGAGAATCCCAAGGGAGATTGTATCAAATATGTATTAACAAAGGATCCTCAGCTTGATTCTGATTGTTATTAGTGACAATTATGATAATCCCCCCATGTGTTTCTGTGACCCCTGGAGACTGCCTGCTGTTATATTTTCCAGTGATTCATCAGGTCTGGAAGTATGAAATCTATCAGATGTAGTCGCCAACAAAACTAAGATCCCTGTGTGTAGGTACAATGGAAAACAGTTCCTTACTTTACAAAGGTTGAAGGAATGTGAGCAAGGCTGTAGCCATACATAGGCCAAGGAGATGACTGCCTAGAAGATGTGATTGGAGGGAATTGGATCAAGAAGACTACAGATTAAAAATAAAAACTAAAATGAAAAATAACAAAAAATAAAAACTCGCATGAAGCCAGAAAGTCAATTAAAAGATATTCCTAACACCTAGTAGAATGCTTAATGCCATAGTAGATATCTAAAAAGACCTGTTTATTTATGGCCCCCTTCTCCTATTGATGAATCCTTCCTTGGACCTTCATTTTGAGGAAGGGCCCAGACTCGCCATTCTTCATCATCCATGTTTTATCATCATGCCTCAGCTACTTTATCTCTCCTCCAATGATCCTCAATTCTTCCATTGGCTAATTCTTACTTCTAATTCCCTCCGTTTTGAGGAAGGGCCCAGAACAGCCACTTTGCACTCTGGGGACTTCATCACCCTCCCCCTTCCTGAGTATCCCCCATATCCAACCCCTTTTCAGCTCCCTTTTAGATATCACATTGTATTCTCCCGTTATCATATAAGCTCCTTGTGGGCAGAGACTATCTCTTTTTGCCTATTTGTATTTCTAGCACTTAGCACAGTGTCTGGCACACAAGAAGTGCTTAATTAATGCTTCTTGACTTGAATAATTAATTTGATTCTTCGATTCATTTCAGAAAAAGTCCTCAACTTGGAGTCACCAAACCTCTCTGAGTATGTTTCCTCATCTATGAATGTCATAATATTTTCCTTAATATCTCATTACTGTGCGACCATAGCCAAGTCTCTCTTTGAACCTTAGATTCCTCACCTACAAAACAAGCCATTACAACCTATGCTATAGGATTGTTGTGAGGACAGTGCTGCATATATTTTGAAGCATGGCATAAATTTAAGTTATAATAATTATTATTATCACTATCATCATAATTATCATCCTTATTGATCAAGCACCTGTTGATATGCACAGCATTGTACTGGCTACTTGGGGAAATGTGAAAATAAATAACCCATGGCAGATAACACATGTATACAAATGAAGAAGGCAAAGGAAAAAAGAGTAAGCATTTATTAAGTGACTACTATATACCAGGCATTGTGCTAAGCACTTTACAAATATTATTTCATTTTTGGGGTTATGATAAAAGATGCTATAAGAGTTTGTAGTAGGAAGGAATTACTTCTATCTGAACAGGTACGGGGAATTTCTTGGAAAACAACAACAATATTTGACTTGGGAATAAAAGGATGGATAAATAAAAGGATGAATAAAAGTATTTCAACAAGTAGATATGGTCCAATAAAGGCTTTGGATTTAAGGGATGACTTGAGCGAAGGTACTCAGGTAGGAAAGTTCAAGAATTTTTTGGGAAAAATTGAATAGATCACTTAGAGAGAAGTATGGTAGCTATTAGAGCCCCAGAAACAACTGAGGATTTGGGACTTAGAGAGACTTCATGACTGGATCTAGTAATTTTGGATAATTAAAACTTACCATGACTCTCATGGATATTACCATACCCTTTGAAAATAGGTACTATGCCTTTCAATCAGCTTGAGCTGGTGAAATTGAGAAACATCAGATAGTTTGTTAGCATCTGACTCAAGATGGCTATAGGGTATATCGTGATACATTGATAGTTGGGGATCTGGGAGGATGGGTCCCAATTTATGACATGGTGTTATCCTAATTACAGGTAGCTCTATGTATACAGGCTTAATGAAGAAACTGGTGGTGTGGGATTCCATTAGATGGAGCAGAGATATATACATAGAGTATGTGGGTGAGGTAGCATAAAGAATGAACTTTTAGAGAAAAGTGTATAGAGAAGCAGTTGTAATTTTAATCTAGAATAGAATGTTTGTTGTATGCAATGCTTTATTGTATTTTTTCTTTATTCTATTATTATTTGTATATATATTTCTATTTTTACTATATATATTTCAATTTTATACATCTATTCATTTTATTATCATCAGATGTTTATTAAATTTTGAAAGGAATTATTATAAGGCAAAAATACCTGTAAGTCTGTGCACTTTAAATTGACTAGAGGTAAAATATCTGAAGTAGTAGGAGTTCATGTTGGATGGCAGGGTTGGAGTCAGATCACATGGGGCTTTGAATTTCAGACTGCATTGAGACTTTTAGGTGGTAGACAATGGAGGAATCATTTAATGTTTTGAACAACAGAGTGGTATGATAAGACTAGTGAAGTAGGAAGAGAAATTGGGCACCTGTGTGTGAGGAAAATTGGAAGGGGAGAGACTGGAGAATTAAAGATGTGTTTGGATACTCTTATCATATCTAGGTAGCAGAAAAAATGTAGGCCTAAACTAGGGTGGGGGCAGTGAAACTTGAAAAGCTTACTCTTCTATTAAAATTCAAATGCCCTTGAAGGGGGATAATGACTTTAACCATATTCAGAGAACACTTTTTAGGGACCAAGAACAAATATCCTGGGCTAGATTAGGCAAGAGGGGGAACGAGGCTGAAAATGGAGCCAGTGGCTGCCAAAGACAAATTCTTTCCCTGTCTGTCTGTCTCTCTGCCTCTCTTGGTCTCTCTCTGTCTCTTTCTCTCCCCCCCACCTTTTTCAGTTTTATGTAAGACCCTCCCTGAGAGACAGGGAGTTTGCTGCAGAGGAAGGGCATTGGATTTATCAGTAGTCTTGGGTTCAAATTTTAGTTCTGCTTAAGATTTTTATGACCTTGGGCAATTTAGGTAACCTCTCTGGGCCTCAATTTCCTTACCTATAAAAAATGAGAGAATTGAAATCCATGGCCTCTGAAATCCCTTCCAACTTGGATTCTACCATCCTTTGGAATCCAAAAAGGTTCTAAAAACCTTTGACATGGTAGCCAAAAGGAACAGCATCAAGAGGCATCTGTGGTTCTATTCAGGTCTGGCTTGTGCCTTAGACTTTAGTTTAATGAGGAAGGGGAATGTGGTTTACCTGAAATTGGACGGAAAGCAATTTCCCTGCCTGGAATGTCTCCAATCCTCAAAGAACCTGCTGGAATGAGCTTCAAACTTTGAAGTGAATGGTGACAAAAAGCTTGCTGAGGCTGCTATGAATCACATACTGAACCTTCAGGTCTTTGCTAGTCCTGGCGCAGGTACAGAAATGAGCATTATCCTCAGTTCAAGTTGAGGATGAAACTGGACTGGGTCCCAGAATCTATCTCAGATTCTCTCATTCACATACCTTCCTCTTCAGGAGGCAGAGAAGTTGATGATTGTTCCATTATCAAAGTGAGGAAGATTGTATTCAATGCAAAGTGGTCACCTTCACTGCATTCCTGTTTTGGAGTGAGATAGCTTTAGTATCTGCATGATGTGATGAAGAATTTTTATTTGGAGGATCTGGGTTCAAATCTTGGCTCTGCCCCTTACTACCTATGTAACCTTGGGCAAACTGCTTAGCTTTTTGGGGCCTCAATGTCCTCATCTGTAATATCAGGGGGTGGGACCAGATGTCCCTATCAGCTCTAAATCTATTATTCTTAACTTATTTCCAGGACCCATGAATTCATAAGTGTTCATATTCCCTTCGTCAATGCAAATTTGTAGCCTTCTTTAACTTAGTTACAAGTATTCTTAACGTAGAGTCTGTGAACTTGTTTTTAAATGCATTTTAATAACTATATTTCAATATTATTTGCTTTCTTTGCAACCCTATGCATTTATATATTTAAAAACATAATTCTGAGAAGTGGTCCTTAGGAGTCATCAGACTTGCCAAAGCTTAAGTATCCCTGACTTAGAAGTTGGTCTCCATGTCTTCCTTTATTTTTTCCCACATCCTGCCACCTCAGTCTTCCTGTTGACCCATATTTTCCAGAGCCTCTCTGAATTCAGCTGGACTGAATCACACTTGAAGAAGGCCTTCCTGGAGCTTTGCCAGACAGATGGACAAAGTCTATGCTTTGCCAAGCATTGCTTTTTATAGCTCAAGGTCAAATCTAGACCACTCTGAAACACCTGAGCAGGACTTAGATGCAGAGGATGGGGGAAAAAAGAAAGTGAATTGCCTAGTTGCAGGTCATTTCTTCACTTTTCATTTACCCATTTATTCAGTCATTCATACATTCATTGAACATCTATCATGAAGGCCCTATTCTAGGTATTTAGGAGAGACACTAAGGTAGGGAAGAACAAATGACTTGTATTATGGAGCTTACAGTCACAGAGTTGGAGCTGGAAGAGAGATCAGAGGTCAACTGTTCTCACCCCTACCTTCACAGAAATCACCTCTACCATGTCCCCAACAAATGCTCATGTAAACCCTGTTCAAAAACTTATAATCAAGAGGGACCCAAGGGGCAGCTAGGTGGCACAGTTGATAGGCCACTGACCCTGGAGTCAGGAGGATCTGAGTTCAAATCTAGCCTCAGACACTTGACACTTATTAGATATGTGATCACTTGACCCCAATTACCTTGCAAAAAAAATAAAGAAAAAGAAAAAGACAAAAAAGAGGAACTCAAGGCAGCTCATTCCGTTTCTGGGCATCCTTGAGTAGTAGAATGTTTTTCCTCTTGTGGAGCTTGGCTTTACTTCTCATAGTTCTATTCTCTTCAAAAACAACCAAGCAACAGGAACCAATATTTTATCACACTGTATTGTTATCCTCCTTATTAGCCAAAGTTGACTCTATAAGTGACTTTTGGCAATTTCCAAAAATCAAATCCACGCACTGACCCATCACTGCTGAGAACATTTTAGTTGGGAAGACAAAGCTTGTGCACAAATAAACATATATAGCAAAAAAAGTAATGAGTCCCATGAGAGAAGAATAAATCAAATACCATGAGAGCTAGGGCAGAGGCAATCACCTCTGACTTGGGGGAAGTAAGAAGGATTCATACTAGAGTCAGTACCTGAACTTTGCCATGGAGTCAGGATGACGAAGATTTTGACAGATTAAGATAGTAGAGAGGTTATTCTAACACACAGGGTCATTATGGTTGCTTTCTATTGGCTCTCCCCAAAGTCCTTTTCTAGGACTTAAGAGCCAGTGGTTACCTTATAGAGGCAGTCTGGCATAGTGGCTAGAGTACTGGACTCAGAGTCAAGAAAAGCTGGTCTCTTGCTAGCAGTGTTACAATTAGTTCTGGATCTTAGTTTTTCTAACCATAAAATGAAGATCATAATACCTACAGTGGCTGCTTCTTAGAATATTGTGAATGTTCTCTGAGGCATCTAGGTGGCACAGCAGATAGAGTGTTAGGCCTGGAGTCAGAAAGCCTCTTTTTCCTGAGTTCAAATCCATCCTCAGACACTACCTCTGTGATGCAGGGCAAGTCATTTAACCCTGTTTGCCTCAGTTTCCTCATCTGTAAAATAAGCTGGAGAAGGAAATGGCAAACCATTCCAGTATCTTTGCCAAGAAAACTTCCAGAGGTGTCACAAGAGTCAGACACAACTGAACAACAACTAAACAACAAAAAATAGCATTTTGTCTCTGTTTGTCCTGGGCTGAAACAATGATGGTGTGGGGGATGGGGGTGGAGTGGAACAATTCCTGATGATCCAAGCACAGAAAAAAAATCAAGAACTCTTCTCCCATCCTCTGGAGTCAGAGTGAATCTTGTGTTGGCAAAAGGGAGAGGTCACTCAATAAGATAAATGCACTCTATCTTTTGTGGCACTCTCCCTTTCTTTGACCTTGTTATTCAAAATTCAGAGAGAAATAAGAGTAGCTGGTGTGACTGGGTACCACACTTAAAGGCCTGGACACCATGACTGGTACTTCTTAGACACTACAGCATCATGAAAATGAGGCAATCAGAGTGAAGCCAGTGCATCTAGAAAACACTTTTGAGTGAGAAACAGAAGCTGTTGTATGGATAAGTTTCAAACTATAACCAATGAAGACTATAGCTGTTAGAAGTCTGTGGCTAGAAATCTGGAAGGTTGGGGTAATTTTCTCCTTTCTCCTTTTAAAATTTTTTTTTAAATTTAAACCTTTTTTTTTATCAATTACATGTAAAAATTTTAACATTCGTTTTTAAAAAGTTTTGAGTTCCAATTCTCTTGCTCCCTATATCACCTTCTTTCACTTGAGAAGACAAGCAAATTTAATATAGATTATGTATGTGAAGTCATACAAAACATATTTCCATATTAACCATGTTGCAAAAGAAAACAGATCAAAAAAGTAAAAAATATAAAAAAATATGCTTTGATTTGCATTAAGACTCCTTCAGTTCTTTCTCTGGAGGTAGATAGAATTTTTCCATCATATGTCCTTTAGAATTGTCTTGGATCATTGTATTGCTCAGAATAGTTGTCATTTACAGTTGATCATACAATATTGCTGTTGCTATGTACTTTGTTCTCCTGATTCTGTTCATTTCACTGTGCATCACATCATATAAGACTTCCAAGGTTTTTCTGAAGCCACCCTGCTTGTCATTTCTTATAGCACAATAGTATTCCATCACAATCATATACCATAACTTGTTCATCCATTCCCAATTGATAGCCATCCCCTAAATTTTCAATTCTTTGCCACCACACGAAGAGCTGCCATAGATATTTTTGTATGTATAGGTCTTTTTGCTTTTTCTTTGTTCTCACTGGGATACAGAGCTAGTAGTGGCATTGCTGGGTGAAAGGGTATGCACAGTTTTATGGACCTTTGGGCATAATTACAAATTGTTCTCTATAGTGAGAGCAGTTTACAACTCCACCAAGAGTGTATTAGTGTCCCAGTTTTTCCTTATCACTTGCAACATTTGTCATTTTTCCTTTTCTGTCATGTTATTCAATCTGATAGGTTTGAGTTGGTACCTTAGAGTTATTTTAATTTGAATTTTTTAATCAATAGTGATTCAGAGCACTTTTTTTTTTTATAGAACTGATCTGATTTTTGTTTTGACTCACCCAGGGTCACATAGCTAGTAAGTATCTGAGGCAGAATTTGAACTCAGGTCCTCCTGACTCCAAAGCTGGTGCTCTGTCCACTTCACCACTTAGCTGTCCTTAGAGCATTTTTTTCATATGACTATAGATAGCTTTAATTTCTTTTTCTGAAATCTGCCTGTTTATTTCCTTTGACCATTTAGCAACTGGGAAATGACTTGCATTCTTATAAATTTGACTCAATTCTCTATGTATTTGAGAAATGAGGCCTTTATCAGAGCAACTTACTGTAACATTTTCCCCAGTTTTCTGCTTTCCTTCTAATCTTGGCTGCATTGGTTTTGTTTGTGCAAGCCCTTTTTAATTTAATAAAATTACCCATTTTACATCCCATAATGCTATATCTCTTGTTTTGTCATAAATTTATCCCTTATGCATAAATCTGACAGGTAAAATTTCTATGCTCCCACAATTTGCTTATGATATCACTCTTTATGTCTAAATCATGTACCCACAACCCAGTTGGTATATGGTGTGAGATGTTGGTCTATACCTACTTTCTGCCAAATTACTTTCCAGTTTTCCCAGCAATTTTTGTCAAATAGTAATTTGCTTTCCCAAAATCCTGGATCTTTAGTTTTATCAAATATTAGATTATTATGGTCCCTTACAATCGTGTATTGTGTACCTAATCTCTGCTTTTCTTTAAATCTATGAGCCTGAGATGGAGGCAGTGGAATCCTATTCTCATCTTTCTTTCATGAGTTGTAGATGTTTATGTGTAGGAGAATGTTACCCATCTATGCAGAAGATCTAGGAAAGGGGAAGGCATGATAAGGTATGTATGCATATATGTGATCACAACATGTTTAGTCATTTGAGCCTATGAATGCATATGGAAGTAAGTGACCTGAGAAAGTGAAATATTACAAGAGATGGGCTCTTAGCTAGTTGTAAATGATAGATTTAATATTTAATATGTTGAACAATAGCCCATTTTGTATCCTAGGTAAAACTGGGATTTGGGCAGTGAAGTAAAAGGATTTCTTGAAATATAGCTCTGAAAAATGAGGTTTTGAGAAAGTCCATAAGTATTCAAATGGAGCTACTTGAATATACTCTAAACAGAAATCACTCTGGCTCTCACTATTTGGTCAATAATAGGTTCCAGCCCAAGTCTTACTTGCTCATTGTTTGGGTTTTGATGGCTCAGGGTGAATGTTAATAGTGACTGTTTCTGTTCTGACCAGAAAATGAGAGTCTTCCCTTCCCAGATTGATTCTTTTGTGAAGGCAAACTAGGCCACCTTTTGCCTCAATTCCTACCTAGTCTTTATTCACTGAATGGGTGTTGCCTCAGACAAATGGAGACCTGGGAAAGATCATAGCTTGAATGTCTTTCATTACATCCAGACCCATTGCCAGTTGTTCTGACCGAAATTTGTCCCTGGACTCTGATGACTCTGGAGAAGAGAGTGAAGCTGATGACTTTGCACATCTCTGTCTCATTTAAATTTGAATTCACTTGCAAATCATGATATTACTCTCATGATGTCATTGGTCCTTTTCAGGAACAAAGGACAAACAACAAAAATATAATAATTGCTTAGGCTAGGGAGTAAGGGATGGGGCAACCAAGCCATCTGTGGACTAATATCCTTTAGAAATATTAAAACCTCTTATGAAAAGGCTATTCCTCCATCCATACACCAGAAAGTACATGACAAATCTTGAACTAGTGGCCCAACTAGAGTGCCACTTAGTGGATAAATCAGATATACTTAGTTAAATAAATTTCCTTGCTGGATAATTAACACTACATGTCACTAGATGTTGTCTTCTTGTGGGCTTAAGGAAGACAGTTCTAAAACTACTGCAATAAAGAGGTCCATGTGGAGGCTCATGCTTTGTAAGCTTTAAAACATGATGTAAATGTCACTTCTTATTTATTCTTATTTCTCCAGTCCTGTCCTTTGGTTCGGTCTTGTGCCTTGCAGCTTTAATCCTGGAGAACTATGAGTACTCTTATTTCTATCCTCAAATCCAAAGTTCTGTTTTCTTCCCTCTTTCACTTTCTTCCTTTTCATCCCCCACGTATCTATAATAAGAACATTCTCATGAATAAAGCCACTTCCCATGCATTCATCTGACAAACACTTAAGAACTTACTCTGTAGAATGCCCTGTGCTAGGCACTAGGGACTATCAAAAGCTAAGAAGATACAGTCTTTTCCTAAAAGGTGCTTCCTTGAAGGAATCTACTGCCAAAGAATAAGTGACTTTAATTTGTAATTTTGTTTTTTCCTTTCCCTGTTCTTTTCTGAGTTATTATCATCACACTTTTCCCCTATACCAACTGGAAAACAATTGTCCATTCCTACATCATTCCCTATCACTGAGGAAGACATGCTGCCCTGATCCCCATGGGAATTCAAATCCTGACTCAGTCATACAGTAAACTCAATCTTACTTCCTGTGCCTCCATCAAGATGGCTTAAAGCTATTTCTTGGGCACCCATATTCCTGGAGTTATCCAAAGGATCCTAAAGCCTTACTGGATGTTGGGAGGTAGTGCATTTTAGTAAATTCCTTCATCATCTGTGGACCACATGAGGCCCTTTTCCCTCAAAGCATATTAAGGGATATAAGAGTGTAGGATTGGGGTACTCATTAGACGTGATCTGCTGTAGATAAAATACAGAGTCATGAGGTTTTCAAATAATTTACACGTAACCATTTGAAAAAAGGATCATACTTATTGAGCTTGGCTCTCTAACGGAGTCAGTCAGTCAATAAGCCTTTTTTAGGTGCCAACTGTGTGCCAACCACTGTGCTAAGCACTGGGGATAAAAAAGGGCAAAAGACAATCCCTTCTCTCAAGAAGCTCACAGTCTAATGGAAGAGACAACACCCAAACAACTATGTACGAATAATCTCTGAATAGAATACGTTGGGAATAATCAACAGAGGAAAGGCACTAAAATTAAGGGGGATTGGGAAAGGCTCCCTTTATGAGGTGAGATTTTAGCTGGGATTGGAAGAAACCCGGAGACAGAGACAAGGAAGAAGAGCATTCCAGGCATGGGATTACATAAGTGAAAATGCCCAGAGTTCGGAGATGTAGTTTTTCGTTTAAAGAACAAGTAGACCAGTGTCACTAGATGGTAGAGTACATAACGGAGAATATAAAGTGTAAGAAGAGTGGAAAGGTTGGAGATGGGGACAAGTGATGAAGGATTTTGAATGCCAAACAAGAAAAACTAGGAAAGGTAGTAGGGGATTGTCAATAGAGAATTGGCCTTCAAATCAAGATGACCTGGTTTGGATGCTGCCTGAGACCTTTGCTGTCCACCGCCGAGCAAGTAATTTAACCTTTCTGGGCTTTATCTTCCTCATGTGTAAAACAGTAGGGTGTGGGCGGGTGAGGGTGACCCCTGATATCTCTTCTAGCTCTATGATCCTGTGACTAATGGATAGAAGTTGAAGAGAAATAAATTTTAGCAAAATATAAAGATAATTTCCTTTTTATTAGTGCTGCTCCCAAATAGAATGGATTATCATGGTTAATAATGAGTTTCTTTTCACTGGTCATGTTCAAATAGCTATGTGAGCTTTTGTCAAAGGAATTCATCTATTGGTCAGAGAGTTGAACTAGATGATCTCTTGGTACTCTTTCCAGCTTTATAATTCTATAAGTCTCAGTCCCCTCTGCCTCTGGAGAGTCCCTGGGGCTTGGCAGCTCTCCTGGCACTTGAAGGATAGGCTAGATGTCCTCGACCCAAGTTGAATCAAGTGATTCACTGTGAATGGTCAATGTCTTGATTTCTGGGTTTGACCATATCCTACATTCCCTAAGGAATTTCCTAAGCTGAGTTCTATAACCTTCATGTTGAAATAATGGTTTTATATAACTTTTCTACACAATGTATTATCAGTAGAAATTTAATATAAACTAAAGAAAAAACATTTCAACTAAGTCAACAAAGATTTTCATCAATAGAACATTTAAGACAGTCTTAGAAGATAACATCTGGCCAGTTTATTTTCAGTGCTTCCCTCCTTTTCTCATCCTCACTATCTTTTTTGTTTTCTGCCTTTGAACTAATGGATCTCTAAGGTTTCACCCGTCAGTGGAAATATATGACTCTATGTCAAATAAGAATGAGTGAAGGATACACTGGTTCTCTGTCTAAAGTATGATGCAACTAGAGGAGACTGGAGAACAAAAATAACAGCTAAAACATTGGAATGGGGGGGCAGAGCCAAGATGGTGGAGTGAAAGCAGCAACTTGCTTAAGCTGTCCCCCAAACCCCTTCAAATGCCTATAAAAATGACTCTAAACAAATTCTAAGGCAGCTTAACCCACAAAAAGACAGAGTGAAGCACATTTCCAGCCCAAGACACCCTACAGTTTTACACATGAGGAAGGTAAAGCCCAGAAAGGTATATCTCACCGGGCTGGTAGCGGAGAGCAGTGCGGTGTGGGCATGCAGGCTGCAGCAAACCTGGAGCAGGCCTCAGAGGACTGAATCGCTGGCAGCTGTGGCGGTTTCCAGACTCTTCAATCCAAGAATGCCAAAGACAACTTAGAATGTCAGTGGGAAAAGTCTGTTTCTGTGGTGCTGAGAGAGGAAGGTGGGGTCTCAGCTCCATTCCCCAAGAGCGTGGGCCTGGGGTGGGCAGCTGCTTCCTGAACTTCCAACCCACAGACTGAGGGAGAATTGAGTGGCTGATCAGAGGGGGATTGCAGGGATCTCTCTCCTGGTGCTGAGGCAGGAATCTCTCGCTTTGCCTGCGCTTGGATCTGGGTCACAATTCTGGACAGGGGTCCTGGGGTCAGGAGGAGCACTGGTTTGTAGTGGCTGCAGACAAGAAACCTTCCTCACAGTTCCAGGGCAGAAAGGAGTGCTTGTGGTCACTAATAGAGCACAGCACAGGCCAGGAAAGGAGTAAACATCTCACCCCTTATCATACCACCTTGGAAGAACTGAAAATTTACAGGTCCCTACAAGTATCTCTGAAAACAGCTATATAAACCCCAGAAGCTTGGGACAGTACATTCTCCACATTGGAACCAGACTCTTACCTTAACAAAGAGTTTAAAACTCAAGTAATTGGCCAGGATCATGAGCAAGCAGCACAAAAAGAGTCCGACTATATTATCTTACTTTGGTGAAAAAGAAGATCAAAATATACAACCAGAAGAAGTCAACAAAGTCAGAGCTCCTACATTAAAAGCCTCCAAGAAAAATATGAATCAGTCCCAGGCCTTGGAAGAGCTCAAAAGGGATTTTGAGAAGCAAGTAAGGGAAGTAGAGGAAAAACTGGGAAGAGAAATGAGAGTGATGCAAGAAAATCATGAAAAAAAGTCAACAGCTTGCTAAAGGAGACCCAAAAAATACTGAAGAAAATAACACCTTAAAAAATAGCCTAACCCAAATGGCAAAAGAGGTCCAAAAAGCCAATGAGGAGAAAATGCCCTAAAAAGAAAAATTGGCCAAATGGAAAAGGAAGTCCAAAAGATTACTGAAGAAAATACTTCCTTAAAAATTAGAATAGAGCAATTGGAAGCTAGTGACTTTATGAGAAATCAAGACACTGTAAAACAAATCTAAAAGAATGAAAAATTAGAAAACAATGTGAAATATCTCATTGGAAAAACAACTGACCTGGAAAATAGATTCAGGAGAGAGAATTTAAAAATTATGGGACTATCTGAAAGCCATGATCAAAAAAAGAGCCTAGACATCATCTTTCAAGGAATTATCAAGGAAAACTGCCCTAATACAGTAGAACCAGAGGGCAAAATAGAAATTGAAAGAATCCACTGATCTCTTCCTGAAAGAGATCCCCAAAGGAAAACTCCTAGGAATATTGTAGCCAAATTCCAGAGTTCCCAGGTCAAGGAGAAAATACTACAAGCTGCCAGAAGGAAACAATTCAAGTACTATAGAAACACAAGCAGGATAACACAAGATTTAGCAGCTTCTACATTGGAACATAATATTCCGGAGGGCAAAGGACATAGGATTACAACCAAGAATCACCTGCCCAGCAAAACTGAGTATAATCCTTCAGGGGAAAAAAATGGTCATTCAGTGAAATAGAGGACTTTCAAGCATTCTTGATGAAAAGACCAGAGTTGAATAGAAAATTTCACTTTCAAATACAAGACTCAAATGGGACATGAAGAAGTAAACAGGAAAGAAAAATCATAAGAGACTTATTAAGGTTGAACTGTTTACATTCCTGCATGGAAAGATGATATTTATAACTCATGAGACCTTTGTCAGTAGTTGAAGGAAAAAAATTATATGTATGTATAGGTAGATAGATAGATAGATAGATAGATAGATAGATAGATAGATAGATAGATAGATAGATGACACAGGGTGAGTTGAAGATTAAGGGGTCATATCTGGAGAATAAAATTAAGGGATGAGAGAGGATTATACTCAGAGAAGAAGAAAGGGAGAGGTAGAATGGGGTAAATTATCTCACAAAAAACCCTAGAAAATAAAATGCCCTTACAGTGGAGGGGAAATGGGGGAAGGTGAGAGGGAATGAGTGAATCTTATTCTCATAGGATTTGGCTTAAGAGGAAATAACATACACATTCAATTGAGTAGAAAATCTGTCTTACCCTATGGGAAAATAGGGGGAGAAGGGAACAAGGGAACAGGGGGATGATAGAGAGGAGGGCAGATTGGGAAAGGGGGTAATCAGAAGCAAATACTTCTGAAGAGAGACAGGGTCAAAAGAAAGAATAGAATAAATGAGAGGGCAGGATAGGATTAAGGGAAATAGAGTTAGTTTTTTACAACATGTCTACTATGGAAGTGTTTTGCATGACTGCACATGTATAACCTATATTGAGTTGCTTGCCTTTTCAATGAGGGTGGGTGGGGAGGGAGGAAGGGAGAGGATTTGAAACCTAATGTTTTAATAACATGTATAAAAAAAGTTTTCATATGCTACTGGGAAATAAGAAATACAAGAAATGGGGTACAGAAGTCTGTCCTGCCCTACAGGAAAATAGAAGGGGAAGGGAATAGAAGGGGGGGAGAGATAGAAGAGAAGCAGACTAGGGAAGGATATTCAGAATGCATGCCATCTTGTGGTGGGGGAAGGGTGAGAGGGGGTAAAACTTTGGAACTCAAAATCTTGTGGAAGTAAATATTGAAAACTGAAAATAAATAAATTTATAAAGCGAAACAAAGCAAAACATTGGAACATCCATCCAAATTGGCTCCATCAGAAATATATGTAACTGAGGTACACAATTTCATAATGATAATGAAAAACATAATTGTTGTGATGAATTTTCAGTTTGGAATCAGGAATAGCTATCACCGGGAATGTGGAACTCAATTACAAATGAATTGCTTTGTAATTATAAATTGCCAAATACAGTAATTATTGCAGCAGGACCATGGTAATTAGCTTGTAGATGCTTATTCTAGAGTCTTGTAATGCTTTCCAATCAAAGAAAAATATCACTGGCTCTATGCAGCTGCCTGGACTTTGGGTCAAATGCTTTCCTGAAGATCTGCCTTGAATGTGACCTTTGCCATTGCAGCCGAATTTGTCCACACCATGACAGTTTCCAAGTCACCCTTCACAGCTAATGCCAGAAATATCGGTTCAGGAAGATGAGAAGATAACACACTGCAGGCAAATACTAGACAAAATAATTTGGTTGCTGAGTCTGTGATTCAGGAATTTAAAATATAAATAAAGACAACCTCTGCTAACATCCTCTTCTGATGTGTCGCTGTGGCTCAGAGGTGATGCTGAGCTCTTGAGGACTGTGTCAAAGTTGGCATGTCCCACTGAGCTAGGAAGGATTAGAATACAAGCCCAGGGATGAATAAATGTGTAGCAACTCTGGAGCCCTCTTCTCACATCTGGAGTTCCTATGATAGCCCAAGGTAAAGAATCAGTATGGGTTGACATCCAAAGAAAATAAAAGTGTTCAATGAAATCCTACCATAGTATATACTAACTACTTGATGAGTACTTGTAGGTTTTTTTGATACAAAAATCATGACTATGAATATTTTGGAACATATATTTTTGGAAATGACTTTTCTTTTGCAGTTTTATTGGTATCTTCTGTTTTTAAAATATATACATTTCTGACTATATTCCTCTTTCCTTTTCACTACCAGTGATCCATCTCATGTAGCAAATTATTTAAAAGAGCAATTCCACAAAAGTAACTGCTCATCAGCTGTGCATGTACATTGTAAATGTATAATGCTTCACACCCATAGCTCCCCACCTCTTCAAAGAAGGGAGGTAAGTGTGTTTACTCATCTTTTTTCTGGGGCCAAGCTTCATCAATATACTTAAAGTCCAGTTTCATTTTTTGTTCTTTCCATTTACATTGTTGTATATATTGTGTGTATATTGTTTTCCTCCTTTGGCTTTTGTTCATATGTTTCCTTGCCCTTAGCCAAATTCTATACATACATAATTTCTTATAATGTTGTATTATTCCATTACATTCATCTTTCACATTTTGTTGAGCCATTTTCCAGTCAATGTGCATCTGCTTTGTTTCAAGTTCTTTGCTACCAACAAAAAAATTTCTGCTAGAAATATTGTGGTGTTTATGGGACCTTCCTATCATTGATCACCTTGCCTCAACAGTGGATTTCCAATTCAAAGGATATGAAGTTTTAGGCACTTTCTCAACATGATTGCAAATTTCTTTCCAGAATGATTGGATCAATTCACATTACAGTATTAGCAAGAACCTTTTTTCTGTCTTCAACCTTCCTGGGGCACATGAAGAGTATTGCCACCTTAGGGATAAAAGTTATGAATTAATGATTCCAAATGGTTTTCTAGAATGTTTGGGACAATTCACTATATATTTGTGTACCGGTTTTCCCCACAGAATTTCCAACCATGATATTTTAATCTTTTGTCATCTTTTTAGCCTTGTTTTTAAAAAACACTTTATTTGCCAAGAGAATCATATTTATTCCTTATTAAGGAAAGTTCCCATAATAATGACTTGATTCACAGAATATTTCTTGGGCACAGAGAGATGGTTGTTGCTAACATTGTATCAAAGAAATTGTATTTTCTGAGTATGTTTTCCAAATCTCTGCAGTTACAGAGAAACATTGAGAAGTTGTCTAGAAGCCAAAAAAGAGATGGGTTCATTCATCCTAGTTACTTCTGCACATACAAATATAGGGAAAAGCTAAAAAGCTAATAGGTTAAAAAGGGGAGATCTAGTGCCATAGGATCTATGCATTTTTAAAGAAGGATTCTTCTATGTTAGGGTCTGTAAGTGGAAGCATTACCTGGTTCAGTGGGAAGAGCATCAGTCTTGGAGTGAGAGTCTGAGTCTGAGTTCCAGTTCTATCATTTTTTACTTGTGTGACCCTGGATAAGCTAGTCATATCTGTC
The DNA here is from genome assembly GCF_003287225.1 of Phascolarctos cinereus. Lineage (NCBI taxonomy): Eukaryota > Metazoa > Chordata > Mammalia > Diprotodontia > Phascolarctidae > Phascolarctos > Phascolarctos cinereus. The sequence continues at coordinate 331,976,287 of NW_027556098.1, forward strand.
CATCAGTTTTCACACCTATAAATTAGAAATAATGATAATAATTGTACAACTTACCTCAAGAAGATGTAAGTAAAATGTTTTATAAACCTTAAAGCTCTTTAGAAACAGGTATATTATTAGTGATTGTTATTTTTATTATTTTAGAGAAAAGTGGCTCAGGAATGGGTTCTAGTCTTCCCTTCAAACCTGGCCCAGGACTCCCCAAACTACCTCTTTACCCTGCCTTGTGGCCTCCTCACATTGGCAATGCCTACATTCCTATGGCCTCCAATTGATGAGTTCCTCCCTAGTCTTCCTGATTCTAAGTCCGGTGCTCTATCCACTATGCCACCTAGCGGCCCTATATCTGGCCACTGGACCGAGATGGCTCTGGAGGAGAAAATGAAGCTGGTGACTTTGCACAGCCCTCCCTCACTTAAATCCAATTCACTTACAAGTCATGGCATCACCTTCCTGATGTCATGGTCCTCTTCAAGAATGAAGGATAAACCACAATCTTCTCTAGAACCTGCATTTGAGGAAACACCTACCATAGCCATACTCACTTTAAACCCAGGCCAGTCCATGATTTCCATATCCATCTTAAACTGAAATGCATCCATTTTAAAATGTGGCATCCTCCCCTATCAGTATGCAGACACATTGAGAATAGGGACTGTCTTTCTTTTGGCTTATATTTATATTCCCAGTGTTTAGCACAGTGCCTGGAATATAGTAATTACTTAATTAAAGCTTTATCTGTCTTTCCCTATTCATCTGATATGAGTCAGGTTCTCAGGTTACATCAGTTTTATTGATGTGAGGCAGGTAGGTGTCACAGTGAATAGATTGCTGGTCCTAGAGTGAGGAAGACTTGAATTCAAATCTAGTCACAGACATTTACTAACTCTGTGACCCTGAGCAAGTCACTTAATTTCTATCTGCCTCTGTCTCCTGAACTGTAAAGTAGGGATAATAGTAGCACCTACCTCATAGGGTTTTTGTGAGGATCAAATAAGATAATATTTATAATATTTATAAAAGTGCCTGACATATAGTAGGTGCTTAATAAATGCTTGTTTTCTTAACTTAGGGGGAAAAAGTGAAAAAAATTGTGGAGAAAAAAGTGTTTTACTTATTATTTGTTTTGATTTATTATCCCCCTTCAAAAAACAACAACAAAAAACTCAAACCAACCAACCAAACTGGGAATAAAGTAATGCCAATTGACTGGGGAGTGACTGAAGAATGTCCAATGAATGTCGTAAAATATCTTTGCATATAAAGCAATGAGAATATGAAGGATTCTGAGAGTAATGAAGTAGAGCCATATGTAGAAGGACTATGATAACGTGAAAGCCTGCAGCACAAAAGAACAGGACAACTCAGATTGGTGCTTTCTCCAGGTTACAAGAACCGGTGAGGAGTCCCAAGCTTTTCTTCTGGGCATAGTGGGAGTCTAGCTGTGGTTTAAGTTAAGTGCCCTTGGTCATAGTCAATAGACTGATTTGTTTCAAAGGATGAGTTCTTTGGAGAGGGGAAGTATTACTAATAACAATGTTATAAAAAGAAGCATTAAATCTTTTATTTTTTTCTTCCCCCCCCAATTTTATTAATTTATTGATTTATCAACAATCACTTCCATCTGCTTTAGAGTTGAAAATTTTTCTCCCCCTTCCCCCCCCCAAGATCGCACACAATCTGATATAGGCTTTACATTTACATTCCTATTAAACATATTTTCACATTAGTGAAGTTGTAAGTAAAAATTAAAACCAATAGGAGGAACCATCAGAAAGATGAAACAAAACTCAACAGAAGGTAAAAATAAGTGATAGCAATTCGACTTCCATAGTTCTATCTTTGGATGTGGACAGCATTTTCCATCCCGAGGCCTCTGGAGATATCTTAGATCCTTGTAATGCTGAGAAGGGTTCAGTTTAACAATATTAGTCATCGCATAACATGGCTGTTATTGTGTACAAAGTCTTCCTGGTTCTGCTCACTTCACTCAGCATCAGGCCATATAGGTCTTTCCAGGTTTTTCTGAAGTCAGCCTGTTCATCATTTCTTATAGCACAATAGCATTCCATTACATTCATATACCACAACTTGCTCAGCCATTCCCCAATGGATAGGCATCCTCTCAATTTCCAATTCTTTGCCACCACAAAAAGAGCTGCTATGAATATTTTTGTACATGTGGGTCCTTTTCCCATTTGTTTGATCTCTTTGGGATAATAGCCCTAGAAGCACTATTGCTGGATCAAAGGGTATGCACATTTTTGTAGCCCTTTGGGCATATCCAAATTGTTCTCCAAAATGGTTGGATCATTTCACAGCTCCACTAACAATGTATTAGTGTTCCAATTTTCCCACATCCTCTTCAACTTTTATCATTGTCTTGTTTTGTCATGTTGGCCAATCTGATAGGTGTGGTGTGGTACCTCAGAGTTGTTTTGATTTGCATTTCTCTAATCAATAATGATTTGGAGCATTTTTTCATATGACTATAGATGGCTTTAATTTCTTCATCTGAGAACTGTCTGTTCATATCCTTTGACCATTTATCAACTGGGGAATGGCTTGTGTTCTTATAAATTTGTCTTAATTCTCTATATATTTTAGAAATGAGGCCTTTATCAGAAAGACTGGTTGTAAAATTTCTTTCCCAATTTTCTACCTTGCTTCTAATCTTAGTTGCATTGGCTTTGTTTGTGCAAAAACTTTTCAATTTAATGTAATCAAAATTATCCATTTTGCTTTTCATGATGTTCTCTATCTTCTGTTTGGTCATGAATTATTCTTTTCTCCATAAATCTGATAGGATTTATACCAGGAATGCAGGGTTGGTTCAATATTGGGAAAACTATCAGCATAATTGAGCATATCAATACCAAAAGCAGCAGAAATCACAATGATCATCTCAATAGATTCAGAAAAAGCTTTTGATAAAATACAACACCCATTCCTATTAAAAACACCAGAAAGCATAGGTATAAATGGAGTCTTCCTTAAAATAATAAATAGCATCTGTCTAAAACCTTCAGCAAGCATTATATGTAATGGGGACAGGCTAGAAGCATTTCCAATAAGATCGGGGGTGAAACAAGGATATCCATTATCACCACTGTTATTCAATATTGTACTGGAAACCTTAGCTTTAGCAATAAGAAAAGAAAAAGAAATTGAAGGCATTAGAATAGGCAAAGAAGAAACAAAGCTATCACTCTTTGCAGATGACATGATGATATACTTAGTGAATCCTAGAGAATCAAGTAAAAAACTACTTGAAATAATAAACAACTTTAACAAAGTTGCAGGCTATAAAATAAACCCACATAAATCATCAGCATTTCTATGTATTACCAACAAAGCCCAACAGCAAGAGATAGAAAGAGAAATCCCATTTAAACTTACTGTAAACATTATAAAATATTTAGGAGTCTACCTCCCGAAACAAACCCAGGAACTCTATGAACACAATTACAAAACACTTTTCACACAAATAAAATCAGATCTAAATAATTGGAAAAACATCAGTTGCTCATGGGTAGGCCGAGCTAATATAATAAAAATGACAATCCTACCTAAGCTAATTTACTTATTCAGTGCCATACCAATCAAACTACCAAAAAATTACTTTATAGAGTTAGAAAAAATAATAACAAGATTCATTTGGAAAACCAAAAAGTCTAGAATATCAAAGGAACTAATGAAAAGAAATGCAGGGGAAGGTGGCCTAGCAATTCCAGATCTTAAATTGTATTATAAAGCATCAATCATCAAAACTGCTTGGTACTGGCCAAGAAATAGGGAGGTGAATCAGTGGAATAGGTTGAATATGCAAGACACAGTAGTCAATGACTATAGTAATCTATTATTTGATAAACCCAAAGACCCAGCTTCTGGGATAAGAACCCACTCTTTGAAAAATACTGCTGGGAAAACTGGAAAAGAGTATGGCAGAAACTAGGCATAGGCCCAAATCTCACACCATATACCAAAATAAAGTCAAAATGGGTTCATGACTTAGATATAAAGACTGATACCATAAATAAACTGGGAGAACAAGGAATAGTTTACCTATCAGATCTATAGAGAACAGAAGAATTCATGACCAAGCATTAAATCTTTTAAAAATTCTTTCCCAGTGTTTTTCTCTATTTGAAATCAAGCACCAGATAACTGTACTCCCAAGTTTCCTCCTAATAAGTTTGGTGTCAGCAATATAAATTAGCAAATAAGCAAACAAGTAAATAAAGCAAGGAAGTAAATAAATGAATCAACGAACAAATAAATACATATTTTAAAATATTTTCCTTAATTGTTCTTGTCTTCCAATGCATTTCTATCTCCAAATATGATACCGTGATAATTTTATGAATAAATAAAATCATTCAATGGAAAAAGCATAGCATTTGAAGTTAGAGGACCTGGGTTCAGCTTTGCTCTCCATCACATTATCTATATGACTTGGGGCATGCCAGTTAACGTTTATGGGACTCTGTTTCCTCATCTATAAACCAAGAGGCTTGGAATAGATGACCTTTAAAGTCCCTTCCTGGCCTAAGTCTATGGTTATTTTACTAACTGATAATGTATTTTATCTCTGTAAGAGGAAGCAGCAAAAAAAAATAGAGTCACATCCCAAGGAGTTTTAAAGGCTTTCTGTAAACATTCTGTCACTGGTGTTTCTAAGGGAGTGTTTGTATTTAATTGAAAAAAAAAGGCATAGACATATACAGTTAAAACCTATGGTCCTGGTAGTTGTTGAGATGTCAGTTATGTCAGACAAATGGTTACTGCAGACATGTTCAGTCCTTTATGGTCCTGGAAAAGGCAATTTACTTCACATAAGTACTTTATTTCCAAGATGGTGTTTGTCTAGAGTGGGTTTGACATAACATCAGTCCAAGAGGGACTAGTTCCATGTTTAGTACATCCAGCATTGCTAACAACCTGCTTTTTACCATTAAGGACAATTGAACCATCACACCTGAATTGTAGTACCACAATCCTAGATGTGGTCACGGAGGAGATAGACATGGAACTAAAGAGAAAAAAGAGGAGAAAAGCAGCTAGATTGGACTGAGGCTATATAATAGAGATTCCAAAGAATTAAAAATGAATACTACACAAAGGTCAATGGAGAGATGCTTGGTGAATATGAGCAGGATGCAATTTATAACCAGTTAGGAATTTCAAAGAAATAATAGGAGTAAAAGATGTTGGCAAGGAAATTTATGATAGGAAGAGAGATGGATTGTTCGTGTTGAGAGTTCCAGAGATGACAGGTAGACCGAATTTTCCTATTACTCTTGTTATGTTAGGAGAAAGTGAAGAAGGCCTCTTGTGATGAACTCAGGGACAAAAGTTGCTTAGAACAGGTAATGATCTATATCTTTTGAGGGGCCATCCAGTCAATGAGGTCACTGATCCATTTGAGTAATGAATCTATATTCATAAGTGAGAGCTGACTCTAGGTATGTAGAAGTAGAAAGTATGATTAGTTAGTTAATGAGTCTGTTCCAGTAATAGGATGTGAGTCAGTGGGTTGTCAATATGGTATGAGTAGTTGTATGTGGCCATGGGTTGCAAGCTGTAAGAGAATGGAGGTATTGTTCAGGTTGGGATCCTGGGAGGCTTTGTGTTGTCCCCTCAGGCAAACCTCCATTTGGGGTAAATGAGAAGGAAGAGTGCACTGTGTCAGGTACTTCTGCAGTGCTTGACAGGTGAGTTTGAGGATCCTAATGCCCCTCTTTAGAGGATAAGTCAGCAACATTTGGGAGATTGTGATGATGAAGCCCTCAGGGGCAGATGTAAGTATTTGGTTAATATAGTTCTGATGCCTTGTAGTTTACAAATGGAAAAATAGATAGATTTGGAGAGAGAGAGAGAGAGAGAGAGAGAGAGAGAGAGAGAGAGAGAGAGAGAGAGAGAGAGAGAGAGAGAGACATATACAGGCAGGCAGAGACAGAGACAGACAGAGAAACAGAGACAGAGAGTGAGAGACAAAGAGATAGACAAAGAGACATACAGACAGAGCCAGAGAGACAGAAGCAGAGAGACAGAAGCAGAGACAAAGAGACAGACAGAGAGGTCAGGTGGGACCTTACAAATTTGCTCTCGCTTGTTCGTTTTATAGATGAGGTAACTGGGTGAAGCAGAGAGGTGAATTTCCTGCACCTCAGGTCACAAGGCAATAAAGAGCAGAGCTCAGATTCAAGCCTAGCTCCATGGACTTCAGACACGGGACTCTGTCTGCCATGTCACCATTTTTGCACATGATCACACTCATATACTTAAAGCTAGAAGCCACCTTGGGGACTATCGAGTCCAATCCCTTTGTTGATTCCTTTATTCTGATGGAGCCTGGGTCAAGGGATTAGCTTTGTTCTGAAGTGAGCCTGCCCTTCACAGATAAAAATTCAGGCATGAATGTACTGCTAGAGACTTTGTGAAGGCCCTCAGGAGGTTGAGAAATGATCTCTCATTTGGCTGAGAACCTCAGACTACTGTTATTCATTGCAGGGCCTGGTTTGGAAATTGTTGCAATATGTCCTCATGCTTAATTGATTTGCATAAAATATGAATTATTTATTTGACTATATGGTTGGCATTATGGGTTTGTTTATTTTCAGATCCTGCCCTTTGTGTTCCTGGGAACCCTGAAATTGAAAGTTTTCTGCATTCAAGGTGGGCAGCAGAAAGGCTGTAATGACTGGCTGGGGAACCTCAAACTGAGCAGTAGGAAGATAAACACAGCATGTGGGGATCCAAGATGGAAAGCGTGGCATTTGGGCATATTGTCTAAGTGTAGCCACATTGAAAAAAACTGGTAGTTGAAATTTAATAATAAAGTTAAATTTTTACATTGGAAAATGAAAGGTCTGGGAAAAAAAAAACAACAACTGCTAATCTCCATTTTGGCTATAATTTTTCTTTCTTTTTTTTTATTTCAATTTTTTTTTATTTTTTCCATATGCTTTTGAGTTGAAAATTTTTCTCCCTTTTCCTCCCCCCCACCCTCCCCAAGATGGCGCACAATCTGATATAGGCTTTACATTTACATAGCCATTAAACATTTTCACATTAGTGAAGTTGTAAGTAAAAATTAAAACCAATACAAGGAGCCATCAGAAAGATGAAATAAAACACAACAGAAGGTAAAAATAAGTGATAGCAATTCAACTTCTATAGTTCTTTCTTTGGATGTGGACAGCATTATCCATCCCGAGTCCTCTGGAAATGTCTTAGATCCTCATAATGCTGAGAAAGGTTCAGTTTAACAATCTTAGTCATTGCATAATGTGGCTGTTATTGTGCACAAAGTCTTCTTGGTTCTGCTCACTTCACTCAGCATCAGACCATATAACTCTTTCCAGGTTTTTCTGAAGTCAGCCTGTTCATCATTTCTTATAGCACAATAGTATTCCATTACATTCAAATATCACAACTTGCTCAGCCATTCCCCAATGGATAGGCATCCTCTCAATTTCCAATTCTTTGCCACCACAAAAAGAGCTGCTATGTATATTTTTGTACACATGGGTCCTTTTCCCATTTGTTTGATCTCTTTGGGATAATAGCCCTAGAAGCACTATTGCTGGATCAAAGGGTATGCACATTTTTGTAGCCCTTTGGGCATAGTTCCAAATTGTTCTCCAAAATGGTTGGATCATTTCACAGCTCCACCAACAATGTATTAGCGTTCCAATTTTCCCACATCCTCTCCAACATTTATCATTTTCCTGTTTTGTCATGTTGGCCAATCTGATAGGTAGGTGTGGTGTGGTACCTCAGAGTTGTTTTGATTTGCATTTCTCTCAATAACAATTTAGAGCATTTTTTCATATGACTATAGATGGCTTTAATTTCTTCATCTGAGAACTGTCTGTTCATATCCTTTGACCATTTATCAACTGGGGAATGGCTTGTGTTCTTATAAATTTGTCTTAATTCTTTATATATTTTAGAAATGAGGCCTTTATCAGAAAGACTGGTTGTAAAATTCTTTCCCAATTTTCTACCTTGCTTCTAATCTTAGTTGCATTGGCTTTGTTTGTGCAAAAACTTTTCAATTTAATGTAATCAAAATTATCCATTTTGCTTTTCATGATGTTCTCTATCTCCTGTTTGGTCATGAATTCTCCTGTTCTCCATAGATCTGATAGGTAAATTATTCCTTGTTCTCCCAGTTTATTTATGGTATCAGTCTTTATATCTAAGTCATGAACCCATTTTGACTTTATTTTGGTATATGGTGTGAGATTTGGGCCTATGCCTAGTTTCTGCCATACTCTTTTCCAGTTTTCCCAGCAGTATTTTTCAAAGAGTGGGTTCTTATCCCAGAAGCTGGGGTCTTTGGGTTTATCAAATAATAGATTACTATAGTCATTGACTACTGTGTCTTGCATATTCAACCTATTCCACTGATCCACCTCCCTATTTCTTAGCCAGTACCAAGCAGTTTTGATGATTGATGCTTTATAATACAATTTAAGATCTGGAATTGCTAGGCCACCTTCCCCTGCATTTCTTTTCATTAGTTCCTTTGATATTCTGGACTTTTTGTTTTCCAAATGAATCTTGTTATTATTTTTTCTAACTCTATAAAGTAATTTTTTGGTAGTTTGATTGGTATGGCACTGAATAAGTAAATTAGCTTAGGTAGGATTGTCATTTTTATTATATTACTGGCCTACCCATGAGCAACTGATGTTTTTCCAATTATTTAGATCTGATTTTATTTGTGTGAAAAGTGTTTTGTAATTGTGTTCATAGAGTTCCTGGGTTTGTTTCGGGAGGTAGACTCCTAAATATTTTATAATGTTTACAGTAAGTTTAAATGGGATTTCTCTTTCTATCTCTTGCTGTTGGGCTTTGTTGGTAATACATAGAAATGCTGATGATTTATGTGGGTTTATTTTATAGCCTGCAACTTTGTTAAAGTTGTTTATTATTTCAAGTAGTTTTTTACTTGATTCTCTAGGATTCACTAAGTATATCATCATGTCATCTGCAAAGAGTGATAGCTTTGTTTCTTCTTTGCCTATTCTAATGCCTTCAATTTCTTTTTCTTTTCTTATTGCTAAAGCTAAGGTTTCCAGTACAATATTGAATAACAGTGGTGATAATGGATATCCTTGTTTCACCCCCGATCTTATTGGAAATGCTTCTAGCCTGTCCCCATTACATATAATGCTTGCTGAAGGTTTTAGACAGATGCTATTTATTATTTTAAGGAAGACTCCATTTATACCTATGCTTTCTAGTGTTTTTAATAGGAATGGGTGTTGTATTTTATCAAAAGCTTTTTCTGAATCTATTGAGATGATCATGTTGTTGTTGATATGCTCAATGATGCTGATAGTTTTCCTAATATTGAACGAACCCTGCATTCCTGGTATAAATCCTAACTGGTCATAGTGTATTATTCTTGTGACAAGTTGCTGTAATCTACTTGCTAATATTTTGTTTAAAATTTTTGCGTCTATATTCATTAGAGAAATTGGTCTATAATTTTCTTTCTCTATTTTGACTCTTCCTGGTTTAGGTATCAACACCATATTTGTATCATAAAAAGAATTTGGTAAGACTCCTTCTTCACCTATTTTCCCAAATAGTTTATATAGTATTGGAATTAATTGTTCTTTAAATGTTTGATAGAATTCGCCTGTAAATCCATCTAGCCCTGGAGATTTTTTCCTAGGGAGTTCATCAGTGGCTTGTTCAATTCTTTTTCTGAGATGGGGTTATTTAAGTATTTTAATTCCTCTTCGGTTAATCTGGGCAATTTATATTTTTGTAAATATGTATCCATTTCACTAAGATTGTCAAATTTGTTGGCATATAGTATGGCAAAGTAATTCCTAATTATTATCTTAATTTCCTCTTCCTTGGTGGTAGCTTTGCCCTTTTCATTCTTGATACTAGTAATTTGGTTTTCTTCTTTCTTTTTTGTAATTAAATTAACCAAAGGCTTATCTATTGTATTGGTTTTTTCATAAAACCAGCTCTTAGTTTTATTTACTAGTTCAATAGTTTTCTTAATTTCAAGTTTATTAATTTTTCCTTTTGTTTTCATTATTTCTAATTTGGTGTTTAGTTGAGGATTTTTAATTTGTTCTTTTTCTAGTTTTTTTAGTTGTATGCCCAATTCATTAATCTCCTCTTTTTCTATTTTATGTAAGCATTTAGAGATATAAAACTTCCCCTAAGAACTGCTTTTGCTGCATCCCATAGGTTTTGGTATGTTGTCTCATTATTGTCATTCTCTTGAATGAAATTATTGATTGTTTCTATGATTTGTTGTTTGACCCAATCATTTTTTTGGATTAGATTATTTAGTTTCCAATTATTTTTTCATCTCTCTTTCCATGGCCCTTTGTTACATATAATTTTTATTGCATTGTAATCTGAAAAGGATGCATTTAATATTTCTGCCTTTTGGCTATAATTTATATCTGATATTTTCAACCACAGGACTGATCTTTGCCTGGTTCAGTCTTTCTCATCTTTTGGTATATAGTTGTTTTCATATCATCTCCCCCATTAGATTGTAAACTCCTTGAGGGCAAGGGCTGTCTTTTGTCTTTTAAAAAATTTTTACGTTAGTCACGTTGTGAAAGAAGAATCAGAAAAGGGAAAAACCATGAGAAAGAAAAAACCCAACAAAAACAAATGAAAAGAGTATGCTTTGATCTACATTCAGACTCCATAGATCTTTCTCTGAATGTGGATAACATTTTCTATTCTGAGTCCTTTGGAATTGTCTTAGATCATTGCATTGCTGTGAAAAGGCAAGTCTATCAAAGTTGATCATCACACAATGTTTCTGTTATTGTGTACAGTGTTCTCTTGGTTCTGCTCACTTCATTCAGCATCAGTTCATGTAAGTCTTTCCAGGTTTTTCTGAAATCCACCTGTTTATCATTTCTTATATCACAGTAGCATTCCATTACATTCATATACCACAGCTTGTTCAGTCATTCCCCAATTGATGGGCATCCCCTGAATTTCCAATTCTTTGCCGCCACAAAAAGAACTGCTGTATTTTTATACGTGTGGGTCCTTTTCCCTTTTTCATGATCTCTTTGGGATACAGACCCATTAGAGGTATTGCTGGATCAAAGAGTATGCATAGTTTTACAGCCTTTCGGGTGTAGTTACCAATTGTTCTCCAGAATGGTTGGATCAGTTCACAACTCTACCAACAATGAATTAGTGTTCCAATTTCTCCACATCTTCTTCAACATTTATCATTTACATTTTCTGTCATATTAGCCAGTCTGATTGGTATAAGGTGGTACCTCAGAGTTGTTTTAATTTGAATTTCTCTAATCAATAGTGATATAGAGAATTTTTGATATGAGTATATATAGCTTTAATTTTTTTCATCTGAAACTGCCTGTTCTTATCCTTTGACTACTTATCAGTTGGAGAATGACTGGTATTCTTATAAGTTTGACTCAGTTCTCTATATATTTGAGAAATGAGGCCTTTATCAGAAACACTTGCAGTAAAAATTGTTTCCCAGCTTTCTGCTTTCCTTCTAATATTGGTTTCATTGGCTTTGTTTGTGCAAAACCTTTTTATTTAATGTAATCAAAGCCATCCATTTTGCATTTCATAATGTTCTCTGTCTCTTGTTTGGTCACAAACTCTTCCCTTCTCCATATTCTTTGATCTCCTAATTTGCTTACAGCATCACCTTTTGTGTCTATCTATTTTATCAAAAATCTAAATTTATTTAACATTTAAATAATTAAATAATTTAATAAATATTTATTTAATAAAATTTCCAATTTTCTGAGCAGTTTTTAATCATATAGTGAGTTCTTATCCTAGAAGTTGGAGTGTTTGGGTTTATCAAATAGTATATCATTATAGTCATTGTTTACTGTCTTGTGTACCTAACCTGTTGTACTGATCCACCACTTTATTTTTCAGCCAGTACAAAATAGTTTTGATAATCGCCACTTTATAATATAGTTTTAGATCAGGTATGGCTCGGCTACCTTCCTCTGCACTTGTTTTCATTAATTCCTTTGATATTCTTGACCTTTTCCCCAATGCATAGAATAGTGCCTGGCATGTAGTAGGTGCTTATTGACTGACTGACTGGATACCCTAATTGGAGATATGAAAAATAAGAGTGTGCTACCTTTTGGAGTAATAAATTTCCTCTTTGCTGGAAGTCTTAGAGTAGGAAGTGAGACAGGCAGTTAGGTGTGCTAGACCTGGAGGCAGGAAGACCTGAGTTCAAATTACACTTCAGATACTTAGTAGCTGTGTGAACTTGAGCAAGTTACTTAATAACCAATATTTGCCTCAGTTTCCTCAAGTGTAAAATGGGGATAACAATAGCATTTACCACCCAGATATGTTGTGAGGATCAAATGAGATAATATTTGTAAAGTGCTTAGCACAGTGCCTGGCAGATAGTAGGCACTATATAAATGCTTGTTATTATTCACTATTACTGTTACTTGTCACAGATGATTAGAAGGGATTCTTGTCAAAATGGGTGAGGTGACCCTGCAGTCCCTCCCACCTCTGGTAATCCTGCAATTGTAATTCTGTGGCCTAGGTTAAATGTCATCATTTGCATGAACTCTTTCCTGGTCTTCCTAGTTGGAAATAATCTTTCCTTTCTTGGATCCTATCACAAAAATCACAAGTGACAGCTAGGTAGTGTAATGGATAGACTGCTGTTCTTAGTGTCAAGAACACCTCAGTTTCAATCCTACTTTCGACACTGTGCTGGACCCACCATAAAACATAATAACTGACTGCTGGGTGGCATAGTGGGAAAAGTACTAGACTTGGAGAAAGGAAGACCTGAGTTCAAATCCTTCTTCATATACTTACTAGTTGTATGACCCTGAGCAAGTCAGTTAATCTCAGATTGCCTCAATTTCCTCAACTACAAAGTGTGCGATAATAACAGCACCTACCTCTCAGACATGTTGTGAGGATCAAATGAGATAATGTTTATAAAGTGCTTAGCACCGTAACTGGCCCACAGTAGGTGTTTTGTAAATGTTTATTCCTTTCCCTTCCTTAGTAACTTACACTTCCCCTTATCTTAATCTGTAAAGTGGAGTTAATAATATCACCTAGGGTTGTTGTGAGGATCAAATGAAAATCTATATGACATACTTTGCAAAACTTAAAGTGCTATATAAGTCTTAACTGCTATTATTAATGATTAATACATTGTTAATATGAGTATTGCAAAAAAAGTGCTACATGTGCTACATAATTTTTATTACTATGCTTTAAATTTGTAAAATGTAAAAACTTATTCTCCTTCAAGCATTCCTGAACAACTCTGTGAAATAGATGTTGTGGGAATTATTGTTCCCATTTTGCAGATGAGAAAACTGAGACTCGAAAGTTGAAGTGATTTGCCCTTGCCATATAGCTAGCAAATATTAGAGGTGGAATTTAAACCCAGATCTTTCCTACTCCAAGCCCAGAATGTTTTCTATTATGTCTCATGACCTCACTTACAGAATAACATAGCATTGGCCATGCTTTTCATATACACTAATCATATTCTATTTTGCATGTTAACTATATACTTATTTGCCACATTCTCTTTCCACCCCGATTAGAATGTAAATTATTTAAAGGCAAGGATCACATCCTATTTCATCTTTGTGTTTCTCTTCATGCCTTGCAGTATTCTGCTGGTAATGCTCAGCCACTGACTGTTGGGTTGAATTGACCCAGGCAGTGACCACCACTTGATAGCAATGTGCCTAAGAGAAGGCTCTGGTTTTAATATGACTCAGTCGCTTGAGACTTGAATTTGCAAACTTAAGCAAAATAAAGTAACACCAGTAAGTAACATCACAGGGAAAAGATAACTAGCCTTGTAGATTATTAGTGAAATGAGAATTAAGATGATGGCTTCTGTTGGGTTAGTGATCAACATTAAGAACATTACCTAGAAGGTAATTGGATAATTCTTTTCAAATCGTCCCCAAGGTTAGCCTGCATTTCACATACCATCTCATTATACTTGACTCCTCCTCCTGCCCTTCTTGATCTAGCTCAGCTCTCCTTTTCTCTGGTCCTCACACATAGCACTCTGTCTCCTGCCTTTGGGCCTGGAATGCTCTCATCTCTTTCCTCAGCATGGAATGCACAGTCCTTTGGAGTAGGGATGATTTCATTCTTTGTTTTTTATTTCATTTTTTTTTTAATTCACAGCACTTAGCCCAGTGCCTGGTATCTAGGCACCTATAAGAACTTGGTGATTGATCAAAAATAGATACTTGATAAAAGAAATGCCAAGTACCTTAAAAAATTGCTTTTGAGTTTTATTGGAGGAAAAGGGGCTGGAGCCCTATAGGACAGTAAGTTTGTCTTACCTAGAGAAAGTGAGTTTGGGACACTGATCCCCTTCTCCTAGACTGAAGTGCTGTATCTTGAAGAGGAATTAATTCTCAGTCCCAGACATCCCACTTTTCATCTGCTCTCAGAAACACAAATGTGGCAGAATAAATTAGACACCAATAATGCAGAATTTGCCCTTTTCAGATTCAGAACTAGATGGCTACGTGGGCAGATTTCTTAGTTCTCAGTTCAGATAAAGAGAAGCATCTTCCTGCCTTGCAGCTGGCAGGGCCCTTGGAAGGGGTTGGGGAGGAAGGAGGTATCTTTCTCTTTAGCACCCCAGAAATCAGTCAATTGTTCTGTCGCTTTCCTAGCAGCATGCAAAATGTCTCAGTCTTTGTAGAGAGATGATCATTATCTGTGACTCACCCTTATCATTAAATATTTACATAGTCCTTTGTCTTTTAAAGTATTTGTGTGTGTGTATATGTATGTATGTATATATTTGCCAAAGATGTTTGTCAAACCCAGGCTCTGAGTTGCTATACTAGTAATTTAATGAAGGGATAGAGTAACATCAAGATTAAGATAATACAAACACTTCTTAAGTTTCTATTTTATACCGAGTATTGGGCTGGGAGTTGTTGGAGCCACAGTTTAGCTAAAACTAGACTCCTGTCCTCATGAAGTTTCTATCTCCTTGCTGTATGACGCATACACAAATTATTGTCAAATAAAATAAGGCATGATCAGTTCATTAATGAAGTGCATGTAAAACACTACTTTGACGTGGGATTAAATTACTGACTTGAGGGAATCAGGTAAGGCTTCCTGGAATAGATGTGTCTTGAGTTGGGCTTCAGAGAACAGGATTCAACAGGTGATGGAGGGAGGAGGCATTCTAGGCATAGGGAACAGCTCAAGCAGAGGCACAGACATGTTATGTCATGAAGCCTATTGCCTATAATGGATACTTGTTACTAGGGTCAGTAAATTGAGTGTAGGCTCAACCACTGAAATTCAGATAAATCTGGATCTCAACACAGCTTTCATCACTGTTTGCTCTTATACTTGGTTAAAAAAGATAAACTTCAGAGTTGCAAGATGAGGGATGAGGTCTCTTGGCAACAGTTCATCTCAAAAAGAGCTTGGTGTGTTAATGTGTTATAAGTTCAATATAAGCTGAAAGTATGATATGACAGGTGAAAAAAAGCTAATGTGATTGTAGAGCACATTAAGAGGGGCAAAGTATGTGAATCTGGCAAAGTGATAATCCTGATGAATTGGTTTCTATTTACCTCATCATATTCTTTTTCTCATTCCCACAAAGCAGCTAGTTTGTTCCAAGATATAACAGTGCCATCATGGAGTTGGTACCTCATTCCCCTGCCATATTGAATAGTTTGGTCAGATGGTGATGTTGAGTCTGGAGGACAATTGCTAGCATTGGCTGCTCAGGAGGCAGATTCTGCACCTCTTTATGTTGACTGAGCCTAGGAAAGATGGAGAGAGTTGAGGCTAAATCAGTAGGAATGAGTTAGAGACCTCAGCTCCCAAGGATGTAGCTATGTTGGGCCCACTTGCTCCATGCTTTAGTATGACAGTGTTAGCACATTAAGGAAGGCTGTGTGGCAATTGATTCATAGACCAGGAAATGCCAGCTGTTACTAAAAACCTCCATCAATGAACTAGCCTCTCTTATCTTCTGAGCCTGCCCATACCATCCTTTAAATGGTGGACCAGGCTTTTGGAGACAGTGTTTCTAAACTAGTACAGAAAGATGGCTCTTTGTAGGAGGGAAAGCAAGAGAATCAATTTAGGTATCAGTGTGGCAGAGCAAATGAAACTCTGGGGAGCCTGGTTTCTGGGTGGCTTTTAGGGTGTATCTATCTTAGGGTTCACCACGTGGTATGTATCCCTCGGGAACAGTCTGATGTATTGGGTTGTACATAAACTATTGGATGTCTGAAGGCACAGCACACATCCAAATGTTTGGACAGTGATGAGGCTAAATCAAAAGGTCAGAGACAGCAATATCCTTAATAAAACCTTCTGAGCCTTTTCTGATATGCTGTGCCTGCATGGGAATTTGTGATTCTTTCAGTCAGATGCTGTGGGGCCCGGACAAGTGGCCATCATTTGCACTGAGAAGGTCTAGAGACCAGAACAAGGGAGCAAGGTTAGGTTAGATTAATCCCCATACCCAGAGAATGCTTAATTTTTTCTTCTTTCCTTTGACTCTACAATATGAATAATGGATAGAAATGCTCACAGGCAAAATTTAGGCTGGATGTAAGGAAAAACTTCCTAATCATTACAGCTATTTAAAAGTACAATGAGCCATCTTGGTAAGGTTAATGAACTTCCTGTCACTAAAGGTCTTTATGCAAAAGCTGGATAACTTTACTTTGAGGGAGGGGGAGAGAGACAGAGACAGAGAGAGAGAAGCAGAGAGAGACAGAGAGAAAGAGTCAGATACAGACAGAGAGAGACAGAGGCAGAGACAGAGAGAGAGTTGATAACTACTTGTTAGGTACACCATAGGGAAATTTTGTTCAGGTATTTATTTGATTAGATCAGTTTTGAGATTTTATCTGAGTCAGGTCTTCTGGGACTCCAAAGCTCTAAATGTTATAAAGTTCTTTCTCCTGTTGAGCCTAAATCTGCCTCCCACTGTTCCTAGATCTCTCTTCTGAGGTCAATCAGAGAAAATCCAATCTTTCTTCTATAAGACAACCTTTTAAATGCTTGAAAATAGATGTTATGTCTCTGCTAAATCTTCTCTCCTCCAAATTAGCCATTCCCAGTTCTTTCAACTTTCCAGACCAAAGGGCCTCTCCTTGGCCACCACCTGAGCCTTTGTGTGTTGCATAAGTAAGCTGTTCCTTGAGGGCAGGAACTATATTTACTTCCGTTTATCTTCAGCATTTAGCCTAGTGCTTGGCATAATAAATGCTTTTTCATTGACTCATCTTTGTATAATATGGCAACCAGAGCCTTCACTGTCCAGCTCAACATTTTTAAGATCCTCCATAAAAGCAATGAGAAACAAATTCCTGTAAGTCACATGTTGACTTAGAAAACCATAAGTTAACATTATCTATGTTGCATTATATTTTTATTTCATTAAAAATTTCCCAGTTACATTTTAATATTTTTCAGCAACACTGGAGTTTGTAGTCTATGAATTTGACAGCACTGCATCTAGAACCTGTCCATGCCTCTCAAAATGTAATACCTCTACATTTTCATGTATATATGTTTAGATGGTAAGAAGTTAAACAGTTGTGGAACGATTCTGTTCAAAATACCAGCTACCTTGCCATATTAAATCATTTCTTTTGCTACCATTGCTGGATACCAACCCAGTGATAGATCAATAATTGCCTCCTTGAGTTCTTAGATTAAAAATTTCCTGAGAAAACATGCACAGGTTTCTCCATCTATAAAATGAGAATAATAGTAACATCTGCCTCTTAGGGTTGTTGTGAAGATCAAAGGAGATAACATGTCTTTGAAAAGCCTTACATTGCCATATAAATGTGTGCTATTGTTGTTGTTCAGTCATTTTCAGTTGAATATGACTTTTCATGATCGCTTTTGGGGTTTTCTTGGCAAAGATATTGGAGTGGTTTGCTATTTTGCTCTCTAGTTCATTTTTATAGATGAAGAAACTGAGGCAAACAGGGTTAAATGACTTTCCCAGGGACACACAGCTAGTATCCTTTCAAGTCCTTTAGATTCCAAGTTCAGTGTTTTATCTACCTCACCATTTAGCTGCCAAGGCTTTGTGTAGAAGGTTAGCCATTGAGCTGAATTTTGAGTAGAGGTTGAGATTTATAAAGACTGAATTGAGCAAGGATAGAATTCCAGGCATGGTGCACAGCTGGTATAAAGCAGTACCCTGAGATGGAATATCATTAACAGGGAATAGAAAGCAAGCCTGTCGGCTGGCACATGCTTGAGGCTACATTAAAGAAACTATAGGGGTTTAGCCTGAATAAAAGAAACCTTAGGAGGCTGTAATTTGAAGACTGTCCTATAGAAGAGGGATCAGGCTTGCTCTGCTTGGCCCCAGAGGAAAGAAGGAGGAGCAATAGCAGATTTAGGTTAGAAAGAGCTTCCTCACAATTACGGTTGCCCAAAGGGAAAGGGACCTACATGTACCAAAATATTCATAGTAGCCTTTTTTTTTTTGTGGTGGCAAAAAGTTGGAAATTGAGGAAATGCCCATCGATTGGGGAATGACTGAACAAATTATGATGTATTATTGTGATGGAATACTATTGTGCAATAAAAAATGATGAGCAGATGGATTTCGGAAAACCTGGAAAGGCTTACATGAACTGATGCAAAGTGAAATGAGCAGAACCAGGAGAACATTCTGTACAGTAACAGCAACACTGTGTGATGATCAACTATGAATGACTTAGCTCTTCTCAGCAATACAATTATCCAAGACAATTCCAAAGGACTCGTGATGGAAAGTGTCATCCATATCCAGAGAAAGAACTGGTGGAGTCTGAATGCAGAGCAAAAAATACTATTTAGACTTTCTTCATTTTTGTATGTGTTTGTTTCTTTCATAGCATGACTAACATGGAAATAAGTTTTACAGGATTGCACATGTATAACCTATATCAAATTGCTTACTGTTTTGGGGAGGGGAGAGGAGAGGGAAGGAAGGAGGACATTTAGAACTCAAAATTTTAAAAAAATGAATGTTAGAATTGTTTTTACATGTAGTTGGAAAAATAAAGTGCCATTTAAAAAAACAATTAGGGCTGCCTCTAGAATAAGCAGACTGCCTCATTAGTTAATAGGCACTGTGTCACCTGATGTGGTTAGGTAGGGTTTGGGTGATCAGTGGTTGAGAATATCAGAGAGGATTCATTTGTTAGGGGCTTTCACTGAATAACACCTGAGGCCCTCTTCAGCTCTGGTTTAGCTCTAGTTTCACTGCTGATATATGCACATGTTGTCTCTTCTGATAGAACATAAACTTCGTGAAAGCAGGGATTGCTTCAAATTTTCTGTTTTGGCTTTTGTGCCTAGCATGGTGCTTAGGATACAGAAGGTATTTAAATGCTTGTTGATTAATGATTTCTACGAATTTTAGTTAAGAGCATTTTTTAGCCACCTTTCTCTGTCTTTTTCTCCTCTGAGAAGTAAATGGGCAGCTAGGTGGCTCAGTGGATAGAGTACCAGGCCTGGAGTTAGGAAGACACATCTTCCTGAGTTCAAGTATGGCCTCAGACACTTTGTAGCTCTGGGAACATGGGTGAGTCACTTAACCCTGTTTGCCTCAGTTTCCTCATCTATAAAATGAGCTGGAAAGGGAAGTGGTGAACCGCCCCAGTATCTGCCAAGAAAACCCCAAACAGTGTCACAAAGACTCAGACTTGCTTGAAAAATGATGAACAACAAGGAGTAACAACGAAAAGTAAATGGCCTTTGTCCTAGCTGCTAAATGAGTGAGCCTAGATACACACTACTCATCTTCTTCAAAGCTTCTCCTTTAAATGGGGAAGATCTATGAAGCTTTCTTTCTCTTATTTTATGAAAATATCAGCTTACAACACAGATGATATCAATGTAACCTCATTGCTTCACTCTATCACAGAATCATAACCAGCCAGAAAACTGTGTGAGGGAGAAGAGATGTGAAGACAAATCTGCTAGTGGATCTTTGCCTCATTCACTCCCACCAGACAACACTCCCCCCCCCACCAACTTTGGGGTTCTCAAAACCACTGAGGAAATCAACTCCCAAATATAGACAGTGAGACTGTCAGCTTAGTGCTCAGAATCTGCCTTACTGTGTTTTCAAATGGGCTCATGCCCAATAACGGCTATGTTTAGGATTTTTTTTTGGGAAAGCAACATCCTGCCATGTTGACATTCTGCAAGTGGGCTGACATTCTATCTCCTTTCATCCACTGGTTGTCAATTCTGAACTCTGGAAAGATGATGCACTGGTCTCTGTCCTCTTGCCAATCTAATATATAGCTTAGGAAGGCTTTACAATGAAGTTAAAGCAAAGCTTCCTCCCCCCACCTCCCAGCAAATCCAAACTGTAAGGGCTTTAAAAAGGCCAATAGTGGTGCTCCCTTCTCTGAGAGCTCTACGAGTTGGGAAGAGCTGGAGATCATTTTGACAAGGTCTGTGCTAAAACTTACCTTTCCTTAGAAAAGGCTTTCTTCCTTGACAGTGCAAATGAAGAAAGTAAGCAGGATGTCAGGCAGAATGTGAACAAAGCTGGAGATAAAACCCAAATGGTTTTCAAGTGCTCTTGAAGTCATGAAATCTGTTTCTGTGACTCAAAAAAAAACCCAACTGGATTTTGGAGGTAGAGCAGACCATATAGGTCATTTAATTTTACAGATAAGGAAACCTGTTTTCAGAAAGGTCTGGGAATCCTCATAACCCTTACAGTTAGAAGGAGAACTCAAAGACTATCTCTAGTTCAATCCCCTTCTTTTACAGATAAGTAAATAGGTCCATAGAGGTGAAGTGACTTGCCCAGGATCACACAAGTCCTAGATCTGAATTAAATTTTCATGACTCTAAGTTTAGCTTGCTTTCTTGCAATGAGACAACCTCCCTGAAATGATTTCTCCATAGCCATTCAGGTAATTAGTGTCAGAGCCAGAACTTACATCCTGAGACTCACAAGTTCATTTTTTTTTAAACCACACCATGCTACTTCTTTTTTATCAATTCACTAAAGCTGCTATACTTCTATTAAGCAAAACTTTGTTGGTCTATTGTTAGTTGTTATATTTTCTGCCAATTTTTTTAGACTAGACTATTGGATTGGAACACTTCCCAAGGAGTCTGGCATGAACTTGACAGAGTTCTCATGAGACATGTTCTGGTCTATTTACCCTAGAACATCCATCTATTGCTCCGTGAGACCTCACTCTCAAACATTCCTTGCTAGCCCTCTTCTTCCATTGGTAACTCCCTCATGGGGCTTCCATTTTTGGGAGGGGCCCAGGCCAATCAACCTTCTGATTTTCTGGGTTTTGCTAGCATGCATCAGCTGCCATCTCCCTCTGTAACCCTGAAATAGCCCACTACCATATAAGCCCCCTCCTCCCATTGACAAGTTCCTCTATTTTGGGAGGGGCCCAACCTGGCCAGACGTCATTCCTCTCTTGGTTCTCCTAACTTTCCTTGGACTTTGATATTATACTCTTTCCCTTTCCCCCTTTTCAGCACCCTTTTATGTATTAGAGTATAAACTCCTTGAGGGTAGGGGTTATTTTCTTTTATGCTTGTATTTGTATCCCCATCACTTAGCATAGTGCCTGGTGCATAGTATGCACTTAATTAATGCTTGTTTCCCTGCTTCCCTTTGCCTAAGGACATGTCTTATTAGAAGTGGCCTTAGAGCATCCCTAGTTCCTTAGGAATTGCCCCAATCCAACTCCCTCTTGTCCTAATTCATATTACCTGACATCATACTCCCATTAGTCAGAATTCTCAATGAACCTTTATTCAAGCACTTCCTACATTCTAGAAAATTGAATTTGAGGTTTAGCAAGTATAGTGGAATATGGGACATCGAGACAATCTTTTTGAAAGAATGATGAACAATTTTTCAATACCAGCATCATCTTCTTGGTACATCAAAGGGTGATCTATGTGACATTCTATCAACCTAGATAATTCCTTCATCAGCATTATCTGCTATGTGATGGTAATTGAGGGTCATAAAGATAACTCTGAGGTACTGGAATACTCTGAAATATCTTTTGAAGAAAAGTAAAATGGAGGGCAGTGTAGTTGTATCTTGACGTTTTTGATACAATGCATAGATGTTGGTACTACCGAGGATTTGTGTTGGGAATTAGCAGACCAGTAACTAGTGAGGAGGGATTAGAATTTTCATCCAGGGTAGAGAATTGATAGGATTACTGAACCCACTTAGGAAGAAGGAAGGGACAGACTTTTGAGGGTGGGATAGGGGGCAAGAGCTAGGCAAGGCAGAACAGAGGTCAGAAACATAAGAGTCAGGATGGAAGCAGGCTCTGGCCAGGAGGGAAGTTGTTACCTCTCAGGGTTTCTCAGAGAGAGAGAGAGAGAGAGAGAGAGAGAGAGAGAGAGAGAGAGAGAGAGAGAGAGAAGGTAGAATCTGAGGTAGGCAGGATCAGCTGATGTAGGCAGGACCAGCCTAGGAATGGGGAGGGAAGCTCAAGTTAACTCTCCCAGTGCTGGTAGTGGTGGGCCTTCAGGGACCACCTCATAGTTTATGAGCCACCTGAAAACTAGCGATGGCTTAAATATTGGTACCTCTACCCACAATATCCTAGGAAATAAAGGGCAAAGTTGGGGAAAGGCAACAGTGCTTCAGCTATTGCTGGAAGGTTATGCTTTCCTAGGGATACCTCTGCCTCCCTAATCCTGGGGACCTTTTCTTTTCCTTCAAAGTTCAGGCTCCTAAGGTGTTTATATTTTCTCTTTGAACAGAGCTGGGGAGGGGCGTGAGGGGCTGACAGACAGTTTTGAGTGTAGAGCCAAGACACACATGGATGGAACAGCAGTCCTTCCTCACTTCTTGCTCGGCTGCCTTCCCTGAGACATGAACCTAGAGGCTGCTGCTCTGAAAAAGCTGGTGTCTCCATCCTCCAAGGGAAGCTAAATTTTGATAGCTGGCTAATGAGCACTAGACTGGGAGTCAGGAGCCCTGTGTGATTGTGCCTGCCCTGATATTCCTTCTGGGTTTTAGGTCCCCCTTTGTAAAATGGGAGGGTGGATTAGGTGGTTTCCTTCCAGCTATGATAGTCCATGACTACATGGTAGAATGATGTTATTTGACTCAATCTCCGTTCAGCCTGTTTCCTAAGATTTGAATGAGTCTTTCTTTGTGACCTTCAGGTAAGTCACTTTCCCTCCCTAGGGACTCAGTTTTCTCCTCTGTAAAATGAAGGATTAGGACTAGATGACACTGAAAGTCCCTTTGCTTACTAACATGATATATTGAGGGTTTTTTTTTGGTGGGGGTTGGGGATTAAGGGTGGATTAGATTCCAAGGCTTTTAATCTCTTCCCCAAAAGTAACTCTGTTTCTTTTAAGGGTTCCCAATGCGCTCCTATCTCTAGTAGTCTGGCTTTTGGGATGTCAAGTTTGAAGAAACCACCTAACCTTAGCACCAAATTTTCAAGAAGAATTTGTTAAAATAGTGAAATAACCATGTTTTCTGGGTAGGATTAATAAAAAACTTCTCCAGCAGTGGACTCCTATTTTCCCTTGGTCTCAGGATCCCACCATGGGGTGGCCTAAACCTATCCTGTCTTCTCTCTCTTCCTAGCTTCCCCACCTAATCTACCACTCCCAACTGAGTATCTTTTAAACCAGTTGTCCCAGAAGCAGTTCGTAGTGCTTGCCCAGGTATAAAATGTCCTAGTTATGTCTCTGGGGCCGAAGTTGGAAGGTTGGTAGGGACCATAATGTGGAGATGAAAACCAAGTCGAGGAGTTTGGGCTGTGCTCGATCATTGAGCCTAGTACAATGAAAAGAAACCTGGACCTGTTGCAGTCAAAGAGCCTGAGACCAAATCCTCATTCTAATTCTTAGTATGCAATGAAGAAAATACATTTAAAATGCGCTGCAAACCTTCCAGCATGATATAATTGTCAGTTATTATTATAGCTATGACAATCAATCGACAAGCATTTTATTAAATGCTATTACTTGTTGGGTATTGTTAGGTGCTGGGAATACAAAGAAAAAAATGAAACAATCTCTGTACTCAAGACTTACATTCTATAAGAGGAGATTTGATATCGAAATATATACAATATAATAAATATAATATAGCATAACATGTAATATATAATGTGTATTAATGTATGATACAATGTGTCTGTATATATGCACATTAAATGTTATGTAATTAATTATTAAATTAAATAAAAACAAATTAAATAATATGTGATAAAGCTAATTTGGGGGGGTCATCAAAAAAGGTCTCAGCTGGGGATGATATTTTAGCTAGCTTTGAAAGATACTAGGAATTCCAGGAGGGAGGAAGGAGGACATCTCAAACTTGAGGGACAGTCTTTGCAAAGGCACACAGGTGGGTAGAAAGTAGAATGTTCATGTTGCATAGTTTGATTGGACCACAGAGCATGTAAGGGGTAGCAATGTTTCATAAGCTTGGTTAACTGGGTTGGAGTTAGGTCGCACGACTTTAGACAAGTCTTTTAACCTCTCTAAGACTCAGTTTATCCCATGTAACTCTAAATCTATGATTCTTAGGAGTCAGGATCCTTGAGTTCTAAACCCACATCTATTCCTGATTTTAAAAGGAGAATCACAGGATTTAGATCTGAAGAGGATTTTAGAGAATACCTGGCTCAATCTCTTCATTTGATGGATGAAGCCAACTGCGGTCCACAGAAGGGACATGACTCATCCATGGTCACTCGACCAGTTTGTGACAGAGCCAGGATTAGAATCCAGGTTTTCTGACTTTTAATTTAGGACTCTCTCCATTGTGCCACTACTTACCCAGGCCTTGTTTTTAAAAAACAAAATTCTTAATTCCAGTCTCAAATCTGTTGGCTTGGTAAGAATTCATGTCATTTTTCTACTGATTTACAAAAGCAGGTAGGATGGGAAAATAACCTTTCTGGGAGATGTGTGTTTTTGTTAGCTAATTAGTAACTGTAAAGAATATTTAAATTATGAAGAGGAGACAGCAGTGCCAAGTTTATCATCCTCCCTTAAGACGATATTTAAATGCTGCTAAATTTCTGGGCCTAAATCAAAACTGATCTCCAAGAGCATAAATTATTGTGACTCTCTGAGAAGGCTTGAAACCTTCAACTGCATTAAATTGTTTTTCTTTCCAAAGCCAGGGCCATCTCAGTATAGTAAAAGTTTATTCTTTTGACAAGCCCTTAATTAAATACGTAACTTGGCTGTGGCATCATGAAATTTTTAGTTTTTCACAAGCTTACAGTATGCAAGAAAAATGTATTCAATTTCTAGACTTGAAAGGGCTTGGTAAATTCCCAGCTTGGAGCTGAAAGGAGGGGGGAAGGCTCACAAAATGAGATGGTGGGTTTTGAAAGCAAGTCTTAGCTGCTTCATTATTTGGCCTAGGTCTGCCCTTGCACACAATGAAGAGATCTGGGTTGTAGTTCAAGTTTTGACATGAACTGACTGTGTTACCTTGGGCAAGTCATTTCCCTTAATCTAGTATTTATTTACCTCCTATGCAAAATGAGATGGTTGAATTATTTGATCTTTAAGATATCATCTAGCTCAACATCTGTGATTCTAAGGCAATGCTAGATATTGTAACGAGTTAAGTCCTGATGGAGGCAAATTGAATTGCCCAGGCAGATCTGTAGAAATATGAAATACGTAAATGCTCCTGATTATATTCCTAGTTAGAGAGAAGAAGATCTGTAAACAATGGCAAGAGGGTTTGGGATTCCCAGGCCTTATCTAGGAAAGGTCACTCTCTCCCATGTAGCTTTCAGAACTGCCCTATACCCTCATGATGAGGGGGAAAAAAAACAGACCCAAAGAAATACAAAGGATAAGCAGAGATGAAAAATAGAATTAGATCTGTTAGATGCAGTCTTTAACAGAATAAGAGAACACACTTAGAAATATTTGACAGTCACATATTACTAAAGTGAAAGGGAAATGTCTCTCCCTCACCCTGTTTGCCCCCTCTTCCCAGGCTCCAGCCACATGAGTGAATGCTCACTTTAAAAAATTCATGTCTTCTACCTTGCTTGCCCATTTATCTTTCACCTGGCCAGTTTGTCCAAAGACAGGGTATTTTGTGATATACCAGAAATAGTATTGCCTTTGGGGTCAAAGAACTGAATTCAAATCCAAATTCTGTCACTTACTACCTGAATGATCTTGGGTACCGTGGACCCCTTCTCAGAATAATGATTTAAAATTCATCAAAGCAAATATATAGGACTACAAAGGAAACCAATAATATAGAAATACAGTCATTACAATTTAAAAAAAAAAACAACTTAAGAGATAACAGATTCAGAATACGTGAAAAAGTTACCACTTTACAATTTACCCAACAAGTAGTTATGCAGGCTCTTCTATCAGACCTTTAGTGATGACGAATCCACTAGCTTCTGAAGCATCCTTGTCTACTTTTGGCCCCAGTTTTTGGGACTTTTTTTTTTACATAAAGTCTGAATTTGTTTCTCTGCTAATATCACCTACTGCCCTTAGTTTTGGCCTCTGAGTGTTCTAAAAACGTTGAGAGTAACATAACAGTTAACTTATAGAAATGTCCATAATCTTCAATAGGAAAAGAAGTCTCTTTCACCTCAAATAAATGTGTGTGTGGAATCCTTCACCTTTCTTTGTTTCTTTTTGTTTCATTTTGCCATTGGTATAATGATTTTATGGATTTTGAACTTGCTAGGTCTATATTAGACACAGTTAACGTGTCAAGTATTTGTATCTCTGTTAAATGTTGGCACCATTTTTCAGTGTCTCCTCAAGTGAAACAAGTTTCCTCTATAGCACATGTGAGGAGCTCCACTGATTAATCTTGTCAGAGTGGTGGTGTTCTTAGACCCCATTCAGCAACATTGTGTGATTGTCTCTGACGGTAAAGATGCTTTTGAAAAACCATGTTTTGTAAGTTTAGAGATAGAAGTGAGATTCAGAGACCTTTAGGGAAAGAGGAAGAGTTAGATCTGAAATCTGATTCCTAGTATCACAGGACCATGAGCATCTTTGCCTGTCATTTGAGTAAACACAGATGTCATTAGACTAGGAGATGAGGAAGGAATTCCATCTCACTTCCCCACACTCCATTCCCCAATTCCTATAATTATATTCCAGTAAATTTGTAGGGGAATCTTCAATACTTTAAAGGTCCATCATTCATGTGGCTACTCAGATTAGTGGAAGTTCTTCTGGTCTTGTCACATTACTTAGAAGATACTGAAACACAGCTCATATATGTGGATCAAGTTGGTGACCGGGTATGTGCTCCCTTTCATTGTAATTGATTAAAGCTCTTGATAGTAATATTTTCTTGCAAGTCAAGTCAAAAAGCTTTTATTAAATAATAATTACATTTCAGGTCCTGTGCTAAGCACTAGGAATACAAAGAAAGGTCAAAAAAAAAAAAAAAAGAAAAACCAGTCCCTGCTCATAAGGGGCTCATAGTCTAATAGGGAGACAACATGTAAACAACTATGTAAGTACGTGACGTATATTTATATTTACATCTATGTCTACATTAAGGCATGTATTGGAGCCAGCCTCAATGGCTTCATGAGAGATAATTGTTAAATTTACAGTGTGTGCATTTATATTTTAGAAATTAGTCAACGGTACAAATCAAGTCTTGATTTATTGTTTTGTTGATTTAAAACTTAAGATTTAAGACTTAAGAAAGTAATGAAGAAAACGTTAACTCAGATTAGACTAAAAAGTGTGTCATGTATGTTTTTTGTCTTCAAAGAACCACTTGCTAAACATTTACCAGCATACCCCTGTCTATGTCTGTCTTGTAAATTAGAGATAATCAACAGAGGGAGGGCGCTGGCATTAAGGGTGACTGGAAAAGGATCTTTGAAGAAGACAGCACTTAGCTGAAACTTGAAGAAAGACAGAGAGGCCAGGAGGAGGAGAGAAAAAGTGAGAAAATTCCAGGCATGGGGAAGAGCCAGTGAAAATTCATGTTGTTTGAGAATGGAATGCCATGCACGAGTAACAGCTAGGAAGCTAGCATCACTGGACCACATCACATGTGGAAGAGAGTGAAGCAGAAGTCTGGAAAGATAGTATGGGACCAATTCATAATGAACTTTAAAAGCCAGACAGAGGGTTTTCTATTTTATTCTGGAGGTAATAGAGGGCCTCTGGAGTCTATTGAATAGGGAGGTGACACATGGGTCAGATGTGGCCTTTAAGAAGAGCGCTTGGGTAGCTGATCCATGTCATGTTATGCCTCTAAGTCTCCGTTGGACTCTGGATCTTAGATTCTCTCTGACAAAAGGCTCATCTTCTATTGACAGGTGTCTATAATTTATTTTTCTCCCCTCAAAACTTTTCCTAGAATTATTTAATCTCTCTGTGTCTCACTTTCTTCACCCACCTGATAAGGATAATAATGTTTATTCCCATGGGGTAGTGGGGGTGGTAGGCATTCTTTCTCTTTTAGTCAATTTGGTCAGATTGAAAGAGTGCTTTGTGCTTGGAATGATGAGACTTAGGTTTCAGTTCTGTGATGGAAATGAAGTCCACAATCTCATCTTCACTCAGCTATGTAGCCTTGGGCAAATTACTTCACATCTCTGATCTGGAGTTTTCTCATGTGTAACATGAAAACCTGGCCTACTTACTGGTAGGCCTATCAGGAAGCCCCAAAAGTCATAATGTATGTAAAACACTTTTATAATTATAAAGGATTTTACAAGTGGAATCTATTGCCATTATTATCTTTGACCAACTTATGAAGTGCTTGTTTGGGTTTCTGGGATGGGGAGAAATGGAGCGTGAAGCTCTAAAGGGGAGAAGGAGATTGTGGTCTTCATTTCCATCATAGGTCTGAGCATTCAGTGCTTTCGAACTACTTTCGTGCTTTGAAGATGGCAAGGAATCATAAGAGCATAAGGAAAATAACAAAGGTTGGGATGAGAGAATTTTCTGAGCTAAAAATCTCCCTTTGATTTTGGAGTGCTACTTCTTTAAAAGCTTTGCAGAAAGGGTAGAATGACTTGGGATGTAATTACTGTGCTCTGTTGCCTCTGTAGATACTGAGCAATTAACTTGGCTTTCTGCTTATCTGATTTTAATGTCAGGTTATGGCTCTAGATGAAAGTAATGCTTATTTCACTAAGAAAAGTCATTAACACCATTTCCTGCATCGTCAGAATGAGACAAAAACTTTGGCTACAGGACAGGAAAACAGTTTGATTAAAAGTGAACAAAAAATTGTGTAACTGTCCTAATGTGTGGTCTCTAAAACATGGAGCAGCTGGGCATTGCACTGCCTTCAAATAGAAACAGAGAATCAAGGGAGGCAAAGATATCATCATCATCATCATCATCAACAAGTATTTATTAAGCACCTCCTGTATGCATGGCATTGTGCAAACCATTGGAGATACATTAGAAACCAACTAATCCAGTCCTCTGGCAGATGAATTAATCTTCTCGAGACAACATTCTAGACCAATGGTTGTCCAGCCAATCAGTTAATAAACATGAATTAAGTAGCTATTCTGTACCAGGCACAGTTCCATGGACCCAAGTGCAAGTCCTTGTCCTCAACTCAGATTTAATATCTCCAGTAATAGGCAACTCACTACTCCACCGGGCCAACCACTTAATTTTCAGATGACTACAATTCATTGATGCTATTTCTTCAATTTATCTGAAATCTTCCTCCATGGAACTTTTACCCTCTGGCCTTAGTTCACCCCATAAAAAATGAAAGTTTTCTTTTATATCATAACCCTTTAAATATATGAAGACAGCTATTTTGTCCCTGCCAAGTCTTTTCTCCTTTAGGCTAAATGTACCCAATCCCTCCAATGAACAGTTTCATATATAATGTGATTTTGATTCTCCTCACTATCAAAGTCACCATCCTTTGGAGGCACTCCATCTTGTCAATATCCCTCCTAAAATGTGTCCACAAATAAACAAAATGCTCTAGTTTTCTGGTTAGAGAATGTGAGGCTATTACCTCAAATGTCTTCGGCACTATATTCCTATTAGTGTGGGTAGAAGACTTTGTCTTTCCAGTAGCAATGTAAGACGGTGAGGGTTGGACTATAAGGAGAGCTGAGGTCTGCAAAATTGATGCTTTCAAACTGTGGTTCTGGAGAAAGTTTTTGAGAGTCCCTTGGACAACAAGGAGATCAAATCAGTCAATACTTAAAGAAATTAAGTCAGACTATTGATGCAGAAGGTCAAATGCTGAAGCTGAAGCTTAAATACTTTGGCCACATAATGAGAATATGGCACTCATTAAAAAAGACTTTGATGTTGGGAAAGATTGAAGGCAAAAGGAGAAGGAGATGGTAGAGCATGAGATGGCTAGATAGTATAGTAGAAACAATGAACACAAACTTGGACAGACTTTAAGACATAGTGGAGGATAGAAGGGCTTGTCATGCTATGGTCCACGGGGTCAAGAAGACTGGGGCGTGACTGAAGGATTGGACAACAACAACACTACATTGTGGTCTATGATTATCAAGAAAAGAAATAGACTGTCCCCAAACACCTCAATTCGATTCAAGGATTATTTATTAAGTATCATTGAGCCAGGTTCTGGGGACACAAAGAACACCAGTATGACCTCAAGGAGTCTGTATTTTACTAGAGGGATACAGTATGTATATAAGCAATTGATTTTAAAGTTGGTACAAAGTTCTGCAGAAGGATTTTGAGAAGCAGCGTGTTAGTGCCTGGGGAAGTGAGTGGGAGTGTTAGGGTAAGGGGTGGGAAAGTCCTTATGGAGAAGATAATCCTTGAACTGTGCTTAGAAGGAAGTGAAAAGAGAGTGCTCTCCATACTTAGAATATCTTGGGAGGATCACTGTGCAAAGAGACGGAGGAAAGAGAAAATCAAATGTCTGTCATGCATGGGGAAAAGCTAGCAGGCTGGTTTAAATGGGAAAGAAAAGTATGGGAATGGGACCAAATATGAAATAAGCCTAGGAAGGTAGGTGAGAACCAGGTTGTAGAGGACTTAACATGGCAGGCTGAGGATTTTGTATTTTCTCCCACAGGCAACAGGGAGCCAATCTCCAAGAAGGAGATTTTTGAGGTTGAAAGGAATAAGAAGACTAATAAAAGTTATAACTGAAAGCAATAAAATGAACCTAAGAAAAGTACATTTAGACTGACTATCAAGCCAGGGAAGGTTTTTAAATGGATTTATGCTTGAATTGGGTTTGTGTAGGTCTCTTTTATATGGACAGACTCTTTGAAATCATGCCTTCACTGTAAACTGTCCTTAAAATGGGGCCAGTGGGAACATTAGCAGCTATGGAGAATTCATAAAGAAGAAATCAGAAGGAATCCCAGGATCACAAATATAGAGCTGGAAGGGACTTTAGAGACCAGCTAGTCCAATCCGTTCATTTTAGAGAAGAGGAAGCTAAATTTTAGAGGGATTAAGTGACTTGCTTGTTTAGAAGCTGGAATTGAATGTGGGCCCATTATGAAGCTAATCAAGGCAAAAATTCTCAACAGCATATATATATATATATATATATATATATATATATATATACACATATATATATATGCATATATATATGCATATATATGTATATATATATATACACATACACATACATACACACATATACATACATATATATGTACTCAATAATATTCATGAAATGTTAGACATTGAGGAATATCTTCAATGTATGGATTCATGTATGGAAGAATTGCACAGGATGAAAATTCGTGGATTGTCTGTAATCTTCACCAATTGAGCAAGCCTGTCCATTAATGATATCACACACACACACACATGCACACACACACAAATATTGAAGCAGAGCTATTTATGTTGGCATCTTAACTCTTTACTTGACTATAAACTACATGAATGCTGGAATCATACTTATAATAAGAAGTAGGAGGAGAAGGCTGAGCTTTCCTTAATTAGTTCAAGTCAACAAGTATGGACAAACATACATCCCAAGATACTGAAAGAACTGGCGAGTTTGATCACTGAGTCATTGACTATGATCTTTGAAAGATCTTAAAGACAGGGAGAAGTGTCACAGAAGAGGGACAAATGCCCTGATTCTCCAAAAAGGTAAGACTACAGCCTGTCTGTCTTTTTTG
Organism: Phascolarctos cinereus; assembly: GCF_003287225.1. Classification (NCBI taxonomy): domain Eukaryota; kingdom Metazoa; phylum Chordata; class Mammalia; order Diprotodontia; family Phascolarctidae; genus Phascolarctos; species Phascolarctos cinereus. Next base: position 332,008,452 of record NW_027556098.1, read on the forward strand.
GACTGGTGAGTTTAACTTGAATTCTTGGCAATATAGAACATATAGAAAAGGTTGTTTCCCTAGGAAAGGGAAAAGGTGATTTTGAAGAGTCAGTATGGCTTCATCAAGAACATGTAATGGTTGATCAGCCTTGTTTACATTTCAACAGGGATACTAGGTGAGATATATATTTTGCCAAAAATTTGGCAATGTTGCTTATACTGTTTTCATACATAAGATGAAGAGATATAGGTCATATGATAGTTTAGGTAGGTAAATTCAGAACTAATTGAATGACTGGATCTCAAAAAAGCAGTTTCTGTTGAATTAACCTTGTCTTAGAGTCAGATCTTCAATGGATTGACCCAGAAATCTGTCCTTGTTCTTGTGTTGTCCAACACAGGCTTATAAAATCATATAAGGAGCTGGAAGGGTCCTTAGAGATTTTCTAAGCTAAAATGCTCATTTTTTACAGATGAGAAAACTGAATCTCAGAAGGGTAAGTAACTTGTTCAACATCATAAAAGTGTATGACAGAGTCAGAGTTTGAACTCAAGCTGTATGACTCCAAAGTTTGCTTTTTCCCTACACCTCTTCCCCAACCCCCAAAGATGGCAAGCTAGAAGAGATAACTGACATTGGATCCAAAGTTAAGATCCAAAAAGATTCTGAGAAGCTAAAATATTTGGTTGAATTAAATAAGATTCAGTCTAATAGACATAAATGAAAAGTCTTATACTTTGAGCTGGCTCAACTTGGAGGATGGATGGCTAGCCTTGAAGGATGGATGAGAGAGCAAATGAAATACATTAAATACATTGGCAATTCATAATTATAGAATCACAGAATTTGAGAGTTGGAAGCAACCAGATAATTCAGCCCATACCTGAGAAAGAATCTCTACTACAGCACACCCCCAAGTTGGCCATACAGCCTCTACTTGAAGACCTACATTAAAGGGGAAGCTACTGTTTCTTGTTGCACTAGTTGTGGTACCTACCTTTTGATAGCTCTAATTATTAGGAAACTAGTTCCTGACATTAAACTAAAATTTCTATGTTTGTCATCTTCCACCTACTATTCCTGATTTGGGGGCCATAGAATAAATCTAATTCTTCTCCCTAAGGGAACCCTTCAAATATTGGGATGCAACTATCTCTTGCCATATACATGGCATATCATTCCTTCTGATATTAATAATATAATTCTTTTCTCCAAGCTAAACATGTCCAGTTCCTTCTGTATGTAGGTCCTTGTATGGAATGGTCTTATAAGAACCGTTCTTACCCTCATGATCTTTTGTCTGCACACTCTCTTCCAGAAGTGGACACAATGCCCCAGATGTGGCCTAACCAGGGTAGAATACAGTGGCACTTGCACCAACTGTTTATTCCTGAATGTTTTGTCTTTCTTAATGCCCTCCTAAGATCATATTAGTTTTTTTGGTCTTCCGTATTTTATTACAGAGGCTTGGACAATATATCAGTGCTGTACCAAGAAACTGAATTGCTTCCATTTAAAGTGTCTTAGGAAGATTTTAAGGATAACCTGACAGACACTGAGGTCCTTTCTTGAACTAAACTGCCAAGCATTCAAACTTTACTGCAGAAAGCACAACTCGGATGGGCTGGCCACATTGTTAGAATGCCATAAAAGACTATTTTATAGAAAACTCACATGGTGCAAGTGCTCACATGGTGGTCAGAAGAAGTGGTGCAAGGACACTTCAAGGTCTCTCTTAAGAACTTTGGAATTGATTGTGTGACATAGGGAGACACTAGCACAGGACCACCCAACATGGTGTGCTCCCATCAGAGAAGGTGCTGTGCTCTGTGAGCAAAGCACAATTGAAATAGCTCAAAAGAAATGAGAGATGCTCAAATTTAGAGAATCCACCCTAGTTGTTCACACGGACTATTTGTGCCCGACCTGTGCTAGAGTATTCCAAGCTAATATTGGTTTGATCAGCCACAGCTGGAAGCATAGTAACTTAGCTTTAACTTAGTGATGTCATTTTGGTCCTCTTTGAAAATGGACAGCAACCACACAATATTGAGCTTGCAATGCACACTAAAACCCCTTGATGTTTTTCAGATTAACTGTTGACTTACCCATCTAGTTACTTGGGAAATTGCTTTTTTTTTTTAACCCAAGTGTAAGACTTTTTAATTATCCTTATAAAATTGCATTTATTTGATTCAGCCTATTGTAGCATGTTGAGATTATTTTGGATCCTAACTCTGTTAACCAGGGTGTCAGCTCTCCAGTCTAATTTTGTATCGTTTGTGAATTAGATGAGCATGTCTTTACCCAAAACCATTGATAAAAAATATTCAACAGCATATAGCCAAAGAGAAATCTCTGGGCATGCCTCTAGAGATCATCTGCCAAGTTGACATTGAACAATTAATGATAACTCTTTGAATCCAGCTATTCAGACTGTTACAAACCTAATTGCATAATTCTTTAGAAATACATATCTGTATATTTTCCAGAAGAATAGCATGAGATAATTTATTAAATGATTTGTTGAAATCATGGTAAATTAAATGTATAACATTCCTTCTGCTGTCTCAGTTTAACAATCCTATTAAAAAAGGAAATAAAGTTATTAAGGTATAACTTGTTCTTGATGAAGTCATGCTAGCTCTCTGTGGTCCCTATTTCTCTATTCTTTAAATATCTCTTTAATAATCAGTTCCAAACTTTTGCCAGGAATGTGAGTTAATTATCCTTTAGTTTATAGTTGATTTCCTTCCCTTTATTGAAAATCAGGACTATGTTTGCCCTTCTCCAGTCCTGGGGTATCTTTTCTACTCTCCATGGCTTTCAAAACATTATTGACATTCTCTCAACAGTCACACGCACTAGTTCTTTCAGGACCCAAAGATACAGTTCATCTGGGCTATGTGATTTACATTCAGGAAGGGCAGATAGGTGGTTTCTTACTGCTTTCTTACTTGTCTTGGATATCATCTCCCTCTTCACTATCTTTGTGCTGTTTCTCCCCATCCAAAGGTCATTCTTTTTGGCAGAGTAAATAGAAGCTAAATAAGATAAGCTAAAACAGAGAACTCAGATGCATGGGAAGCAAAATCCAACCCCTGCAATAGTTCTGCTATGTGAAACCAGGCCTTTGGAAAGTGAAAAGAATTGTTTTGCCTTTTATCAAATAAGTCTTGGCCCCATCATTATTCTCTTCTTGCATCTTATTTAAGGCTCTGAGGTTGGAAGCGTATCAAGCTTAGTCTGTAACAAGGCAGTCTCATTGAAAGATTTGACTTGCAAACTTACCTTTGGGTGTTTGAAAAGCATGTGAGTTATTTTAAAATTCCTTTTGTAATGGTTGAAATCCCACCATTCATTCATATTCATTTCTGAAGACAGAGCCCATGGCTCAAGGGACTAGAAATGAAATTGTCAATACACTGAAGATGAACTTAAGCCATTATTATTGACTTTAACTGGACTAATCTAACCTGGATCACTAACAGAGACAAGGGTTTAGCAATTGATTTTTCAAGCCCAGAGAGATTTCTTACATTACTTGTTTTCATTTCTTGATGACTGCTTTTTTTTTAAAGTTAGTATATAGCAACTTTCCATTGTGAGACCCTTTCTTGGGGGTGGGGGAAGCAAAATTATAAAAAGAGTTAGTAGGCAGCTAAGTGGTGAAGTGAATAGAGTGTTAGCCCTAAAGCCCAAAGGACCTGAGTTCAAATCTAGCCTCAGATACTTACTAGCTGTATGATCCTGGCCAAGGCATTTTGTCAGTTTCCTAATCTGTAAAATGAGAAGGAAATGGCAAACCACTCTGGTATCTTTGACAAGGAAAATCTCAAATGCAGTTGTGAAGAGTTGCACGTGACTGAAAAATACCACAAATTCTAGGTCCCTCAAAGCTGTGCTCTGATAGAAGCACCTACATGGCCCCTGTGGAGCTAGGTTTCATTAGTGCTCACCCTTCATAAATGAAATGACTCAGGTCAGTCTTTTTGATTTTCTTCTTCTACTCTAACTATTCCTGAGTCATGGGGCTGTTATGGGATCCCTTCTAAAAGATCCCCATCCTCATGTGAATGTACAGATAAGCCACTGCTATCTGGACCCAGACCTGAAGACACAGTTATTTGATTTGATTTATCTCTCTCCTAGATTATTGCAGCAGCTTCCTTCCTGGTCTCTCTGCCTCAAGTGTCTCATCACTGTCACCCATCCTACACACTGCTGCCAAAGTAATTTTTCTTCTCCTTAAGTGCAGATCTGATTGTGATTCTCCTACCCAAGCAACTCCAGTGCTTTCTATTGCCTCTGGAAAAAAAAATATAAACTCCTCTGTTTAGCTTTTTAAGTCCTGTGCAATCTGGCCCCAGTTTTCCAACCTTGTTGGACATTGCCTATCCTTCCCCTGTGATCCAGCCAAAGTGGCTTTGTCTCTGTTCCTCAATCATGTAATCATACCTGCCTTTGCACTGGCTAAAGCCCATGCCTCAAATGCACTCCTTTCTTACCTCTGCTTCATTGAGTCCCTTTCTTCCTTTATCATGCGACTCAAGCACAATTCTCTGAATGGGGTCTTTCTTGATCACCCTCCCTCACAAACTACATTATATGTAACTATTTTGTATATATTTGTGTTTATTAACTTTATATTTATGCTGTATATATAAAATAGTTATACCTTTTCTTTTTAAAAATAATTTATTTTTAGTTTTCAACATTCACTTCCATAAGATTTTGAGTTTTTAATTTTCTCCTCTTCCTTCTCTTCACCCCTCCCAAGAGGTGCTACTTATATATTCATATTAAACATATTTTCATATTGGTCATTATGTAAAGAAGAATTAGAATCAATGTGAGGAACCATGAGAAAGAAGAAATGAAACAAAACAACAAAAGAAAAGGAGAGCAAATAGTGTTCTTTCAGCTGCATTCAGACTCCAAAGTTCTTTCTCTGGATGGGGATAGCATTTTCCATTGTGAGTCTTTTGGAGTTGTCTAAGATCTTTGCATTGCTGAGAAGAGTGAAGTTTATTAAAGTCAGTCATTGCATAATGTGGCTGTTACTGTGTATAATGTTCTGGTTCTGCTCATTTCACTCAGCATCAGTTTGTATAAATCTTTCCAGGTTTTAAAATAACTTATTGTAGGATTATTGTTTTTAATCTACTCTTCTATCTTCTTCTGTTTTATGGGCGAGTTTATTCCATTTACATCCACATTTGTGATTACTATCTGTGTCTTTCTTTCTATCATATTTTACCCATGTTTATGCTTTTCCCTCTCTTTTCTCCCTTTCTCTCCTCACTAGAGTTTTGCTTTTGACATCTGCCTCCCTCAGTCTGTCCTCCCTTCTATCAGCCCCCTCCCTTTTCTTCCCCTTTACTTTTACTGCTTTTTTCCTCCCTTCTATCCACCCCCTCTCTTTTCTTACCCCTTTTCCCTCCTACTTCCTATAAGGTAAGTTAGATTTCTATACCTAACTGATTATATCGTTTCCTCTTTGAGCCAAATCTAATGAGAGTAAGGTTCAAACAATGTGCATCTCCCTCCCTTCTTTCTCTCTACTGTAATAGGTTTTTGTGCCTTTTCATGTAATGTAATTTACCCTTGTCTGCCTCCTCCTTTCCTCTTCTCCCAGCACAATCCCTTTTTGCTGCTTAATTAGATTTTTTATCATCACATCAAAGTCAAGTTATACCCACACCTTCTGTCTATGTATATACCCCTTTTAAATGTTATAATAACTATATAGTTTTCAAGAACTGTGTCATCTTCCCTTGTAGGGATGTAAACAGTTTGTCCTTATTAATAACACATTTTTTTTCTTTCCTGTTTACCTTTTTATGCCTCTCTTGAGTCTTATATTTGAAGATCAAATTTTCTGTTGAGCCCTGGTCTTTTCATCAGGAAGGTTTGGAACTCCCCTATTTCGTTGAATATCCATCTCCTCCCCTGAAAGACTACACTCAGTTTCATTGGGTAGTTGATCCTTGGTTGTGATCCAAGCTCTTTTGCCTTATGGAATATTATATTCCATGCCCTCCAGTCTTTTAATGTAGGAACTGCAAGGTCCTGTGTAATCCTGGCTCTGGTTCAATGATATTTAAATTTTTTTTTTCTGGCTGCTTGTGATATTTTCTCTTTGACCTGGTAATTTTGGAATTTGGCTACAAGATTCCTTGACATTTTCAACTTGGGATCTCTTTCAGGAGGTGATTTTGCCTTCTGGTTCTAAGACCTCAGGGCAGTTTTCCTTGATGATTTCCTGAAAGATGCTGTCCAGGCTCTTTTTGCATCTTGGTTTTCAAGTAGACCAGTAATTTTCAAATTGTCTCTCCTGGATCTATTTTCCAGGTCCATTGTTTTACCAATGAGGTATTTTATGTTTTCATCTATTTTTTCATTCTTTTGTTTGTTTTACTGATTCTTGATATCTCATAGAGTCATTAGCTTCCACTTGCCCAATTCTAATTTTTAATGAATTGTTTCCTTCTATTAGATTTTGTACCTCCTTTTCCATTTGCCTAATTCTATTTTTTAAGATATTGATTTCTTCAGTGTCCTTTTTTTTCCCATTTGGCCTATTGTATTTTTTAAGGACTTGTTTTCTACAATTTTTGTCCTTCCTTTTCCAGGCTATTAATTCTCTCTTGCATACCTCTCATTTCCTTTCCCAATTTTTCTTCTACCTCTCTTATTTGACTTTTAAAATCCTTCTTGAGCTGTTCCAAGAAGGCTTTTTGGGCTTGAGACCCGTTCATATTACCTTTTGAGGTTTCAGATGTGGGTATGTTGACAATGTTTTTCTCTGCTGAATTTGCGCCTTGGTCTTCCCTGTTCCCAAAATAAGAATCTATGGTCATTGTCTATTTCTGCTTTTTTGTTCACAGTGTTTGCTATTTCCTGGCTTTTAAAGTTAAGCTCTCCTGCTAGAGAGCAGAGGGCACTGACCTAAGCTTCTTGTGCTGAGAGCCTACGATCTGGTCATTGGCTTTGTGTGCTGAAGCCTTAAGTACTGGCAGTGAGCTGGGGTTAGCAGCATTGGGGCTCTTGGGGTAGGGAGTCTGGCCCCTGGAGGTTGCCTGTGCACCCAGGCTTCTTTAAAGCACTCAAATGTTTGGCTTCTGGAGGATGTCTGCCAGCCTGGAGTTATGCTGAAGCAACAGGAGATTTGGTTGCTGGAAAACTCCGGTGCACAAGGTGGTTTTCCAAGCTGGTGTTTACCAGTTCCCCTGCCTGAGGTACTCAGGGGTGGTGCGGAAGGGATGGGGAGGGGGTTCCTGGGGTTGAAGCTTTCCTACCCCACCACCCTGGGGCTGAGGATCTCCCCCTAGTTTGCTGAGGTGGAGCTTGCCACTGGCTTACTGGGATGCTTCCCATTCTGTACTGCTCTCCCTCCCCCAGAGTGAGAGGGGCCTTTCCTGTTAATCTTGAAGCTTCCTAGACTTCAAGACTGCTGTATCCCATTTTTATGCTGGCTCATCTGTTCCAGGGTTTTCTTTAGGTGATATTTTCTGGGCTTTCAGAGATCAATAAGGGAGGGTGTGAGTGACTTCTTCCTCTACCATTTTGGCTCCTGGAAGTCCTCACTGTATATATTTTATATAATAACTAGAATTTAAATAATATTTTAGTGTTTGCAAAGCACTTTACAAGTATTATTTTATCTTCATTGCAACTCTGGGAAGTAGGTGCTATTATTATTCCCATTTCACAAAAGAGGAAACTGAGGAAGACAGAGATTAAATGATTTGCCTAGGGTCACATAGCTGTATTTGAACTCAGGTCTTCCTGACTTCAGGTCAGGCTCTCTATCTGCTGTGCTCTCTAGCCAGGTACTTGTTTTGTGGTTGTTTAGTCATTTTTTAGTCATGTCCAACTGTTCATTGATCCCATTTGGGATTTTCTTGGTAAAGATACTGAAGTGGTTTGCCATTGCCTTCTTCAGATCATTTTACAGATGAGGAAACTGAGGCAGGCAGGGTTAAGCGACTTGCCCAGAATCACCCAGCTAGTGATTTAAACTGTCTTCCTGACTCCAGGCCCAACACTCTGTCCACCTATTCACCTATCCACTCTAGCCCCCAGCTGCCCTCTGTGCTTGTTTACCACATCATGAGTATGGATTCTTTCATTCTTTGTACTTGTCTCCCTAGTGCTTGGCAAACTGTGGCACACAGTAGGCACTTAATACATACTTGCTGATTGATTGAATTCAATAAACATTTATCAAAAACATACTCTGTGTAGAATGGGAACAGCTAGATGGTGCACTGGATACAGCATTGGGCTTGGAAACAGGAAGACTCATCTTCCCAGAGGTGTGTGTGGGGGGGGGGTTAGGAAGTGGCCCTAGGAGGTGGGGCTTTTTTTGTAGGAGTCCAGTTTTCTGGCTTGCTTTCTGTGAAGGGCTGAGTGCAACTTTGTGTCCCCTCTGAGAGGGCACAACTCAGGGGCACATAGACATTCTCCCACTCTGATGGCTTCTTATCCCAGAACATCCACATGCATGTGGACGGGGCCTCAGTGGCCTCATCTAGTCTAATCCATTCCTGAACAGAAATCTATTCTCTACAATGTAACTGACAAGCTGTCAACCAGACTTTCCTTAAAAACCTCTGCTGAGGGTGAACTCAATGCTTCCTATGGCAGCCCACACCTCTTTTGAATAGCTCTTAACTTTTAGGAAGTCTAATTGAGTGAATGGGGTAGTGGTGGGCAGAGATAGAGATCAGAAACTCTAACTGTCCCCATTTAGAAAGCAGTAGGCTATTCATAAAGAACCCTCCCTGTTATCTAACAGGTGCAAGTATTATTATTCCTAATTTAAGAATGTGACAGCTGAGGCTCATAGATTTGCTTATAGTCATACACAGTGCCAGAGACAGAGACAGAATTTGAACCCGGAGTTGGGACTAGTCATTCCAGTGCCTGGGGCAAATGCAGTGAAAGTGGCAGAGAGAATGACAGTCTGTCTTGGTTAGGTAAGTTTTGTCAGGAGAAGGGGGTGACCCATGCCTGAGAGAATCTAGATTGAATTCCTGTAGGATGGCTGAGAAAGAGTGACTTCTCCACTACCTGAAATGAGATGAAGGAGCTTGGGCAGGGGAGTGGGAGTGTGTGTGGGGGGGTGGAGAGAGGGGGGCAGTGAGACAGTGGGTGGGTGGGATTATAGGAGTAGCAAGGCAGAGAGGCCTTGCTAAAGAAGAACCGTGGTGATGGGAATATTGGGGATTGTGACCTGGAAGACTAAGTGAGGAAGCCAGGTTGAATGCAGCTCTATGGCCTAGGGCTGTCTGAGGACTGTGATGTTAAGAGCTGGAGGATGACCTCAGGAAAGAAGCACAAGCCCCCATGTCAACCAGCAGTAGTACCCTGGGACAAAGCCTCAGTCCCTCCACCCTAGTTACAATTGTTTCAACCCAGATTTTCTCCCCTTCCAAATCAGTGATCCTTTATACATTGTCAGAATTGTGAAGGACCTTACAGACCATCTAACACTCATCCTCTCATTTTAAGGAGGAAGAGACTGTGGTCCAGAAGGGCTCAGTGACTTGCCCATGGTCTCTCACCTAGTAGATGGCTAAGCTAAGACTCCAATCTAAGTCTTCTCATCTAAGATCAATGTCCTTTCTGCTACAAAATACACATTTCCCTGTGTTCAATCCCTCACCTCCTTCCTTCTTATTCAGATACACTTAGATTCTTCTTTCTTGCTCTGAGAGGGCAGCGTGTTATCACTGTGACAATGGAAAGAATCCCTAAGTTGGAGTGGTTGAAAAGGAAGCCATTTTAACTGATGGCCAAGTTTTCTTTGCTTTCACATTTCCACTGAGGACCTGAAATGAGGTTTTTGTTATTACCTTTATTAGAGGCCCAGAGCACCCAGGGAGATACTATTAACCAGTTATTCAAAACAGTTTCCATAGAAAGCCTGAGAAAAGTATTTAAGAGATTGAATTTGAAGGCTCTTGGGCAAAAGCAGAGACTGATTAAAAGAAATGGTGCCAGGAGGTGGTAAAGGAACACAGCCCTCACCCTGTGATTAGATTCTTAAGCAGCTGTGTGCTGAAGAACGGGGAAGGGAATTAGGAAATAGTTGTGATGCGAGCCTGTGAGATAGAGATGAAGGCCATCTCCCCAGGTTGTGGAGAAGTGCGTAACTGGCCTTTCTGTACTGCTGAAGCAAGTGCTGCTATACTCAGCAAGTATACCTCTCTTTCATCTGAGGAGATCAAAGTAATTTAGCTGCATCAATTCTCCAGTGCCATCACCTCCGGGCTTTGGTGGGAACTGCCATTTCTAGCCACTTTACAGGTAACCAAAGGGGACCAGAGAGGTAATGACTTGCTACACACCCACACCCACACCCACCCACACCCACACAAATGCAAATATGCATGAATGAATGCATGTATGTATGCACACACGTCCACATTTATGTATACCTATTTTCCAGGTAGCATAATAGACATACCCCTTTCTCTCTCTGTTTCTGTCTCTGTCTCTCTGCATGTCTCTCTCCCCTCCAAGCTCTCTCATTTCACTTTTGTAGGGAACATTTAGTGAAGAAATACTGTCCCCCCAGTTCTTCAACTTGAACCCAGATTATCTTGTCTCTGAAGCTATATCACGATAAATCTATTACTCCATGCTGTTTCTTTTGTTTCATACACAGAGAAAAAGAGTAGTAAGTGCTTAGGAGGCATTATATAATACTTCTAGGGTTAAAATAGAATTAAAATAAGGATTGTCACAATGGTTCAGTCTCTTGGTCCATTAGGGCTACTATTTGGTCTCTGACAGTGGAACTGCAGAATGGGAAGAAGAAAGCCATACATATTTATTCTCAAAGACCTTGTCTTCAAAGGTTAGCAATGTGTTTTAAATGTCATAAGTTCCCCTTTAGAAATCATTTCTCCAAAGACAGAAGTGTGTTAACTATCAGCAATCACTGGTATAGTGCAAATGCATTGGAGTCAGAAAAATTGGGTTTAAGGCTGGCTCTGACACTAGATGATTGTGAGCAACTCATTCTATGCCTCAGCTGTCTTATCTGTAAAGATGGACCCACTACCTACACTCCTTCCCTTACAGTGTTGTTGGGAAGTTTAAATGATGCAATGAGTACAGAGGCGCTTTGAAATTGTAAGATGCCATATCAATAGGAGCTATTATTATAATTGTACTTCCCAAGCATTTCAAGGAGCCCAAGATGCACAGGAAGGAGACAGTCTGAAGCCTCATCCATCTAAACATTAAAAGATGATGCAGCTAGCTGTGGCAGCTTTCTAACAGAAGTTAAGGACAGTGATAAAAAGTTGCTTCTCTGATTTATGGTCTTCACTGAACATTTTAACAATTTATCTCCAACTTTTAGATGTCTGGAAGACCAAATGAAATATTACACTGGTGGGAAAATAACTTTAAAAACATATATATATATATATATATATATACAGTAGCAGGGAAGTCCTATGTCTGCCAAGTGAAGACATTCACTTCTGCTGCCAAATCTGAGTGACTGTAGGAAGGGCACCTGAACCAGCTTATGCTATTTGTGGTGTAATGGCAGGATGGCTGCTCTGGGAGCCAAGGGACCCACAAAAATGGCATTCTCATCATATTTGCAGATGACCAAAATCTGAGAGGAAGAGCAAGTGTTATGGATGACTGTGTCCGTATCCAAAATGATCTTGATAGAGCAGAGCAATAGGCTTTTAAAATAAAATTAAAAGGAATAAATGGAAAGTTATACATGGTAGTGGGTATCATATTGCTTTCCTTCTCAGTGAGTAGGGGAGAGGTTGGAGGGAGAGAATCTGGGATGCAAAATAAAAGAATATTTAAAAATAAATAAATTACATTAAAAAAGAAAGTTATACATGGGTTCAAAATCAATTTCATACTCACAAGCTGGGATAGTGATGGTCGGACTTTAATTCACTTATAAAATGCAGGGGGTTTTTAATATGCTGCAAGAAGAAAATGAGTCAATGGTATGATAAGGAAGCCAAAACAAAGGCTTCGCACAGGGCCCGACACATTTTTTGTTGTTGTTTCGGTCTGTCTGACTCTTCATGATTCCATTTAGGATTTTCTTGACAGAGATACTGGATTGGTTTGCCTTTTCCTTTCCCAGTTCATTTTGCAGATGAGGCAAACAGGGTTCAGTGACTTGCCCAGGGTCACACAGCTAATAAGTGTCTGAGGCCAGATTTGAACTCAAGTCCTCCTGATTTTAGGGCTGGTGTTCTATCCACTGTATCACCTAGCTGCTTTGCCTGGCACATAGTAAGTGCTTTTTCATAATTTCAAATTTCAAATCACTTTTCATAAAGATGAAGAGAGAACAGAACATGCTATGTGAAAACTGATTTACTGAAGCGTATAAGATTGATTGAAATGAAAACCAATACTTTCTTAGACAGCTTTAAGACATCCATAGTGTCCAGAAGCAGGGAGGTTTTTATTTCCCCTAGTCAAACCGCATGTGCAACATTGAATTCATTTCTAGGTGCCATATTATAGGAAGGCTGTTTATAAACAAAAGCGTGACCAGAAGAGGATGACCAAAATAAGAAAGAAACTAGAAAATATGCGAAATAAGGACCAGTTAGAGAAAGGGAGTTTATTTAGCCTAGAAAACAGCAGACTTAGGTGGGTGTGGGATAACTCTCTTCAAGTACCTGAAGTACTGTCACATGGAAGAAGGCTTTGGACTGGCCCATTTGATCTCAGAGGACAGATGAAGAGTGAATATCAAGATGCAAGTTGCGGAGAGGCAGATTTCCGCTCAATGGCAGAAAAAGTAAATAATATTCTTCTTCAAAATGAGAGCTATCCAAAAGTAGAATGGGGCAGCTAGGGGACATAATGGACAGAGCACTGGATGTGGAGTTAGAAAGACTCATCTTCCTGAGTTCAAATCTGGTCTCAGATGCTTATTAGTTGTGACCCTGGCAAATTACCTAACCTTGTTTGCCTCAGTTTCTTCATCTGTAAAATGAGCAGAAGAAGGAAACGGCAAACTGTTCCAATACCTCTGCCAAGAAAACTCAAATGGAGTCAAGGAGTCAGACATGACTGAAAAATAATTTGACAACAAAAGCAGAATGGATTTCCTCAGGATGTAGTGAGCATCTTCTTCCTCATCACTGGAACTTTTGGAGCAGGAATTGTATGGCCACTTGTTGGGACTGTTATACAAAGTATTTCTGCTCAGGTATAGGTTGGACTAGGCTTCTTCCACCTCTGAGAGTCAATTCTGAGACTAACTCATCTCACCTGTCTCCACCACCATGTTTTCCTTCTGCCAAATGAGGAAATTGGATTAGTCAAGGGTGGAGAACCTATGACCTTGAGGCCACATGTGGCCCTCTTGATCCTCAAGTGAGACCCTTTAACTGAATCCAAACTTCAGGATTCCAGAGGATTTGTTCTGTGAAGTTTGGATTCAGTCAAAAGGTTGCACTTGGGGACCTAGAGGGCCTCATGTGGCCTGGAGGCTACAGGTTCCCCACCCCTGAACTAGGTAATCTCTAAAGTCATTTCTAGCCTGAGAAACAAATAATTCAAAAGACATGAATCTCAACTCTTGTACAACTAATAAATAATTAAATAACACTTACGCACGTGTGCTATAGAATGGCTGGCATTTAACGCTGAAAGTCAGAAGGAAGAGATGATTAAGTGATTTGAGATGTTTCCATGAAAAACACATTAAGAAAAAGGCTGAGACCTCTACTCACCAAGCAGCATTTTGATTCAAGATTGAAAAGTGTCTAACTATATTGACTCATTTGTGTTCAGACTATCCCTGAGAGGTGAATGAGACAGACATGCTTTTACTCTTAATTTGTAAATGGAGAAATTAAGAGGCCCCAAGAAATTTAATAATATTTCTAAGTGCTCAGACTTAGAAAATGAAGAATGGAAACCTGAATGGGACTAGCCCCTCAAATAGGACTTGGAATTATTTGGTAAGATTATCCTAATAATTACAATAATTTAAAAATTTTCAAAGCTGAATTTTATTATCTCTAGTTTTCTTACATCATCAGAATTTCTTCAGTATCTCTCCTCTTTTTCCCTCCAAGAAAGCCCTTCAATATAACAAATAATATATTTTAACCAAGTTGAAAAACAGTCTGATATCTTTATTGTCTGAAACTGAAGAACTTCAACAATTGTTCTATTCATTTATTCATTCATTCGTTTTAAAAGGGAACCCTTAAATATATACATACACACATATAATGAGAGAGAGAGAGAGAGACAGAGAGAGAGAGAGAGAGAGACAGAGAGAGAGAGAGAGAGGAGAGAGAGAGAGACAGAGAGAGAAAGTCTGGAAAAGCAATTTCCACATTGTCCACATCTGAAAATAAATCTTTCTCTGAATTTTAAGGTCATCTCCCCCTCTGTCAAGAGGTAAGAGGTGTTTTTCATGTTCGTTTTGGTGGGTCATGGTTTATCACTATGCTGACCAGAGTTCTAAATTCTTCCTAAGTTGTTAGAGACAGTTAGGTAGTGCAGTGTATAGAATATTGGTCTGGTCAGTAGAACCTGAGTTCAAATCTGGCCCCAAATGTTTACTAGCTGTGTGACTCTGGGTAAGCCACTTAACCTTTCTGCCTCAGTTTCCTCAACTGTAAAGTGGGAATAATAACAGCACCCACTTTCCAGGGTTGTTGTGAGGATCAAATGAGAGAACAATTGAAAAGCATTTAGCACAGGGCTTGGAACATTGTAGGGGCTTAATAAATACTTGTTTCTGTCCTTCATTTTTCTCTCTAATGTTGTTATCATTGTATAAATTGTATTGCTAAATTCTGCTCACTTCACTCTATGGTAGCTCATAAAATTTTTCCCCATTTCCTCTGAAATAGTTCATTTCCTCATTTGTTAGGGCAAAATAAAATTCCTGTACCTTTATATGCCACAATTTGTTAACGCATTCCCCAATAGGAGGACAACCTGTGAGTTTCTAATTTTGGCCTACCACAAACAGAGCTGTTGTAACTATTTTTGTGTATAGAGAATCTTGTCCTCCTTTGAGAGTAAAAGCCCAAGTACTGATAGAGCTGGGTTAAAGGGTATACACAGTACCGTATCTCTCTCTTCTCCTTCTCATAGAGTTGTCCCATATAACAAAGGATTTTTCATAATGAAACAGAAAGAGGAGAAAACAAATCAGCAAAATGATCATACATCCAAAAAGCATGGAGATGCAGACAATGTTCCACACTTGCAGACTCCCCATCTTTGCAAAGGAATGGGGTGGGGATGTCCTCTCATATCTCTTCTTTGGGATCTTACTTATTCTTCACAATTTCACAAAATTCAATTTTGATTTTTTTGGTGGTTTCTTCTTACTGTTTATATTGTTATAGTTATTGTCTATGTTGTTTTCTTGGCTCTGCCTACTTCACTCTGTACCAGTTCATGTATATCTTTTCGTGCTTCTCTGTATTCTTCATATTTGTCATTTCTTATAACACAATACTATCCCATTACATTCATTTGCCACATTTTTTAGCTGTTCATCAGTTGATGGGCATCTACTGTGCTTCCAGCTCTTTGGTATCACAAAAAGTACTGCCATAAACATTTTGGTGTATGTGGGAACTTTCTTCTCATCAATGATCTCCTTGGGATATGTGCAGACTATATTAGAATCTGTACATTTTAGTTTCTTTATTTGCATAATTCCAAATTGCTTTTCATAATGGAGAAGGGAGAAGAGAACATGCTATATGAAAACTGATTTACTGAAGGGTATGAGAAGTGGGGAGGAACACTTGAAGTGTCTGAAGAGCTATCACATGGAAGAGGGAATACACTAGTTCTTGGGGCCACAAATTACGTTAGCCCCTAAAATCATTTTACTTTTCCAGTCCATCCTCAATGCTTCTGCCACAGTGAGTGAGAAAACACTCTAAGCTAGGAGTGTGTGTGTGTGTGTGTGTGTGTGTGTGTGTGTGTGTGTGTGTGTGTGTGTGTCAGAATGGGCTTTATAGAAAAGGGGGTATTTGAGTGGCAGGGTGAGCAGGATTTCAACCAGCAAAGACACACAGTCTTCGAGGAACAGTAAGGAAACTGTGTGAATTAAAGTGCCTCTGAAGAATTAAGAGTCTGACCTAGGGGCTCCTCAAACTCTAACATTCTATGATTCTCCTTCAACTTTTTGCTGTTTGTTGCTGTTTAGTAATTTTTTTCAGTTGTATCTGACTCTCCATGACCCCATTTGGGGTTTTCTTGGCAAAGATACTGGAGTGATTTGTCAGTTCCTTCTCCAGCTCATTTTACAGGTGAGGAAACTGAGGTAAACAGGGTCAAGTGACTTGTCCAGGGTCACACAGCTACTAAGTGTCTGAGGCCAGATCTGAACTAAGGAAGATGAGTCTTCCTGATGCCAGGCCCAGCACTCTATCCAATGCACCACCATCAACTTCTGTAGCACTTTTAATTATTATTTTTAAAAATGTAAACCAAATTTATTTTGTTTTTAAGTAGTTTTCTTAAAGTACTACAGCATGGTAAATGATGCAAATTAGTATAAGTCATCTCAAAATCCAGAGACCTTTTTTTAATGAGTTGTTAAAAAGATGCAGCCTATTCTAACAGGATAAATATTTTTAACCATTTCACTTCGAGTTAATGAAGGCTCACAAATGACCCTCCTCACTGAAGAAAACATAAAACTGTTGTTGACAAAGCAACAGCACACACACACACACACACACACACACACACACACACACACACAAAACAAAAAGAACTGTGTAAAAGTAACTGTGTTCCCATATCCTCTTTCAAGTTGCTTTACAATGGGATGACATGCACATGATTTTGCTGCAAACTTGTCATACAGACTTGTAATACATGTAAGCACTCTTAATTATTGCTTATTTCACCAAAGCTCATAGTATTGACTGTTCACTGATTCTCAGAAGGTAGCCCAGAAATTGCTAAGACTAAGTTAACCATCGGCTTGCTTTCAAGTATTGATTGGGATGCTGGTGAAGAACATAGCTTTTCAAAAGTGCTTCACAGAAGTTCTATTTAAACGTAATTAAATGTTGAGGATGATATAGGGGCCAGCGAACTGCAACAATTGGAATGAGTTGCTAGGCTGCTAAGGAGATTTAAAGCATCTTGTCCTAACATTCAGGGTGACCTTATTCAAAGGTAGAATAACTAGTTGCTGTTGTGCTGTGATTTTAGGGGTCCTATGAAGGGCCACCAATACTTCTCCTACTGCTGAGTGATGCCCCCAATTCTGCCACCCTTCATATAGCTGCCAAATGGATGGTCTTAAAGCAAGGTTCTGACTGTCATTCCCCTGGTCAAGAAGTTTCTGTAGTTCCCTATTACTTCTGGGATAAAATATAGATCTCCCCATTTAGCATTTAGAATTAAGTGAAGTGGAAGTATAGAAAGATCATGATATGTGGAGTAGGGGAGATGCAAGAGCTCAAGACAAGTAACCTTGATGTTCTTAGTGAAGTAGGACACATGGTCATCTGCTGATGGAGAGGGCTTAGAGTGGTCTCCATCCACTCCTCTCAAATGCACTGCTATTTCTCTAGTTTAGGCTTTTGTTACATTTCTTCCAGACTTGGACTTGAAGGAAGAACAAGATTTGAATTGCCAAATGTGTTTTCAATTCTATAGTCCTTTAAGGTCTGTGAAATGCTTTACCTGTTATCTCATTGGTACCCCTGTGAAGGTAGGTTTTATTATTATCCTAATCTATGTATGTATGTATGTATGTATGTATGTATGTATGTATGATCTATTCAATTAATTGTCACCCTCAATCTGTGAAGTGGGTTTTATTATTATCCCCATTTTACAGATAAAAAAACTCAAGGCTGAGAGATGTTCAGTGACTTGCTATAGGTCACACAGATAGTAAATGTCTGAAGCAGGATTCTGTTATTAAATTATTATTATTTATAATTAACAATCATTGGCTTGCTTTCCTTTCCACCTCCCTCAAAGAGAAAACAACAACAACAATCAGAAAGCCCTCATAACAATAATGTATAGTCAAGTAAAATAAATTTTTATGTGGACCATGTCCAAAAATGTTTGTCCCATTTCTGCACCTGGCTTCTGGCACTTCTCTGTTGGGAGGTAGGGGACATTCTTCATCCTCAGCCCTCTGGAATTGTGATTGGTGACTTCATTGATCATAGTTCTTATGTCTTTCAAATGAGATACTTCTGATCCAAGTCTACTATTCTAACCACTGTGTTGTCAGCAGCCTCATTATGTTAAGGATAGAAGACAGGCAGCTTATGTAAATGTAAGGTGACTAGAGATTGAGTGTAGGACAAGACAAGAGAACACCTAGTGGTCCAGTTTAATGTGAAGATCAGTTAGTCAGCCTATGTGCCAGGCATTATACTAAGCATTTGGGATACAAAGAAAGGCAAAAAACAGGAGTTGCTCTCAAGGAGCTCATACTCTCATGGGAGAGACAGCATGCAGCTAAAATGGTACAGTAGATAGAACTTCAGCCCTAGAATCAGGAAGACCTGAGTTCGAATCCAGCCTCAGAAACTTATTAGAAATTCCCCTTGGGCAAGTCATTTAGCCTCTATTTGCCTCAGTCTCCTTAATCGTAAAATGGGTATAATAATAGCATTTACCTTCCAGGGTTGTTATAAGAATTAAACAAGATAATATTTGTAAAACACTTAGAACAGTGCCTGGCAAATAGTAAATACCAAATAAATGCTAACTCCTATTATTATCCTAAATACAGATGTGTATCTAAATGAGATACATGCAGAATAAATTGAGGGTTGGTTGGTTGTTGCCTGTCGTTCTCAAAGAGGACCAAAATGACGTCTCTATTTTGGAGTCAAGTGACTGAAATTGAGGGTAATTTTAGAGGGAAGGCACTAAGATTAAGAAAGACTGGGGAAGTTCCTAACTCCAGGAAAAAATAAACAAATACATAAATAACTACTTTTTTCATAATTCATTCATTCTTTTTTTATTGCCTTTTTTTTTTTTTGCTAGGCAATCAGGGTTTAGTGACTTGCCCAGAGTCACACAGCTAGTAAGTGTTGTGTGTCTGACACTGGATTTGAGCTCAGGTCCTCCTGACTTCAAGACCAGAGCTCTATCTACTGTCACCTAGCCACCCCCATTCATTCGTTCTTGTCACAGGACTGGGGGCAGAGAATATAAAAAGTGGTTTCATCATATACCCATAAAAATAATGTTTTTCTATATTTTGCCACAAAGGATAAAAAAAAACAAAACTAAAAGAGGGTGCCTTTCTTAATAATATTAAAACATGTAAAATATTTGGTATTAATTTATCAAGACTTATGGGGGGGCGGAGCCAAGATGTCAGAATGAAAACAATGACTTGCTTGAGCTCTCCCTCAAACCCTTCCAAATACCTGTAAAAAATGGCTCTAAACAAATTCTAAAGCAGCAGAACCCACAAAAGGACAGAGTGAAGCCCAAGATAATCTGTACGGTTGATCAGAAAGGTATATTGAGCCAGGTGGAGAGAGGAATGTAGTTCGGGTGGGTGCGCAGGCCGTAGCTAACCTGGAGCAGGCCTCAGAGGACTGAATCGTGGGCAGCTGTGGCGGTTTTGAGACTTCTCAATCCACAAATGCCAAAAACAGCTTAGAAGGTCAGTGGGAAAAGTCTGTGTCTGCTGTGAGAGACGGAAGTGAGGTGGTCTCAGCTACAAGTCCCGAGCATGATTGCAGGGCAGTGGCTGCCTCCTGAGCTTCTGGCCTGTAGACTGAGGGGGGTGATCATAGACAAGTGGCTGATCAGAGCAGAACTGCAGGGATCTCTTTGATGGTACAGGATTCTCTTGCTCTGCCCGTGCTTGGATCTGGGTCACAGTTCTGAGGGGCGGTCCTGGGGTGAGGAGGAGTGCTGGCTTGGTTGGAACTTGTAGTGACTGTGGAAAGAAATTGCTCCTCACAGTTCCAAGACAGAAAAGAGTGCTTGTGGTCACTCCTAGACTAGAGCACAGGCCAGGAAAGGAGTAAACACCTCACCCCTTATCATACCACCTTGCAAGAACTGAAAATTTACAGGTCCCTGGAAACAGCTTGGGACAGTACATTCTCTACCTTGGAAGCAGACTCTTACCTTAACAAAGAGTTTAAAAATCAAGTAATTGGCTGGGATCATGAGCAAACAAAGACACAAAAAAAAGTCAGACTATATTATCTTACTTTGGTGAAAAAGAAGATCAAAATATACAACCAGAAGAAGACAACAAAGTCAAAGCTCCCACATCCAAAGCCTCCAAGAAAAATATGAATTCGTCCCAGGGCTTTGGAAGAGCTTAAAAGGGATTTTGAGAAGCAAGTAAGAGGAGTAGAGGAAAAACTGGAAAGAGAAATGAGAGTGATGCAAGAAAATCATGAAAAACAAGTCAACAGCTTGCTAAAGGAGACCCAAAAAATACTGAAGAAAATAACACCTTAAAAAATAGCCTAACCCAAATGGCAAAAGAGGTCCAAAAAGCCAATGAGGAGAAGAATGCCCTAAAAAGCAAAATTGGCCAAATGGAAAAGGAAGAAGAAAATACTTCCTTAAAAATTAGAATAGAGCAATTGGAAGCTAGTGATTTAATGAGAAATCAAGACACTGTAAAACAAATCCAAAAGAATGAAAAATTAGAAAACAATGTGAAATATCTCATTGGAAAAACAACTGACCTGGAAAATAGATCCAGGAGAGAGAATTTAAAAATTATTGGACTATCTGAAAGCCATGATCAAAAAAAGAGCCTAGACATCATCTTTCAAGAAATTATCAAGGAAAACTGCCCTGATATTTTAGAACCAGAGGGCAAAATAGATATTGAAAGAATCCACCAATCTTCCTGAAAGAGATCTCTAAAAGAAAACTTCTAGGAATATTGTAGCCAAATTCCAGAGTTCCAGGGTCAATGAGAAAATATTACAAGCAGCCACAAAGAAACAATGCAAGTATTGTGGAAACACAAGCAGGATAACACAAGATTTAGCAGCTTCTACATTAAGAGACTGGAGGGCATGGAACATAATATTCCAGAGGGCAAAGGAGATAGAATTACAATCGAGAATCACCTACCCAGCAAAACTGAGTATAACCCTTCAGGGGAAAAAATGGTCATTCAGTGCAATATAGGATTTTCAAGCATTCTTGATGAAAAGACCAGAGCCGAATAGAAAATTTGACTTTCAAATACAAGACTCAAGTGGAACATGAAGAGGTAAACAGGAAAGAGAAATCATAAGAGACTTATTAAGGTTGAACTGTTTACATTCCTTCATGGAAAGATGTTATTTATAACTCATGAGACCTTTGTCAGTTTTAGGGTAGTTGGAAGGAAAAAAATTACATGTGTGTGTGTATATATATATATATATATAATATATAATATATATATATATATATATATATATATATGTGTGTGTGTGTGTGTGTGTGTGTGTGTGTGTATGTACATTATATATATATATATATATAGATATATATATAGATATATATTGATATATAGGTAGAGGGCACAGTGTGAGTTGAAGATGAAGAGGTCATATCTGGAGAATAAAATTAAGGGATGAGAGAGGATTATACTAGGAGAAGGAGAAAGGGAGAGGTAGAATGGGGTAAATTGTCTCAGAAAAAAACAGAAAAGAAAAGGCTCTTATAGTGGAGGGGAAAAGGGGGAAGGTGAGAGGGAATAAGTGAATCTTATTTTCATAGGGTTTGGCTTAAGGAGGTAATAACATACACACTCTATTGGGTGTGGAAATCTGTCTTACCCTATAGGAAAATAGGAGGAGAAGGGGACAAGAGAACAGGGGGATGATAGGGAAGAGGGCAGATTGGGAAATGGGGTGATCAGAAGCAAACACTTCTGAGAGGGACAGGGTGAAAAGGAAGAATAGAATAAATGGGGGGAAGGATAGGATTAAGGGAAATAGAGTTAGTTTTTCACAACATGTCTACTATGGAAGTGTTTTGCGTAACTGCACATGTATAACGTATATTGAGTTGCTTGCCTTTTCAATGAGGGTGGGTGGGGAGGGAGGAAGGGAGGAAATTTGCAGCCCAAATTTTAAAAACACATGTTTAAAAAAAGTGTTCATATGCAACTGGGAAATAAGAAATACAGGAAAAGGGGGTCAGAAATCTATCCTGCCTACAGGAAAATAGAAGGGGAAGGGGATAAGAGAAGTGGGGGAGAGACAGAAGAGAGGTCAGACTAGCAGAAGGGATATTCAGAATGCTTGCCATCTTGGGATGGGGGGATTGGTGAGATGGGGTGAAAATTTGAAACTCAAAATCTTGTAGAAGTAAATGTTAAAAACTAAAATAAATAAACTTATATCAATTAAAAAAAAGACTTATGAGAGGCTAACTTCAAGATGGTTTTAACAGATACGAAGGAAGAATAAGAAAAATGGAGTCATATTCCTTGCTTGTGGTTAGGGCAAATAAACAAAGTAAAGATGTCCTAATCTTTCCTAATATGTGTATATTTAAAATGTAATGCTATACCAATAAATAATTTCATGGAATTAAGGTTGTAGAAAAATCCACCTAGAAAAATAAGATAAGAATATTAAAGAGCTAAGAAAAAATACAATCAGCAAGGAGAAAGGTCCTAAGATGTACTATAAAACAATAATTACAAAAACCTGCAAAATGGACAAATTATCAATATAAGAGAATGCAAAGCTCAAAAATAGAACCTAATGTATAGAAAAGTTGCTTCTAATAAACCCATACTTTAAAAACTACTGGGAAATGGAATAATTATCCCACAAAATTGCTTGGAAAACTAGATAGCTTTATGGCCAAAAAAATGGATTTGGATCCACAACTCATGTCATAAACCATAATAAAGTAACTGAATCAATAATCTAAATATAAAAATAATTCAAATGCAAGAAAAAGAAATAACAAATATCTCATCCATGCAGAGGAGGGACATTTCATTAAACAAATAGAATATATATTTGGAGACAAAATCAATAGTTCTGAAACTATAAAGAGAACAGGATTTTGTCTAAAAGAAAGCAATACTTGTGAAATTAGACAAGAATAATATTGGGAAAATTATACTGCATGTATTAAATAATGGCCTAAAGATCCATACTACTCATGTGCTGATCTTGCATTCAGGAGGACCTGAATTCCAATGCCATTTTTGACATTTGTAAACACTAGTGATAAATTGTGACTAGGAACAGGTTATTTAACCTTTCTGTGCCTGGATTTCTTCATATCTAAAATGAACATAATGATAAGCACCGGCTTTTTAGGCGATGCTCTGTTGTGATGATCAGATGAGATGATGTATATTAAGTACTCTGAAATCTTAAAGCATTGTGTAAATGTCACTTCTTGTTGTTTATAAAGTATTGATGTATATTTATTATGCTAGTAATTCATATTCTTAATGGAGGACATGAACAATTTATGAACAAGGAAATACAAACTGTTAATAAGCATGTGAAAAGATGGTCACATTTTCTAATATTCAGAAAAATAAAAATGAAAAGAATTTATAGATATATAGAAAGATATATTTTATGAACACTAGAGGTTCAAAATATAAATTTTCAAAAGAAAAATTCAGTGTTTGCAAGATTGTAGGGAAAGAGATTCTATTTGATCCATTGTGGAACTGCCGACTGGTACAAATATTTTGGAGGCCAATATGACAATATACAATGAGTGAGAAGCTTGATCTCACTTTTCAATCCAGTTTTTCCATTACTAGGGCCATATGATATCACTAAATACTCTTAATAAGAAGTTTGTATAAAATATCAATAGCTGCTCTATTGTAGAATAGCAAGAAATTGGTAGTAAGTTACACGTTCCATAATTGGAGACTGGCTGAATAAAGAACTGATAAACAGAAGTATGTATAGAATGATTTTACATACATGCACACACACACACGCATGCATACACACACACACACATATCTGTGTCTAATGGTAGCCATCTCTAAGGTGAGGGGAGGAGGGGAGGAAAAAGAAGAATAAAAAGAAATTTAGATAATAATTTTATTATACATTTAAAAGGAAAGGCAAGTTGTACAAAATATTTGCAGTTTCATGTGCACTGATCTTTTTTCTTTATTATATTATGTTATGGAAATGCTTTATCCATAAATAAAAATAAAATAAATAAAAATTTAAAAAAGGATGTCCAACCATTTTCAAAAGTAATCTGGAATTATGCTCAAAGACTTATTAAACTGCCTATATCCTTTGACCCAGAAATACCACTAGTAGGTCTATTTCCAAAGGTGAGTAGGAAAGGAAAAGAATCTATATACTCTAAAACGTTTGCAGTAGCTCTCTTTGTGGTGTCAAAGAACTAGAATTTGCAGAGATGCCCATTAATTGGGTAATGGCTGAACAAGTTGTGGTGTATGATTGTGATGGAATACTACTGTGTTGTAAGAAATGATGAGCTCAACAGTCTTCGAAAAACATGGATAGACTTGCATAAAACAAAAAAGAATGAAATGAGCAGAACCAAAAGAACATCATATACAGTAATACCAATTTTGTTTTAAGAATGATTTTGAGCAAATAAGTCGTTTTGACCATTATAAATTCCCAAGTTAACTACAAAGACATATGAAGAAAGATGCTATCTATATCCAGAGAAAGAATGGATAAAGAGATGTATAGAATAATTTTACATATCTATATTTATATGTGTCTAATGATAGCCACCTCTAAGGTGGGGGGAGGGAAGGAAAAGAAAAAAGGGAAAAAAGAAATTTGCACAATAACTTTATTATATATTTAAAAGCAATAGCAAGTTGTACATAATAGATTTGCAGTTTCATGTGCAATCATCTTTTTTATTATACTATGTTATGGACATGCTTATTTTATCCATAAATTAAAAAATAAAGTATGGTATATTAATGTAATGTAATATTATGGTGGTATTAAAAACAATAAATATGGATTATAAAAGGGAATATGGAAAGTCATATATGAGAAAAAACTAAATTCAGCAGAACCAGAACTATGGTGTATGTATACGTATATATATGTATATGTATATATATATATATATATATGTATGTGTATATATATATATATATATGTATGTGTGTATATATATGTATGTATGTATATATAGTGACTTTAACAAAGTAAAAAGAAAACAAATAAAGAAAAAAATCAAAAGTGGTAGGAGTTTGGGAAGGCATGGAAAGTGATACAATCCAGTCTAATCCAATTCAAATTAATTCAATTCTACAAGCATTTATTAAATACACATATTCAATAATGACCTGCTGTCCATAATTTATCAGTAGTGATCCTGGATTCAGGAAAACGTGAGTACTGTTTATAATAATGTGCTAGCCCTGTGCAAAGAACTTTGGATACAAAGATGCAATGAAGTGGCTTCTACCCTCAATGAGCTTCCCTTCTACCAGGGAGAAATCCCATGCACACATATAAGTAAATTCTCTCTCTCTCTGTCTCTCTCTCTCTGTGTCTCTCTGTCTGTCTTTCTCTCTGTCTCTGTCTCTCTGTCTCTGTCTCTCCTCTCTACACACACAAACACACACACACACATACACATATACATA
The DNA here is from genome assembly GCF_003287225.1 of Phascolarctos cinereus. Classification (NCBI taxonomy): domain Eukaryota; kingdom Metazoa; phylum Chordata; class Mammalia; order Diprotodontia; family Phascolarctidae; genus Phascolarctos; species Phascolarctos cinereus. The sequence continues at coordinate 332,034,055 of NW_027556098.1, forward strand.
CACACAAAATTAAACAAAGTAATTGGCAGTAGATGGGGTGGGGTTAGTAACAATTGAGGGAAATCAGGAAAATATTCCTGTTCTTTATATCCATCAAAACAATTTTGAAGTTGGTTTTGTTTAGGTCTAGATAAGTTAATATCATATTATATCTACTTACTTATTCCAATGACCTCTTTTTTGAAGGGCCTTTTTTTGTAGTTCTCATTTTCCTTTACTATTTAAAAAATAATGTAATTTTATTTTTAATTAATGAACATCTATTTGCTTGAATTATTTCTACAAATTACATCTATTTTGTTAGCCAACATCTATTTTGTTCCCTTTCTCCCAGTGTGTGTGGGAGGGAACACAAGAAACAAAACTATTGTAATAAATATGTATAATTAAGCAAAACTAATTTTGACTTTGGCTTTGTCCAAAAGATATGATTTGATCTGTATTCTGAGTCTATCAGACATAATGGATATATGTATTTCACAATTCCACAGATGATACATACACATACATACATGTGTCTATATGTGCATTGTATATACACATAGAAATATAAATGCAAATATGTGGGTATGTATACATATACCACATATACCTATATATGAACACACATGCATACGTGTATGTGCATATACACAGACACATATACTTACACAAGTGTGTGTGTGTGTGTGTGTGTGTGTGTATACACATTCTCTCTTATGGAGCTACATGACCCAGAGTTTGGGTAAGATCAGATACATCAGGCTTACAAAGCAGTTTTGGGTAAGATCAAATGAGGTAACATTTGTAAAGCGCTTAGCACAGAGTCTGACACATAGTAGATTATATATATATATATATATATATATATATATATATATATATATGTGTGTGTGTGTGTGTGTGTGTGTGTGTGTATGTATATATATATATGTGTGTGTGTGTGTGTGTGTGTGTGTGTGTGTGTATGTATATATGGTATTATTGTTATTATTAGTACTTTAGAGTTTACATTGCTCTATACATTATATACATACTCTCATTTGACATTCCAAACACCTTGTTGACGTAGTTCTCATGACCATTCTTATTATTCTCATAAGAGAGATAAGCAAATAGAAATAACATGGAAAATAATCAAAATTGTGCATCAAAAGAGTTAGAAGGGAAATTAGAAATCATCTAGTGCAACTGTGTTATTTTTTACGAGGAAACAGACCTAGAAACATAAAGTGGCTTACTCAAGGTCACACAAAAAGGTGGGAACAGAGATAATGGCAAAGCTGGAACTAGGATCCATGATTCCTGATACCCTGGTCTTCCTATCACACAATGCTACTTCTCCTGACTGGGTCTACCTACATGATAAAATTTATGGGGCAGTGGGTAGGATCCCCTCTCTCTGAATATCAGTCCTACTGTGTGTTATTCAAAAATTATAGTCAGAACATTTTAGGTCTTGAAGGCATTTAGACTAATATATAGAAATGGGCCTCAGAGTTGCTAGGCAGTACATTGTCAATCACTCTACTTTCTGAATCATCAAGTTTTCCAGGTGGAAGGATTAACCTCTTTTAAGGAATAGGAGATAAATGCTGATGCATCAAAGGAGCCAGAAAAAGAGAGGAAGAGAGTCAGGAGAGCAGTGTCATAGAAATCAAGAGAAAGGAGAATAATTAGGAGAGGTGGTCAATAGTGTCAAAACCCGGTGAGTCTTTAAAGATAATTCACATTTTTTTCTAATTATTCATGATATGTAGCATTTTTTCATATGACTTGATTATTGTCTTGGATTTTTTCCTCTTAAAACTCCTCTTTCATATCCTTTGACCATTTATCAATTAGAGAATAGTTTTAATTCTTACAAATTTGAACCAGCTACTATATAGCAATAATCCTGGAAAGCAGGTATTCTTATTATCTCTCTTGTACACCTGAAGCAGACAAAGATTAAGTGACTTGGTCAGGTCACATAGCTAGTAGGTGTCTGAGGTCAAATCTGAAGTTGGGTTTGCCTGACTCTATGATTAGCACCCTATCCATAGCTCCACTTAGCTACCTCTAATATGCGATGCAAACGACCTGATGTTTCTGTTTTAGAAGGTTCTTGTTAAAGTTGTGCCTGGGTCCTGATTCTGCCACTTTGTGCAAGTCACTTATCAGCTTTTTCACATAGAAAAGAAAATGAAGGAGTGGGCCTAGAATCAGGAGTTCTTGACCTGGAATGCATGAACTTTTTTTTATGTTTTTTTTTTGACAGCTCTATTTCAAAATAATTGGATTCTTTTGTAATCTTATCTATTGTATTTTATGCATTTGAGAACAATTATTCTGAGAAGTGGTCTATAGATTTCATCAGACTGTTAAAAGATTCATAATACAAAAAAGGTTAAGAGTCTCTAGACTAGATTAATTTTAGGACCCTTTTCACCTAAAATCCTTTGACTCTATAAGCAAAACAAATTTTATTACTCTTCCATATGACAGCCCTTCAAATAATTAACAATAGATTGAATATTCCTTCTAATTCCTTTTTTTTTTTTGTAAATCAGGATAAAGATACTCAATTACTTCCATTTGCTTTCATATTGCAAAGTAGGTTTCCAGCCTTACAATCCTAGGCTCTTTTCTCTGCATATGTCCCCGTTTGTAGATGTTTGTCTTCTGATGTCTTCTTTTTTATTTTTTGGTAAGGCAATTGGGGTTAAGTGACTTGCCCAGGGTCACACAGCTAGTAAGTATCAAGTATCTGAGGCTGGATTTGAACTCAGGCCCTCCTGACTCCAAGGCTGGGGCTCTATCCACTGTGCCACCTAGCTGCCCCTCTGATATCTTCTTACTAGGGCAGAGTAGCCTAGAATGTAGGGTGATAGATTTTGAACCAGAAGGGACCTTAGCTCCCATCTATTCTAAACACTTTTTTTGACTAATGAGGAAACTGAGGCCCAGAGAGATGAAGTGACTTGTCCAGCACCACAGCTACCAGGTTTCTGCAGCAGGATTTGAAACTGGGTTTTGCTGATTCTAAGCCAGGCTTCCTAAATACAGTACCATGCTTCTAATCATCACAACACTTATTCTTGGAGACTGTTCTTCTTTTATGCAGCATGTGAACTAACTTTCATCTTGGTTGCCAGAGAACAACAATTGTTCCTAGAGGAAATTTACTTGCATTTGCATGTGAGAGAACATGTGGATAGGAAAGGTCTGGTGAGAGTCAGTATGTGGTATGGTGAAGGATGGCAGAATGCATATGGCGGAAGAATGATTGGGGTAGATGGAGCTTGTGGTGTTTGGCCAAAGGTCTCCATCCTTTATGTTATCATTGTGCTCTGTGTGTGTGTGTGTGTGCATGCACGCATATGTGTGGGCACAGGGTGAAGCTGTGAGGTAAGATTCATCTTTGTGCCATTTATTTAAGTGGTAGTCACTGAATTTGCTTCTGACTCCTTGACCTTAGAAGACACTAGATGCACTGGATGTGGAAACCCAAGATTTTAAGTCAAGTGTTTCTAATCTTTTCGTGTGAGTTATGGACCCATGTCAGCAGTTCTGGTGAAGCTTTTTCAGAATGATTTAAAAAAAAATCACAAGTAAAGTAAATTTCAAATTTAAGTAGGAAATTAGTGAAAATAAAGAAGCATTTTTCTCTATCCAAGTTAATGGGCTCCCTAGATCTCTGAGGGGTCCACAGGCCCCAGATTAAAAACCCCTGTTCTAAGTATTCTTGCTAGTCTTTGGAATTTACATGCCAAGGATTTATTCATTTACTAACAAGCTTCTATTAAGCACTTACTCAGATTGTGTGTCAGATCATGCTAGGATCTGAAGATATAAAGACAAAACCAAACTAGTTTCTGCCCTCAAGGAAATTTCATTTTATTGAGGGGAAACAACATGAGCTCAGAAGAATAAATATAAAATATCTATAAAGGAGATTAGAAGCAATCTGGGGAGAGGGATTGCACATCATGTACCAGGAGGGGAGGAGGGCACGAGCATTTATATAGCACGTACTATGTGCCAGGCACTGTGCTAAGCACTCTACAATTCTTATCTCATTTGATCCTCACAACAATCCTGAGAGGTAGGTGCCATTATTATAGTCATTTTACAGATAAGGAAACTGATTTGGATAGGGTCAAACAGCTAATCAGTGCTTGAGGTCTGATTTGAACTCAGGTCTTCCTGACTCCAGGTCCAGCGCTGTATCCACTGTACTATCAGGAGCCCCAAGTAGGGCAGTTTTAGTGAAAAGGTAGTAAGGGATAATAAGTAGAATAGACTAGAATAGGGTGATGAAGAGATTTAAAAGCAAAACCCAAACTTAGACTTGATTAAGGTCATACTACTTGTTAGTGGTAGAGCTGAGATTAAAACCTCCATCTCTTACCTTTAACGTTTCCCTTGGATAACATTAATTTGTCATCCACACCTACTTTTTCTTTCAAATGCCATCTGTCTCATGTATCAGCAAGAAGTTGACTTGTTATCTGAACTGCTAGTGTTCTCAAATCACCTTGAATCCATTTTGTGGAAAGTTTGCATATATAGGTATATATTTGTATAATACGTAGCTATATACAAACCATGTACAAGATAGATTTATATAACAATAACTTTAGAATATAATGATACATACTAATAATAGCTAATATTTGTATAGTGCTTACTATGTGCCAGGTACTGTGCTAAGCACTTTACAATTATTACCTCATTTGATCCTTACGATAACCCTGAGAAGTATGTACTATTATTATCTCCATTTTACAGTTGAGGAAACTGAATCAGAGGTTAATTAACTTGCCCAAGGTCACACAGCTAATAAGTACCTAAGGCTGAATTTGAACTCAGGTCTTCCTGACTTTAGGCCTGGCACTCTATCCACCGTACTAACTTAGATGTATTTCTATATGTACATATGTACATACACATATATAAAAATTACATGCGCCTAATGTATCATTTGTATTGTTTCCCTTGGCCAGAATGTAAGCTCCCAGAAAGCAAGAGTTTGCTTTTTGTTTTGCGTTTGTCATGGTATTCCCAGTTCCTTGAATAGTGTCTTCTACAAAGCACATGTTTAATAATTGCTTGTGGATTGACTGGTTGATTGATGCTAGCTTTAAGAAAAGACCAAGAGTTCTTTAAGAGTATTCTGACATCAATACCCGACAAAATCCATTCCAGAAGCTCTTTGCTAGGCATAATGATGATACCAACGATGCCTTCCAAGTGGTGATGTTTTACAGTTATCAAAGCCCTAACCTTCCATGATCTCATTTGATATTCACAACTCTATGGAGGGGCACTGCTGGATCATTTCAGTTTCCCTAACACCCAGACAACCTTCAGTGACATTCTCTGCTGGGTTTGTGGCAGAGCCAACAGTAGGACATCAGCTTCCCAATTTTTAGTCCAACATCCATCCCACTCCACCACCCAGACTGTCTCCCTCATCAGTCTGGTCCTGCCCTTGTCTAAGCAAAAACATTAGTGGCTAGACTTCATTTACCTCGGAAAGAAGTAAATGGCAATCAATGAAACTGAAGTACTCAGTGCATAAATCAGCCTCACAGGTGTCTCCTCTCATAAAGGGGCAATGGAAAATAAAGCCTTCCAGGTCTCAGCTGTGGTCAATTAAGCATTTCTCTGTCCAGGGATGTGTCCCATGGTCAACTGATACTGAGCTGACAGCTAGACCAAAGGAGGTCCTAGATGCCTGGGCGGCTGACAGGCTACTTTTCACAGTTGTGTACTGGAAATATAGACCCAGGCAAGGTTCCCAAAGTGTAATTACAATCACATGGATGTTTTTTTAAAATACTGTTGTCTCTTCAATTAAATCTATGCACCATTAAATATTTATTACTATGCTAGTTACCCAAGCGGTCAAGTTGTGTGTCTCATGGTGTCTATTTTATTAATTTAACCTAATGCTGGGGCATGCTTTTGTTAGCACAAAAGCTGGGCTCCCTGGTCTTGCTGTGTCGAATATTAAAAAGCTCCAGAAAGGAGGGGCTGTGGGCTGTCTGGGTGATGAAATACAGTGATGTTTACTGGTAGTGGAAATTTTCAGGTTTTGTAGGAATGCTATCCTGTTGGCTGGATAGATGCCTTCTGGTAATTTGCCAGGCTGTCCTGAATGTCATTTTCTCCCCATCTCGCCACTTAGAAACCTTAGCATCCTTATAAGTTTAACTCAGAAGCCACTTATTTTTTTTGTCTATATGTCTGATATCATAGAAGTTAAAAGGAGTAAAATATACACCTATTAAGACAACTACCAACATCTTTGGCTCCTTCTAGACCCAGAGATCCCCAGGAAAGCCAAGGACATGGCTTAGATCAGAGTTAGGGAACCTGTGGCCTCGAGGCCACATGTGAACTTCTGGGTCCTTGGGTGGAGCCTTTAAACTGAGTCCGAGTTTTATGTAACAAATCCTTTCATGAAGGGGATTTGTTCTGTGAAGTTTGGATTTAGTCAAAGGGTGCACTGGAAGACCTAGAGGGCCACATGTGGCCTTGAGGCTGCAGATTCCCCACCCCTGGCTTAGATTTGTATCCCCAGCATCTGGGCAGCTTTTTTGTATCCTTCTTCCCTATCAAGTTGTTAATACTGTCTGTTTCCTTAAAAATTCTTGAATGTACCTTCTCTGTATTGTGTCCTTCAATAGAAGCTTATGCTTCTTGAAGGCAAGTACTACTTCATTATTTTTTTGTATCCTTAGTACTTAGCACAGAGTAGGTGCTTAACAAATTGCTTATAGAATAAAAGAACACTGGATTTTGGTGTGTGTCCAGAGTTTGAATTCTAGTTATATTGTTTGACCTTGCCTTTATGTCTCAATGCTCTAGACAACTTTGAGATAAGCTGCAGATGCATCTTGTATCTATATTAGAAGGAATGTCTTCTCCAATGAAATCAGGGACCCAGATGGAAAAAAATTCTCAGTTACTATTATTATTTTAAGGGAAAGATCAAGCTAGATGATATTTAAGGTCCTTTCTAGCTTTAAATCTTATGAGTTTAATATTCATTCTGTGATCTAATAAGATGCTCAGGAATTGCTGAGTAAATGAGTTTCCTCTAAGAATAATGGTTGTTGTTGCTTAAATGTAGATTATCAAGCTTCTTAGACAGCGAGAGAGCAGAACTTCAAGGCAGGAAGTGACTCTGGCATCTCCTGGCTGTGGTGATATGGGCAAGCCTCTTAATTCCCTCAGTTTCCTCATCATTATCAACGTGGATAAGAAGACCTGTGGTCTTTACCTTACAGTGTTGTTGTGAGGCTCAAATGGTGTAATGTAAAGCAATTGAGAAATGGTAAAGCCCTGGATAAATGACAGTCATCATTTTTATTTCCAAAAGGTTAGCCACTGAAGTTACCGTGCATCGTCTCAGGAGTAACATAACTTTCTGTTATTTAAATTGGTTAAGATCTTCCTATGGAAATGGTTCCACATTAGAAATAATATATCAAATCAGAAAAACCAGCAATTAAATAAAGTGTTCCCTTTGTCTTCTGTAATCCTCTTTCTGCCTAGCTCTTTAGGTTTGTCAAAGACCCCAAGTTAAGTAGAAATAGTCGATTCAGTGTTTTGTCTAAAAAAACCCTTATTTGTTCTAGCTAGGGGGACATTTACAAAGAACACCCCCAGAATGCCACCATTTGGGGTGAATTTTGTCTTGAAAATAAGAACAGCTCAGGTTAGTCAATTCATGCAAATGCTTTCAAACCTTCAAGCTCAGTGAGGTACACTTCTATCTCCTAGATACCCACCTGGGACATTGAAACTATGAACAGGCCTGTACTAAAGGATGTCAGGAGCATCCAGGGGTAGATCACAGAGGAGAACAGATATCCATTACAAAAGGGACCAGGCTGGAAGTATGGTGTGTAAGAACAGAGCCAACCTAACGCCTTACCCCAGTGATGAGGTAAGGGGACAGTTTATAGACAATTACATCCTTTCAAAGCACCGTGTCATAGAGCACCATTTTCCTTCACCATCACTCACATAAGTCATTGCCCTTTTTTCAAGTAACATAGGCTACTCCAAAATTGATGATCAGGGCAGTTATTGTGACTCACCAGTCTCAAAGACAGATCTAGTTATCCACTATAATATTTCTTACTAATGGTAATAATTAGCAATTATATAGCTCTTTAATGTTTGCAAAACACTTTTTCAAATATCTCATTTTATCCTTTCAACAGCCTCATGAAATAGGTGCTACTATTAACCCCATTTTACAGGTGAGGAAGATGAGGCAGAGAATGACTTACATAGGGTCATAGAGCTAGTAAGTACATAAGACTGGATTTATATTGAGGTCTTTCTGACTCCAGATCCAATACTCTATCTAGTGCACCACCTAGCTGCCTCCATGAACTCCTGCCACAGTGAACAGTTTACTTACTTATTTCTCTGTATTAGTGTGGTTCATCCTTTGTTCTTGAAGAGGACCAATGATATCATGATGGTGGGGTCCAGGTACAATATGTCTGACTGTGGCTGATCTGACCAAAATGATCTCAGAAGGCTCTACCACAGGTTGGGCACAAATAGTCCATGTGAACATCTGGAATGGACGAATCTCTAGATTTGCATGTCTCCTGTTTCCTCTGTGCCACTGCAATTCTGCTTTGTTCACAGAGCACAGCACTGTCTCTGATGTGGGCATGCCATGATGGGTAGTCCTGTGCCAGTGCTTCCCATGTCTTGAAATTGATACTAAAATTCTTCAGAGAGACCTTGAAAGTGTCCTTGTATTGCTTATTCTGACCTCCATGTAAGTGCTTGCATAAAAAATATAGTCTATGTACATTCCTGGCATTGCAAAGATTGGGTGGTCTTTTCATATGAACCTTGCTACAAAAGGGCTGGCCATTTGACTGAAATATGGGAAAAGGCTAGAAACATAGATTTAGGGGTCAACTGTGGAAAAGTGTCAGTTAAAGCTATAGGAATGAATGAGATTACTAGATAAACCCTTGGTTATTCTTTTTCTTTCTTTCTTAATTACTATTATTTCATATCTCAGTTATTTCCTGAAATACTCTCACTTCCTTGTCCTGTTAAGTTTTCCCTGAAAAAAGCAAAAGATTTAGGAAAATTGACCAAGCAACCTGTCTGAAAGAACCATTATTCACTTGTTGTCCACAATTTCTTTGCCAAAGGAAGGAGGGGCATATCACAATTTGTCATCTAGTTCCAAGATTTTTAGGATGTAAAGTTTTAAGTGACTTGATCAACACCAAGATTAGAAATGAGAAATTTCTAGAAATTTGTTTTGAGCTAGAAAATACTAAGAAACATTTGATGGCTTCCTATTATTAACATTTCTGATTAATTATGCTTGTCTATGAATGTTTTCCTAACAGTAAAATTGTTGCTAAAAACTGTGGCATCTAGAATTTAATGCATCTGGAAATCTTTGAACAAATTCCAGGAAACCCATTTGGTGGCTGCATGTAAGTTAATAATAACAATAACAGCTATAATTAATACAGTACTTTGGGGCAGCTAGGTGGCACAGTGGATAGAGTACAGGACCTAAAGTCAGGAAGACTTACCCACCTTCATGAATTCAAATCTAGTCTCAGATGCTTACTAGCTGTGTGACCCTGAACAAGTCATTTAACCCTGTTTGCCTCAGTTTTCTCATCTATAAATTGAGCTGGAGAAGGAAATGGCAAACCAGTCTACTATCTTTGCCATGAAAAATCCAAATGGGGTCATGAAGAGTCAGACAAGAGTGAAAATAACTGAAAAACAATATAGCACTTCAACGTCTACAAATTACTTTATAAACATTATCTCATTAATCCTCACAACTTAGGAGGTAAGTACTATTACAGTTGAGGAAACTAATTCTGATAGAGGTTAAATGACTTGCTTAGGATCAAAAAGCTAATATCTGAGGCCCAGATTTGAACTCTGATCTTCTTGATTCCAGGTTCAACAATCTATCCATAGCTTAACATAGGTGATACAGATTTCCTGGTAGAGGCAATTTCTACCTGGGGAATTTCCAAGACCCGATAAAGCCTAATAAGGCATCAATACAATATAAAAAAGGTAAATGCTCAAAGAAGTGCTAGACCCTCCAGCCCCCTTATTGGAGAGGTAGAAGATCATGGACGTGGGATCCATATATTCTGTCAGAAGACATAGCTATAGTAGATGATTTTGCTTACCTCTTTTTCTTTGTTATGAGGGAAAAGTCAATTTGAGAGGGATGACACACATTGAGTGTGACGTAAAAGTAGAAGGAATCAATAACACTTTTTTTGGTCTTAAATGAATAATAAAGGCAGAGAATACACAGTGGATAAGACTTCGTAATGGCTGCCAGATACCAGCTACCTGTGTGACCTCATAAGGCTCTAGGGCTGTCACTTTACTATTCCCCATGTGATGTCCTTGAGGGCTTTTTTGATGTTACAACTTCAAAAATCCCTTCACTCCTTCCTCCCAATATCCTTTACCCCTTCTCATGGTAAATACTTAAGACAAAACCAAATGCTTCAGTTTGTTCTATTGACTGCAGTAATACCTGATGCAAAAAGACAATAAAGATAATACAGGAGGCTAGATTTATGGCTGGAAGGGACCTTAGTCTGACCCCCCTTCATTTTACAGGTGGAGATACTGAGTTCCAGAGAGGATAAACAATTTGCTCAGGATCACACAGGAATTAGTGATGAAAAAAAGTATTTCAGCCTGAATCTTTTGACTTCAAATTCAGTCATCTTTCTACTGTACCATTTATAAACTATTTACAAGCTAGGCAATCACAGAAACATTAAAGAGAGACTCCAACTTTAGAGATAGGTCTTACTGGTTTGTTTGCTCTGAATAGTTTTCTTCAGACCTTTGAGTTCAGTTTATTTTGGTCATGATCTTTTGCCTGAATCCTTGAGAAATCTGTATTCTCTTTCCATCTGAGTATATTCCCTCTGGTCTCTGAAACATCTGCTCTCTAACTTGTCCCAATCCTCTTAACTCAAACTTTTCCTTTTAATAACTTTCCTACTGGTTCTATCCTTCCCTTTAGCTCCAAAATGTCTGATTCTCCTGAACTCACTACAAATCTATATCCCACTGTTTTTTAACCTCAGATAGCTTCTCAGTCCTACTTCGGAGAGCATCATGTTTTGTTCATAATTTATTCAGCAAACATTCATTTGACAAACTTTAATTGTCTGCTAAATGCCAAACATTGTGTGAGACACTTAAAATACAAAGATAAAAATGAAATAGTCTCTGTCCTCAAGGAACTTACATTTTATAAGTGTGTGCGTATATATATGTGTATATATATATATATATATATATATAATATATATATATATATATACATACACACATATATATACACACACATACACAAATATATATCTGTGTGTACGTATGTATATATGTGTGTGTATACACAAGCTATCTAGAGAGTACTTTTGGGGTGATAGACAATTGCAAGGGGGAGGGAAGATCAAGATAGACTTCCTGTAGGAGCTGGCTGAGCTTTGAAGAAATTTCAGGATTCTACAAGATGTAGGTGAGGAAGGAGGTTATTCTAAGCAAGCCTTTTCAAAGCCACAGAGATGGAAGGCCACGTATGGGCAACAGTAGGCAGCATGGTTTGCTAGAATATGCAGTGCTTGAAGGAGAATAATGAGCAGTAAGCTTGCAAAGGTAATATGGAGCCAAATTGGGAAGGGTTTTAAGAGCCAGACAGAGGAGTTTGCATTTTTTCCTAAAGGCAATAGGAGGCTATAGGAGCTTTTTGAATAGGAGAGTGACAGCATCAGATCAGTTGGAGTCTATACAGATCATCTAGTCTATCACCCTCATTTTAAAGGGGAAACCGAGGGTCCTGGTGTCCTAGTTGCCACAAATCATTAGCATATTGGCCCACAAGTAGTGACATTCAAATCTGTACATGGAACTTGCTTCATGTTCCCCTTGAAAAGGCAACTTTATAGCAGGGCTTTTGGCTGCAGTCTTTATTTTCATTTTCTGCCTCAGTTTAATCTTTAGCAGAAACTTGGATAAAAATCATGTCACCTCTGCATTTGACAAGGCAGCCTCCGTGTCTGGTCTGGAGTTCTCCTTTTACTTTGTTTTATGCTTTCTTTTTACAGGGAATTGACTGCTCCCAGACAGGTTGACATCCCCAGAGAGAGTGCAAGCAGTCAAAGAAAAAAGAGTCCTTTTATTGCAAGTACTCTCTCCTCTCTCCTGGCCCCTCCTCCTTGTCCTGAGAGGACTGACTATTCTGCCTTCCTTTCCATTTAAAAGGTCACCTCTGAGCAGAGATAGCCAGATTAGGTGGGGATTTAGTCTGGTGAACTGAGAGGAAAACAAAATTTGAGTCAAATACAATGGTCAAGGTTGTTATTGTTACTATGCTACCTCAGTTAAAGGACGCATTCCTTCTGTTAATGATTGATGAACTACAAAAATGGAAAGTGACATGTACTCTTAGTCTTGATCATGCCATTAGGTAGTTTTCTGTAATTTTTCATGAATTAATGAAATCAACCAATCAACAAGAATTTATTTATTGCCTACTGTATGTCAGACACTAGGACTACAAAACCAAAGCCCAAAATGGTCCCTGGTCTTACAGACATTGCATTCTGCTAGGGACAAATAACACATACAGTTATCTCTTCCACTTCACAGGGGTTAGGGGTGCGGTGCGCCTTCCCTCCCCCATCTGGAAAATCCTCATATATTTTTTTTTTTGCTCTCCCTTCAAACCAGAGAAGAAGTCTAAATTTTTTTTGTGGGGTTATTTACAATACCTTACTGTAAAATTTGAGTGAAGTATTTGGTAATAGACTCTATGTCATCTGCTGGCATTTGTGGCTTCCACAAAACTCCCCCTCCCTAAATTCCCATTTAATTTCTTATGCTGACCCAAAAAATATCAAAAGTGCAATGGGGAAAGTCACAATGTGGAAGAGATAACTGTACATATATAACCACTCCTCAATATTGCCATGGAGACTCAGGGAATGAGAGGTAGAGATACAGAGATTTATATTGTCCATCTCTATGTGTCATAATATAGCTCTATCTATCTCTCTATCTGTCCATCCATCCATCTATTATCTATCTATCTATCTATCTATCTATCTATCTATCTATCTATCTATCTGTCTGTCTGTCTAGACAAAGGAAAGAGTCTTACTGGCAGCAGCTGCAGGGCTTCCTTTCTGTTTCTGAAGCTCAACTTCCTTGCCTTCTTAATTGTTGAAACAGTACCCCACGGTCCCTCTCTCTTGAAGCTTCAATCTCTCTCTCTTCAATCTTCTTATCTAAGGGTTCTTAACCTATTAAACGGGCTCTAAACCTATAAAAGAAATTTCTTTCTTTCTTTTCCTTCCTTCCTCCTTCCTTCCTTCCTTCCTTCCTTCCTTCCTTCCTTCCTGCCTTCCTGCCTTCCTGCCTTCCTGCCTTCCTGCCTTCCTGCCTTCCTGCCTTCCTTCCTTCCTTCTTCCTCCCTTCTTCTCTCCTCCTCCTCCTCCTTCTTCTCCTCCTCCTCCTCCTCCCTCCTCCTCCTCCTCCTCCTCCTCCTCCTCCTTCTTCTTCTTCTTCTTCTTCTTCTTCTTCTTCTTCTTCTTCTTCTTCTCTCTCTTTCTTTCACCTACACACACACACACACACACACACACACACACACACACACACACACACACGGTTTCTTTTGTAATCTTAGGTATTTTATTCTGGATATTTAAAGACATTAAAGGGGCCCATAGAGTTCACCAAACTGCCAAAGTAGCCTGTGACACAAAAAAGGTTGAAAACCCTTGCCCTATACCTGTATATTCTTATGCCACATTAAAAATATCTTTCTTCAATTCCACTAATATCTTGAGTTATTTATCATCTCTTTCCTCTTTTTCACTGAAAAGCTTCTAGGAAGAATAAGTCCGCTCCTTACTTCCACTGCCTCCTCACCTCTTTGCAACCTTGTTTCTGTGTTCAGTATTTGATTAATGCTCTCTAGTGACTTTATAATTTCTCAGTCTTGAGTATCCTTAACCTCTGCAGCTTGTGGTACTGTTGATAGCTCTTTTCTTCTCAATGTTCCTCCTGCTTTTCCTGCTTTTGTGCTTTTCCTGAATCTCCTTTGCTATTATGCTCCTTGTTTACTTCATGGCTATTCCCCCTCCCCCTTCTGTCTCCTAAATATAGATCCTCCCAAGGTTCTGTCTTCATGGCTGTGTTCTCCTCTCTCTCCACACTCTCTCTTTTGGCAATCTTATTTATTCCTGTGGCTTGCCGTAGTACCTTTCTGCATTTAACTCCTTAAACTACAGCTCTAGCTCTGACTTCTCTTGATCTTGAGGCCCACATTCCTCACCTTCATCTAGACGTCCCATTGGCACCTTAAGGTACTCATCAGATTTTATCCCAAAGCTGATCCTCTTTCTTATTCTATTATTTTTGTTAGAAACAAGGAAATCATCCCTGATTCCCTCTTTCTTGCTCCCTTTTACTGTATTCAATCAGTCACAAAGTCATTTTTTCTTCTACCACAAGAATATTTCTTGTACCTACCCTCTCCTTTCTATTATTAACACCCTCATTATTTCAATGGATCAATAAACATTTATTAAGCATCTACTGTGTTTTGGGAATGGTGCTAAGTACTGAGGATACAAAAAGGGGCAAAAGACAGTCTCTGCCCTCAAGCAGCTTATGATCCAAAGGTGAGACAACATGCAAACAAATATAAACAAAGTAAGCTACATACAGGAGGAAAAAAGGAAGTAATAGAGTGAAGGTAGTGGAATGAAGAAATGTTAGAAAAGGCTTTCTGTAAAAGATAGGATTTTAGTTGGGACTTAAAGGAAGACAGGGAAGGCAGTGAGTGGAATTGAGGAGGGAGAGCATTCTAAGCATAAGGGACAGCCAGAGAAAATGCCTGAGCTGAGAGATAGAGTGTCTTGTTCATGGAGCAGCCATGAGTCTAATATTGCTGGGTCTATGAGCATGTGTCAGGGAGTAAGGTGTAACAAGACTGGCAAGGTAAGGTGCCTTTTTTTCCCCCACCTTAGCTATTACTTTAGACTCCTTACCACTCTCCCATTTCAGCCTCCACTGTCTCTTTTCTAGTCTCATGCATCCTGATCCTAGTTTAACTTTCTGTCCTAATTTCATGCTATTTTCTTTAGAGTACAGATCATGTAATGCACAGAGAACATCTGGTCCAGCCAAATCATTTTTTAGGTGAGGAAAGTGAGGCTAGACAGGTAATGAGGCAATTAACCACAGTTCAATTGATGTTCTCTCCTCCCTTTCCTGCTTTATACTCTTTTTAGTTTCCCCTTCTCTATGTCACACCCTCCCCCACCCTTCTTTGTCTTCTTCCTGTATATATTTTTCTTTTTTCTACACCCTACATATAGGTATTTCCAAGGTTCTATCCTCACAACTGCTTTTCTCATCTCTCCCTACACTTTCTCCTTTGGCAATCTTATCCATTCCTGTGTCTTTAACTCCTCTGGACTTGACTTCTAAATCTGTATCTCAAGCTTTGACCTTTTTCCTTAGTTCCAGGCCCATATTTCTAATCACATTTCTAATTACAGGGAATTGTAAGTTATAGAAATAACATTTGGGTTTTCAATGTATCCGAGCCAGAAAGGACAGGTGCTAAAGAGGCCAGTTTGTTACAGTTCTATCATGATACAGAGATGATTTTAGAGAAGGGGTCAATTCTATCTGAGTGTATCAGATGAGACTTTTTGCAAGAGGTGGCATTTGAGTTGGAAACTGAATGATAGGAAGGATTTCATCAGGCAGAGATAGGGCAGATGGAGGTGAAGTGAGGAATTTGAAGGTTTAGGTAACATTGTAAACAACAATAAAAAGCAGGAAACCATGAAAAATGGAAAATGCTGTCCTGAGAAATCATCACTGTATCGTCAAACAACTTCAGTAAACTGCCTTGCTCTTCAGCTTCTTCTGGCTTTAATCTAGTCCATTATATTCTCATCAAACATTATTTTTCAGTACTTACATTTCCCTGTAAAAGAACCTACAAATCACTCCCTGATATATTCTAAAAAACATTTTAATAATTGCTGCTACTTCCCATTGAGAACCACCCCCTCCCATAGAATTATCCTCTGTAAGAAGCAGTTAAGTAAAGCAAAACAAGGTGTTACCTCTGCCTGACAATGTATGTTTCATTGTACACTTATAGTCCACCACCTCTTTGCTAAGGGGAAGGAGGCACACTTCATTGCTAGTCCTCAGAACTCAAAATTATCCCTTTCCTGACATCTTTTTAGATCAAATCCAAATTCTTTTATTGGATTTTTTTTTTTAGTGAGGCAATTGGGGTTAAGTGACTTGCCCAGAGTCACGCAGCTAGAAAGTGTTATCTGCCTGAGGCTGGATTTGAACTCAGGTCCTCCTGACTCCAGAGACAGTGCTCTATCCACTGCACTGCCTAGCTGCCCCCTTTACTTGGATTTTTACCAACTTCCCTTACACAGGCTAGCCAATATCATTCTCCTTATTCCTCAAAGTGAATTTTCTACTTCTGTCTAAATAAATTTGTCTATTTTTCCTCAAACAAAATGTATTCATAATTTCACAACTTACTCCCATTTATCCACAATTTATTTGGAAAAGATCATTATAACCCACAATGCATAGATAGTGTTGCAAAGTGGGAAGAGCTCTGGTTCTGGAGGCAAGGGAGCCCCAAGTCCCAATTTTGCCTCTGACTCTTATGGTTTGTGTGACTGTGAACAAGCTCACCTTTCACAGCTATAAAAGCTAAGCTATAGCAAAAAAAAAAAAAAAAGAATACCTACAGTACCTACCCCACAGGGGTTGTTGTACAGAAATTGCTAAGTTAAGCCAGAAACAAATTCCTCTCCCCTCTCTAGAGACCAAGGAAATGTGTTTGTGGAGTTATGCCCCAGGTATTGGGAGAAATGTTTGGAAATGTGTTTTGATATATTTTTAAAGTAAATATTTCTCTATAAAAGCTAAACTCACTACTGAGTGGTGAAATAAATCTTCTGTGGTCATGGGGACCCTACAATTGAATAAGTTCTATTATACTAGTAATGAATATTGCCTGAACATCTACTACTTGTAAGTCATTGGGATGTTTCTGTAAACATACCATTATTCCTACCTCAGATGCCTCCCTTCCCCCATTCCCACAATCCCCTTCATTCTACCAATCCATATCCCTCTCCTTTCAGATTTGGCTTAAAATGTTAAAAAAAAAAAAGGAAAAGGAAAGAAAAATACTCTAGAGCAGTCTTCCTTATTTAATTTCACCACATTCTGATCACTGCTTTTTCCCGCATCACTTTGTTGTTAACATATTTACTTTTTGCCATACTGATAAGCAAACCTCTACTAAGCTATAACAGCAGAATTGAGTCTGCCACAAGTCTAGAGGTAACATGGCAAAGGGGATAGAGTGGGGACCTGGAGCCAAGGAAGAATTGCATTTGAGCCCTGTCTCAGATATTTACCGACTCTGTGATGCTAGGCAAATCACTTAATTTCTTAGAACTTCAGTTTCCCTGTCTATGAAAGAGACATAAATGTAGTACCTTCCTTACATGGTCATTGTATGGCTCAAATGAGATGATGTATGTGAACTGTTTTACAAATCTTAAAGCTTTATAAACCTTTCAGCTGTTATGAAAAAGAAGCTAGGAAGAAGGGCACAGAGAAGGGGTTTGAAGGTCTTTGAAGAGACATATTAAAGTTTTGTCTAGTGCATATCCTTTCCCTTATTTTTCTCAGTAGATTTAGAGTTCCAAGACCTGGGTCTCAATCCAAGCTGCAACATTTCATATCCATGTGACCCTGTACAAATTATTTCTCCTCTCTGGACCTCAGTTTCCTTATCTGTAAAATAAAGGGATTGTGTCATTCTATGGTCCTAAGATTCTGTATAAGCTCTCATGTCTAACCCACCCATAATCCTTTGATAATGTATATGATTTATGTCAGTCTCAAAATATTAGATTTACAGAGCTCATCAAAGAAGATAGGATAGATGCAGCAGGAAAAATCCTGTTACATTTTTGAACAAATTGTTAATTGATAAGTTTCAAGGAAGAAGGAGGAGGAGGAGGAGGAGAAGAAGAAGAAGAAGAAGGAGAAGAAGAAGGAGAAGGAGAAGAAGGAGAAGAAGAAGGAGGAGGAGGAGGAAGAGAAGGACAGGGAGAAGAAGGAGAAGGAGAAGAAGAAGGAGAAGAAGAAGGAGAAGAAGGAGGAGAAGAAGAAGAAGAAGGAGGAGGAGGAGGAGGGAGAAGAAGGAGGGAGGAGGAGGAGAAGGATGGAGGAGGAGGAGAAGGAGAAGAAAAAGGAGAAGAAAAGGAGGAAGAAGGCTATAGCAGAAAAAGAGAACTACATGGATATGCCTTGATATAGGGATAAGATTTTTATAGGAAGAGGACAGAGGGGAGAGGACTCTAGAAGAGGGGGGAACCATAGGTGAAATGAGTACAGAGAAGCCATAACATGCCTATGAAGAGACTCATTTAGCTAAAATGAAAGTTCATGTTTGAGAATACTGGGACAATAAGACTGGAGGGGTAGGGTGAGAAGATATCCTAGAGGTCATCTAATCTACCCTCTCATTTTGCAATTGAGGACACTGAAGAGACTTTTACCATAAATACAATGTTCATTCTCTTATGTCACTTGTAGAAATTGAGGCAAATTCTCTGAGGCCTAAAGATATTCCTGAGGAATAAAGCAAACACTTGGGCAGCCACATTGAATCTTTCTTCTCTGCTGGATGGAATAACACCTTCAGCATGTTTGATATATGAAGATGGTTCTGCCTCTACAGTATAATTTCACTATTTCTCATCTGTTTAGTGAAAATGACAGTCACCACATAGACTATGGACTTATCGTATGAGAGTCATTTTAAAAAATTTAGTATTTTTATTTTTCTCCAGTTGTATGTAAAAACAATTTTTAACATTCGTTTTTAAAACTTTGAGTTCCAAATACTCTCCCTTCCTCCTTCCCCTCTACCATTGAGTAGTTAAGCAACTCAATATAGGTTATACATGTGTAGTTATGCAAAACATATTCATAATAGAAAGAAAACATTAAAAAATTCAAGAAAAATAAGGTAAAAAAATATGCTTCAATCCATATTCAGACACCATCAGTTCTTTCTCTGGGGATGGGTGGTATTTTTCATTATAAGTCCTTCAGAGTTGTTTCGGATTGTTGTATTGCTGAGAATAGTTGAGTCATTCATGGCTGATCATCTTATAATATTACTGTTACCTTGTACACGGTGCATTTCACTTTGCATCAGCCCATGCAAGTCTTTCCAGGTTTTTCTGAGAACATCCTGCTTATCATTTCTTAAAGTACAATAGTATTCCATCATAATCACATATTACAACTTGGTCAGCCATTCCCCAATTAATGGGCATCTCCTCAACATCTAATTCTTCACCCAAGAAAAGAGCTTCTATAAATATTTTTGTATATATAGGTCTTTTCCCTTTTTTAAATCTCTTTTGGGATACAGACATAGTAGTGGTATTGCTAGGTCAAAGGATGTGCATGGTTTTATATCTCTTTGGGCATAGTTCCAAATTTCTCTACAGAATGATTGAATCAGTTCATAGCTCCACTAACAGTGCACTGAAGTTTAATTTTTCCCATGTTGCCTTCAACATTTGCCATTTTCTGTCCTATTAGCCAGTCTAACACATATGAGGTAGTAGCTCAACATTATTTTAATTTGCATTTCTCCAGTCAATGCTGAGTTAGAGAATTTTTTCATATGGCTATAGATAGCTTTGATTACTTCATATGAAAACTGATTATATCTTTTGATCATTTATCAATTGGGGAATGGCTTATTTTTATTAATTTAACTCAGCTTGTGCCCAAAGGGCTATAAAAATGTGCATACCCTTTGACCCAGCAATAGTACTTCTAGGGCTACATTCCAAAGATATCATAAAAATGGGAAAAGGACCCACATGTACAAAAATATTTATAGCAGCTTTTTTTGTGGTGACAAAGAATTGGAAGTTGAGGGGATGTCCATTAATTGGGGAATGGCTGAACAAATTGTGGTATATGAATGTAATGGAATAGTACTGTGCTGTAAGAAATGATGAGCAGGCAGACTTCAGAAAAACCTGGAAAGCTTTGTATGGACTGATGCTGAGTGAAGTGAGCAGAACCAGGAGAATCTTGTACATAGTAAGAGCCATGTTGTGCAATGACTAACTTTGATAGACTTAGCCCTTCTCAGCAATGCAAGGATCTAAAACATCTCCGAAAGTCTCATGGTGGAAAATGGCATCCACATCCAAAGAAAGAACTATGGAGTTTGAATGCAGATCAAAGCATACTATTTGCTATGTTTCTTCTGTTTTCTTCTGTTTCCTCTTTCTTGTGGTTCCTCCTATTGGTTCTAATTCTTCCTTACAACATGATTAATGTGAAAATATGTTTAATGGGAATGTATATGTAAAGTCTATATTGGATTACATGTCATCTTGGGAAGGGAGATGGGGAAGGAGGGGGAGAAAAATTTAAAACTCAAAAGCTTATGGAAGTGATTGTTGATAAATAAACATAAATTAATAAAAAAATTTAAAAAGTTTAACTCAGCTTTCTATATGTTTGAGAAATGAGGCCTTTATCAGAGAAACTTGCTTCAAAACTCTTTTTCATAGTTACTATTGCTAACTGTATTTTCCTCCATCATATTCCCCCCTGTTTATTCTATTCTCTCTTTCCTTTCACCCTGTCCCTCCTCAAAAGTGTTTTGCTTCTGAATATCCTCTTCTCCAGTCTGCCCTTCCTGGTAGCATCTCCCCCCCTCTCTTATCCCCTTCCCCTCCTACTTTCCTGTAGGGTAAGATAGACTTCTATACCCAATTGAGTTTTATTCCCTCTTTGAGTCAATTTTGATGAAAGTAAGTTCCACTCACTCTTTTTCTTGCCTCTTTCAGGTGAGATAATTTACCCCATTCTACCTCTCCCTTTCCCTTTCTCCCAGTACATTCCTCTCTCACCCCCTTAATTTTATTTTTTTAGATATCACTCCTTCATATTCAACTCAAGTCTGTGCCCTCTGTCTATATATTCTCCTTCTAACTGCCTTAATAATGAGAAAGTTTTTCTGAATTGCAAGTATCCTCTTCCTATGTAGGAATATAAACAATTTAACCTTATTCAGTCTCTTGCGATTTCCCTGTCTTGTTTCCCTTTTTATGTTTCTCTTGAGTCTTGTATTTGAAAATCAAATTTTCTATTCAGCTCTGATCTTTTCATCAAGACTGATTGAAAGTCCTCTATTTCATTGAATATCCATTTTTCCCCTGAGGGATTATACTCAGTTTTGCTGGTTGGGTGATTCTTGGTTGTAATCCTAGTTCCTTTGTCCTCCAGAATATCATATTTCAAGCCCTCTGATCCTGTAATATAAAAGCTGCTAAATCTTGTGTTACCCTGACTGTGGCTCCATGACACTTGAATTGTTTATTTCTGTCTGCTTGCAATATTTTCTCCTTGACCTGTGAACCCTGAAATTTGGCTACACTATTCTGGGCAGTTTTCATTTTGGGATCTCTTTTAGGAGGCGATCAGTGGATTCTTTCCATTTCTATTTTGCCCGCTGGTTCTAGAATATCAGAGCAGTTTTCCTTGATAATTTCTTGAAAGATGATGGCTAGGCACTTTTTTTGATCACGGCTTTCAGGTAGTCCAATAATTTTACAATTATCTTTCCTGGATCTATTTTCCAGGTCAGTTGTTTATTCAAATGTGATATTTCACATTACCTTCTATTTTTTTCATGCTTTGGTTTTTGTTTTCTTGTTAATTGATTTTTCAAAAAGTCATTAGCTTCCATTTGCTCCATTCTAATTTTTAAGGAGTTATTTTCTTCAGTAAGCTTTTGGACCACCTTTTCCATTTCCATAGCTAATTCTCCTTTTTAGAACTTTCCAATGAGGCTTTTTGGACCCATTTTACCATTTGGCCTAGTTAGTATCCCCTTTGCCAACTTGCCAGTTGCCTACAGCCAAACATATTTTAGCATAATTTTTTAAAATAGCAAAGGATTGGAAGGAATTCAGATGTCTATTGATTAAGAAATGAATTGGTAAAGTGTATGTGCATAGCATGTGATGTTATTATACCATTAAAACAATGAGATGAGGACTGTGCCTGTGATTTCACTGATATAGACAACCTGTAGCAGAGGAAACTGCCTCTACTCATGCAGGTCAGCATCTTCTCTGCAACTTATAGAGTTGCCCAGAGCACTTTGATATTAAGTGGCACGACCAGGGTCATATATTCAGTATATATCAGGGATGGGACTTTTCCAGTGCTATCTTTATTTTCCTTGTATTTTATTATTTTTTCTTTTCTTATTACCGAAACTTAAATACATGATAAGAGAAGAAAAAGAAACATAAACTTAAATATTGAAACTTAAATACAAAATAAGAAAGAAAAAAGCAATACATTTCCATTTCAAGAAAGCCTATATAATAAATGCTATGTGTTGTGTTGAGATCTGTCCATCTTTCCTCTTTGCTTCATTGTTAGTTTTCTTTTGTTCTCTGCCATGTATTTTTTACTTTGTTTTCCTCCCTCCTTTCTTCTCCCTGTGAAGGTTACAAGTAAGCACAGATATATTTATATGTAGATATAGATATATAGATACACATATACATATATACACATAGATACATATATGCATAGGTACATATACAGACATACACTTTCCCTAACAAATTCTATTTCTGGATCTTTGTTTTTATGTTTGTGTGTACACCTCATATTTTCTAATTCCCAGGCCAGCTTTCTGCTGAATTTAAGAAGCAGTGGTCATGAAATGATGAATATGAAAAGTTCAAAGAAATTTACAAAAAGTTGCATAAGCTGATGTAAAGAGAGGTAAGCAGATCCAGAACGTTTATATGATGACCATAATAATGTAAAGGAAAACAGCTGGCTTCAGAACTTGGATCAGTGCAGCAATTAAGAGAACAATAGTTATGGAATGATTCATAGGTGGCAAATGCATTGATATATTTTGCTTCACCATACTTGTTAAGATGGAGGCTTCTGTGGTCAATGGGATTCATTGGGAAGTAACAGTGATGTTAGAAGAATAAAAAATCAAACATTTAAAACTGGTTACTTGGCATACAGTACCTATACAAACCACTAAGTGGTACTCTAAAGTAGAGCTTCTTGGTACTTTTCTACTGTGCATGTGCCAACAATACCTAAAATTCAGGTATATCCAGGCAAGTCACAAGACAAGTCAGAATTCAAGAGTTACTAGCTGCCAGCACATGCTGCTGGCTCAAACTCTTGAAAGAGTTCCTTCTATCAACAGGAAAAGTTTCCTCAGAGGTAGAAAGCAAGATGGAAATATTTTGTTATTCCTTTAAAAAGTCCCACTATTGCAATACATCTTGGTTAACCTCTCTTACTCTATTACAATAGTAAGATGCTGTTCAGCCCCACACTTTCCATTTATTTGGTGCCAAATGGAACGTGAAGGAGAAGGGAGTATGAGGTACTTAGGATTCACAAAGGGTTTTTGTATCAGGCTGTATGACATATCAATATCCACTATGAATGGATGATGATGAGGATCTGTTCATATGAGAAGTATTACTTTCCCATAGGCAACAGGGACAAGTGAAGCATGTGGTCAACTGGGAGGAATTAAGACTAGAAAATTATGCATGGGAGCCCTCTTAGAACATCTGTGCCCCAGACCCAGTTTAATAATTTTGCTATCTGTACCAAACAAGTTAAGATATGGAGCCTTAGTTCTTGTGAGAGAAGGCTTGGTGTCCACACCTTATTACTACTATAAAGGTGAAGGGAGTCCTAGCCATGGCATTTGAAAGCATGGGAAAGCAAATTGAAGAGCCAGATGGAGTTGGAACCAGTGGGACAGTAACTCCTACCATTAGCCATAGTGCCTAACTATAACTCTCCTTAGACCTAATTATTATTCTTATTCTTATTCTTATTCTTATTCTTATTTTGCTGAGCTCTTAGGTTCTTAAATTCTCAGCCTTAGCATCATGGACAGAGTTCTACATATCAAGTTTTAACTTGGTTGATAGACTGGGAACTGCAGTCTCTGTTGAAAGTTTGTTGTTAATTGATTCTTGGACTGATCTAGTTTTGGTTTTTTCTTTTAACAATTTTACTGTTTGTTATTTATTCTGGGTCTTGTCTGGTTGCCATATTCATGTTGTCATTAGGACTCCCTTTAACCTTGACTCAGAGAGACTTTCGTCTCTGGATTCTAGCACACAACTGGTATTTGATAACTCTATTTCAGTGCTTCATTTCAAATATGTACCTCTTTTCCTGCCTCTTTCCTTAGTTTCTCTGTATGTTATCATATTGGATGTGTTTGTGAAGAGAACTTTTGGACTTGTTTTACCTTTGGCTTCACCCTTTGAAGCTATATAATACTGATAGTGAAACTCTGCCTAGGATTTCTTCATTACATGGGCAGTATAATGCCATTCCAATTTACTCTATTATTAAAGGATGATGCAGTCAGTCATTGGCTTGAGAGTAATTCATTTTTTCATAGCTTTTCTATAAGATATGCGAACAATTCACCTGTGATGAAGCCTGGGCATCATTTACTATGGGAGCTTGCTGTTTAATTCTTCCTCTGTCATAATTCATCAGTTGTTTACCTTGGAAGGATGTCTTTTTGTACTTACACATGTGATGGATTTTTCTCTCATGTAAGTCATTTCTCAAGAGGACATTCTTCCTCATATTAATTTCTGGGAAAAAAGGGATGACACTTTATACCTCACACTGTCTGATATGAAGCCCAGAGACGGTTAATAAGTTGCTTGAGGTCATATTACTGGCTAGCTAATGGCTAATCTTGAAATGGAATTCAGATCTCTTGATATTTAATTCAATCATCTTTCTGCCTTCAGATTGTATAGGAGGCAGTATGGAGATTTCATGCTCAATCATGCCCATGAGTTAATTGTGTGTTTGGCATACACTTTGTACTCTTAGGCCACATAATTCTCTAGTCCTGAACCATAAATCATGTGTCAAGGACCTATCATTTCTTTGGTAAGGGAAACGCTACCAACAATGAGATAACAACCTATGACTTTTACTTGTAGAAAGATGCCTAAGGTCACTGAAAAGTCAAATGACTTGCCTAGAGCCATACAGCCAGTAAATGTTGGTGTCAGGATTTGGATTTGACATAACTCTGTTATATCTCCTCTCTACTGAATCATACATACATGCATATACATATACACACATATGAGATAAAAAAGGCATTGGCATGAAAATACAGCTCCTAATCTATAAAAAGGTAGATTATATAATTATTAATTCCATAGAAACAGGACTGTCATTGTGGAAAGGGCCCTGGACTTGATTCAAAATATCACTTGACAGCTATTTGACCTTGGGCAAGTCTTTGAACTTCAGTTCCCTTTCCATTCTTGGTGGAATAGTAGATGTCTCACTAAATTTGGGCATAGAAGTCAGAGAGGGAGGGAATGGAAAAGGTGAAGACATATTGTATGTTCAAAGTGGCCCAAGTCTAGTAGTATCAAGGAAAGGATGCTAGATTTGGACTCTGAAGACATGGGTTGGAATCTTAACTATGATGCTTATTAATTGTGTGACAGGAAAGCTACTTCCCTCATCAGATCCCTCATCTATCAAATGAGTGGACTAAAGCAGTGACATTAAGGTCCCTACCAGCTTTAATCAATGATCCTATGATATGAAAACCAATATAATAAAACTGGTCCTGCTTCCTTCACAGGTTTGTTGTGGATATGGGCCTCTGATTCAGAAAGACTGGGAATCAAGTCTTGTTTCACACAACATTGGTAATATGACCCTTGGCAAGTTCCTCAGTGGCCTCGTGAAACTTGTGGAGGGAATTCCTTATAAGGATAAAATCACAAATCTAATCAAAGCATAACTAACATTTACATAGCACCCTAAGGATTTCAAAGCAGAATGGAGTGGTGTCATGAGAAAAAGACTGGATTTAGAGTCTGATGACATGGGACCAAATCTTTTATAAGTATTAAATTACTGACTCTTCATAAGTATTTTGGGTAAAAAGTGCTATAGTTATTACCATTATCCCATTTTACAGATGAGAAAACTGAGGCTGAGAAAAGTTAAATTACCTCTCGAGTATGATAAAGCTATTAAATGTCTTATGCATGATTCCAACCCAGGTCTTCTTGACACCAAGACTAATGCTTTGTCTATTATACCACCACAGTCTCGGTCTAAATGCAAAGTGTATTGCAAATTTAAGTGCAGTGTGAATGTTAAATATTATTATTGTGATCTCTAAGGTCTTTCTCTAAGTCTAAAATTCTGTGATCCTCTGTTGGACTACAGGAATGGAAAGATAATTTAAGCAATTATTTAATTAATTCCCTCTGACTTCAAGCTATGTTACTTTGCAGGTAACTAACTCTTCATATCAGCCTGTCCTCAGTGTGTCTGTAGTAGGTGAGATTCTATCTTGCAT
Organism: Phascolarctos cinereus; assembly: GCF_003287225.1. Taxonomy (NCBI): domain Eukaryota; kingdom Metazoa; phylum Chordata; class Mammalia; order Diprotodontia; family Phascolarctidae; genus Phascolarctos; species Phascolarctos cinereus. Next base: position 332,060,630 of record NW_027556098.1, read on the forward strand.
AACTTATTCCTGTCATTCTGCTCTTAATTTTTCAGTGGATCCATTTTAATTCTTGAATATGGTTTTAATTCCTTTGACATTCAAAGACACATGTAGTGGTGGGTGATGTTGATGGAGGAAGAGAGAGTGAAAGAGAGAGTAAGAGAGACAGAGGGAGGGAGAGAGAGACAGAGAGAGAGAGAAAGAGAGACAGAGAAAGGAGAGAGGAGAGAGAGAGAGAGAGAGAGAGAGAGAGAGAGAGAGAGAGAGAGAGGAGAGAGAGAGAGAGACAGAATCAGCCATCAGCTTAAAAATTGACATATACTTGTGTCCTCAGCATTATACCTACCATTGTGTCTGGTGCCATAAACAACCGAAAAAAAATCAAACTGGATCATGTCATTGGTCTTGCAATTGGAACCTTAGAAATAACTCCACCTGAGGGGCAGCTAGGTGGCACAGCGGATAGAATGATCCTGGAGTCAGGTGGACCTGAGTTCAAATCTAGCCTCAGACACTTATTAGCTGTGTGACCCTAGGTCAGTCATTTACCTTGATTGCCCCCACAAAAAATAAAGAAATAATACCATCTGAACCTCTCATTTTTTGGACGAGGAAACTAAGATCTATAGAGGGGAAATTATTTATTAAGGTCACATAAATCAATAATGAGCAGATTTTAGAGTTGAAGCCAGGTCTTCTGACTTCATATCAAGGTCTTTTCCCACTCTCCCACTATGACATTCTGGGACCCGGGACCTAGAAATAATAGTCTCTGCTCACATAATACTTTAAAGAGTCATCCTGAGACTTTTGATACACATGATCTCATTCAATGTTCACAATAATCCTGAGTGAGACATTGGGTGTATATAGACCTGACTATAGGGAAAAGTCATAGGAGGAGCAGTAAAGCCTGTTGGATAGAAAACAGCCTTAGTGGGAGCCATTTGAAGGCAATTGGAAACAAAGGAATTCCATTAAAACCCCCCCTCCTCCAATGTTTATGCCTAAGAGGCAGAGTGAGAATGGAACTTTAGGGAACAGAGCCATATAATGGTTCAATATAATGGTCGGACTGGTACTAAGGGGAGATTAACTATAATAACACAGGCTAAATACTCCTAGGAGGATAACATGAGTAAGAGATCAGGGATTCCCATCTTTATCTCTTTGTTACTAGTTCTTATGTTCTATTTTTTTTCTCTTAGTAACCCATGTAGAAGTTCTAATAAAAAGAAAAAAGCTCACATTTATATAGTATTTTAGGCTGTGCAAAGTGATTTATATATATCACCTCTTTTTATTCTTAGAAGAAACTTAGCAGGTAGGTACTTTTACTAGTTTTATTTTTCAGATTAAGAAACTGGCACTGAGACAGGTTAAATGACTTCCTGGGGGCACACAGATAAAGGCTATTTTTCCAGCGATGCACCCTTCTCTCATTTAGTCAACATTACTATCCTGGTGTTTTTATGATACAGAAGGTGGCCTGAGTTAATAAAATATATCCTTGGAATAAAATGTAACCATGGAAGTAATATTGATATAGCAGCGACTGCTCAGAGACCAGGCAGGCCAAGTGCACTGACTGACTAATGCTGGGGGCTTAAGATGGAAGAATTGATTTATAAAAGTATATGAGAACAGGAAACCCAAGATCTGTCTCACCTGAGAAGGAGAGTAGACTTCATGGCATCTTAGGTTTAGACCTGGAAGAGATCTGAGAGATTGTGTAGTCCAACCTCTTCATTTTTACAGATGAGGAAACTGAGTCCACAGAGGTGAAACAAATTGTCTCACACAGGTTGCAAGAAACTGGATTACACACCCAATTTCTTTGATTTTATGCCTAATATTCTTTTTAAAATGAAATTTATCAATGCTTTTTTTTACATCTTAGTTATTTCCTGACATTCTTCCACTCTGAATACTACCATGAAACAAAAATAAAGAAGTAAATAAATAAAAACAAATACCTACAAAGTGACTTTGTTTTCCACCTTTCCCTTAAATAGTTTTATTTTCTGTTCTTTCCAACCAAAATTAGTCATTTAAATTCATCTAAGTTCAGCTGTGTTTTAATGACCACTTCTCTCTCCCTTCCACCCTCCATTTATATTACTATAATATTGTGAAGTTTCTTGGTTCTCCTTTCTTTGCTCTGTATTACTGCATACGAGTTTTCCTATTTTTAGCTGAATTTTTGAATTTATTGTTTCTTGTGGTATTGCATGAATGTTTAGCACACTGTCTTCAGCTATTTCTCAACTAATCAGTAACTATTTGTTTCAAGGTGTTTTATTTTGCTGCCACAAAATTGCTACTTTATATATTTCATTACATAAGGGATCTTTCTTGTTGTCATTATTATGACTAGTAGTTAGAACACTGGGTTACAGAGTACAAACCAATTAGCAACACTTCTAAAATATTTCTAGATTTTTTTCCAGAGCGATTTTACTAATTTATAGTTGTACCAACAGTGGGTTTTTTTTTTGCCTATTGCTTATCCAGCACTTGACTACTTCCATTCTTTATCATCTTTGTTAAATTGATGAGAGTGAAGTGAAATTTCATATTTGTTTTAGTTTACATTTCTTTTATTTTTAATGCTTAGTAGCAAATCCTCATATGGCTGTTGATTATTTGCTTTTCTCTTGAAACTTGTATGGTTTGGGCTCTTGTCTGTTGGGCAATTACATTTAATCTTTCTTAATTTTGCTACTTCATCTTGCTGAGCCTCCAGTTTCCTTATTTGAAAAAGGAGGATATATGGATGAGATGACCTTTAAGGTTCTTTCTAGCTCTAAATCAGTAGCCTTTGACCTGTAACCTGTTTGTCAATTCCTTATAGATATTGGATATATGCATCTTATCAGTTATTTGATGTATAGATTATATCTCAATTGGAAGTTTTTCTTTCCCTTAATTTTTATTAATATCTTTTATTTTGATGTCATCTTCATTCCTAAATATATCTTCCCCTATTTTCCTACCCATTCCTCATAATAAAAAACAAAAAGAAAAAAAAGTAATGCAGCAAAATCAACCAACACATTAACCATATCTGACAATATATGCAATATTATGTACCCATCATATCTCACCTCAGCAAAGAAGGCAGCAAAGTCTGTTTTTCCAATTGAGTACAAGCTTATTCATTATAATTTTGCAGCATTTAGTTTTTTGTTGTTGTATTTACTTTTTGCAACATTGTTGTAGCCATGACTATTGTTTCCTGGTTCTACTTAACTTACTCTACAACAGTTAATATATTTCTATGCTTTTTTCCATGATTCTCTGTATTTTTCAAAATCATCATTTCTTATAGTGGAGAGATTGTCCAATTACCTTCATGTATCATAATTTGTTTAGCCATCACTTAATCGGTGGTTGTTTAGTTTGTATGTAGCACTTCACTAGCACATAAAGCGATGCTAAGAATATTTTGTTGAATATGGACAACTTTTTTTCCTTATTCTAACTGCATTGATTTTATTTATGCAAAAGCTTCTAAATCTTATGAAATTGAAATTATAGTTCCTATTACATTTTTTTATGGCCACTTCTAGCCCTTTCTTAGATTCCTTCCCCTAACCATAGATTTTAAAGCTACTTCCTTCTGCTCTCCTCTTTAGCCTCCATTCTTTTCCATTATAACAGAAGGACATTCTAACAAAATTTCTCCATTCCACAGCTTCCCCTTTTAAAAATTATACGTGTATAATATCTCTATCTATCTATCTATCTATCTATCTATCTATCTATCTATCTATCTATCTATCTACAAAGATGTGCCAGAATCAGCTCAAACTGGCTTCTGAGAGCTGAATGTTAAATTTTCAGTGTGTGCATTTGCAAAACCCTAAAAATCAGGGTTTGATTAATTGGTTTGTTGATTATCTAGATATAAGAAAGTAATGGAGAAAATGTTAATAATTCAGATTAAACTTTAAGATGTATCGTCTATACTCCTCCCCACTGCAAGCCCATGGTTAAAATTTACTAGCACACTCTTGATATTAGGCTAAAATGAAAAAGTAAGGCAAAAAAAAAAAGATCTCGAAGAACATGGTGAAAAGAAAAAATTTGGAGCCAGAATCATGGGACTTAGATTTGAGTCCTGGCTCTGTGACTAAGAACCTCAAGTCTCCTAAACAATGTAGGCTTCAATTTCCTTCCCTTTATTAACTGTTGAACTCTAGGTTCCTTTTCTAGGTTTATTATCCAATGATACTATGAAAATAATGACAAATTTCCTGGTAATAGAAAGAGTCTATGAACAATTCTTCAATACTCTTCCAATGAAGCAGATTGTAACCCCTCTGAATGTAACTAGATGATCTTTGTGAATTAATGCAGCTGAAACATTCATCACCCTGCAAACAAGCTGGTGATTGATTGCCAACTGAGCTAGGTTGGTTCTCAGCTGACAGTTTATCTGCAGATCCAGACATAATGACTTTCCATCTGGGTAGAAACTGCCAGAGCCAGATCTCCTGGCAGTGTCTTCAAGAATCTAGGGTCAATGCCATACTGCAGTGAGGACCCCAGAGGACTGATAATTCTTGATATATTAGTGCAACTCCTCAAGTAGTAGGTCGGAAACAGTTTGTGTTTACTATGCACAAAGTATGGGAAAACTACTGTGACCTGACTAGGGGCACAGGGTCAGAGATCTTTTCTGAGAGAATGCTAAGGTTCTGTGCATAATGTATGCAGGAAGACAGGAATTTGTTCAGTATACACTGAACAGGAGGCTAGAGATATGTCTATGAAGTTGAGGCAGGATGCCAATGATCTATCTTAGGTAAAGAATGACAGAAGGTTATTCAGAGGATCCAAAGTCGTAACCCAGTGAGCATAGGGTGCTCCCACTATTCGGTCAAGGTAGAAAGGGCAGGTGTGATCACTCTCATCAGGCAGAGAGAGAAATAGAAACACAGACAGATTAAGTGTGTAGTGTAAGGTCATATTGCTGGCCAATGATAGAGCCATTCTGGAGCCCAGATTTGCTGGCTTTTCTACTGCCTTTATCTATGTGGAGGAATTCAAAGCCAGATCACTTTTTCCAAAATACAGGGAAGAGAGTGATGGTCGTGTTGCTGAATTAGGCTCATGAGCTCATTTCATAACACAACTACTTAGCTCTGTAATGTATTTGAAAATTCTATTGAGATGATGGATGCAATGTCTCATAAAATGATCTTACCCCCTGCTTGTAAATAACTATTAGAAAATTCTCTTCTATTAGTTCTTTTTTAAAATGTAAGAATAAGTGATTAAGGGAAGAGAAGAACTGACTTACAAGGAAAGATTAGGCTCGGCCAAACAATTTGGACTTGAGAGCAATCTGATTAGCATTCAAAGGTTTGAAGAAGATAAATACCAAGCAGAGAGTGGGATTGTTTGAGACTAGAGTCCAAACAAGAATAATTATAATGAGATAAAAGGAGGTGTGAGGGAAGAAAATTAAGCCTGAGAAAGTGGTTACAAATGACAAGAAATGAAACCTATAAGACTAGGGAATCCTCCAAGAGGAATTAAGGGCATCACATTGCTTGAGGAATTATACTGTATATGGAATGCTGTTCTATAGTCTTGTGGTGTGCAGCAAGGAGACATCAGCCTTGGTGGAGATGGCATAAAAATATCCTTCAGGAGATTCTCTGGCTCAGAAATCATTCTTATAAAACCATGGAGAAAGGGCAGCTAGGTGGCACATTGGATAGAGCACCCGCCCTGGAGTCAGGAAGACCTGAGTTCAAATTCGGCCTCACACACTTAACACTTAACTAGCTGCATGACCCTGGGCAAGTCAATTAACCTCAATTGCCTCACCAAAATAAAATAAAATCATGGAAAAGCAAGAAAGGACTAGGCACTGTGAAAATAACTGCATTACAGAGCTGACATTTCCCACTGAATCTAAAATACAATCCAGAGCAACTTCCTTTCTTATTGCTTCTAATAGTTTGTCTATGTGGGGTCTATTACTGACATTACCATGAATGCACTAATAGACTGCATATGGGGAACTCTAAGGTGAGAAATGACAGGAAAAGTTACTTAACTCATTCCTTTCCCAGGTCTGATCTTGACTTTCTAGACTTCAAATCCATACCTGGGTTGCCGTCTCATCCTGGAACTCCCTCAATGCCTACGGTCTCTTTGCAGTGGAACATCTAACCATCCCCATGTCCTTAATCTGGAGTATCCCTCCACCAGGCCCATGCTTTTATTCCATTGGTAAGTTCTTCCTGGGATCTTCGCTTTGTCAGCCTTCATTTCCCTCTTGGCCCAGCCTCTGACTTTCTAGGCTTCAAAACCATGCCTCTGTTGCTGTCTCATCCTGGAACTTCTCTCAACCACTGGGGCCTCCTCATCCCAAAGCAGCCCGGACTGTGGGAGAACTCTCTGGAATATCCCTCCACCCGACCCTCTTTTCTCAATGTGAGTTCCTCCTGGGCTTCAATATTTGGGGCCTGGCCATCCTTCATTTTCTTCCCAACTATATCAGAAGACTATGGAATTTGCTGCTATGTGCCTCCCCAACTTCACTTTTCAGCCTCTCTTTTTTGTATTGTCTTTCCCTGGAAGAATGTAAGTTTGTTTTATGGCAGGGACTATTACTATTACTATTTTCTTCTTGTATTTCTATCCCCAGGGCTTAGCACAGGGCCTGGCATAATAGTAAACCCTTAATCAATGCTTGTTTCCTTTCTTTGACCTCTCTGAGCTCGTTTCCTAATTTTTAAAATGGGGAAGGACTACATAGTTTTTACAATCCACTTCAGTTCCAAATCTACAATTATATTAAAATTTTGTGATATTTCTTATCCAGCAAATGTAAAGAGAAGTTGGAAAATCTATCTATATCTACATCCTTGTAGTATAGCATACAGCTGTGAGACTTTTTTCTTCATATGATTTAAATTCAGTCCATGCTCCATAATGCTCAATTCCATTTAATAAGCATTTATTAAGGGCCTACTATGCGCAAGGCACTGAGAATGCAAAGAGATAAAATACCCCTGTACTTAAGGAGCTTGTGTTCTATGGGAGAAGGAGAACCACATGTACCCATGTTGCAGAATGGATAGAGCAGTGGACCTGGAGTGAGGGAGATATGTATTAGTTGTATGGCTCTGGGCAAGCATGAGGAAAAGTGAGGAAACCCTTTTGGTTGTAACAGAGGGAATTAAATAGAGTAATGTGGAATGTCTGGAAAAATATTCTGAAGGCCGATTGTGAAGAGCTATAAATGTTAAAAAGAGAACTCTGCATCTTGTCCTCAAGTAAAAAGGGAGCTACTGACTTTTCTTGATCGGGGTATTAAGATGGTCATATCTATGCTGTAGAAATATCAAGTTTGCAGCTGTTTGAAGGATGGGCTAAAGAGAGGACAGCCTGGAAATACAAAACCAGTTACAAGGCTGTGGGAATTATCAAGATAAGGAATGATGAGAGGTGTTGGCCATATGAATAGAGAGGAGGGGACAGAAGTGAGAGATGCTTAGGAGTTAGAATCAAGAGGTCTAACATATACAAATGTGATCGTTATCAATAAAGGACAGTTGGTTTGAGAACTCTTCCCTTCAACACAGATACAACCCATCTGTGACTAACCAGCTGTTTCCTAGGGAGTGGTTTTAGATCTATAGATCTAAAAAAAGCTTGCTGAGGAATATACATAGAGGGTATGTGACAGGTGAGGTTTGACCTTCCAAATCCTCCTTACTTCACACCTTTTACTTTGTCCCTTTTGCCACACTGCCTTTAACTATATCATATACTTTGACTTTATTGTTACAAAGCCCTTGAAAGTATTTTGTCATTAATATTGTCCTGGTTGTGAAATAGAGAGCTGTGTTTATAAAAAGGGCCAAGATAGAAGTATATGCGGGTTGGGTCTTCTATCAATAGCCAGACATAATGTGAAGGTTTCATTCCTTTCCCCCACAATGGTTTTGTGAAGACTCCCCAGTGGATAGCAGAGGCTGGGGCTCTTGGGTCCCCTCTTACTGAGCAGCTTACTCATGGAGAATGAAACAGTCTGCCTCTATCTGTCATGCCTGAATTTCCTTCACTCCTTGGGACCCATTCTTCCAAGAGCCAGAAAGATTCAAAATCCTGTGGAGGAGGCATATTCTCCAGAGGTTTGGCACATAACACACTTTGCTGGATTGGGGAAGTAGCTGCAGGAAGACTGAATCTCTGGAGTTTGCTCTTTGTGAATATTCCTTCTTCTAACTCTCAAAAACAATCCCTTGTGTTCTGGAGGTTACTCTCCAACCCTTAGTTTTGTGACTTAACTTTTTGTCACCATTTTTCAAAGAGCTGATGGACTACTGAAAATATTCTTATTCAGTTATTGGCAAACTGTGACCCTTGTGTTCATTTCTGTTTGTTGGAACATGTTCCAACAAAATTTCAGTAATCCCTTTACTGACAAGAAACCATCAGGCAATTATTTTATTAAAATGGAAAGCAAAATTTATGTTATTTTTCTGATCCTACTGCAGGGAAATAGACATACACAGACACATAAACACCCTTGACTGACAAAGATAACCTAGTGAATATAAGTAAGCAGCTAGATTTTTTTTAAAAAAGAAAGAAAACCAAAAAAGGAAATTGATATAAAACTTGGAGAAAGCATATTCATAGAGCATACTGTATCCTACTGCTAACTATATTGATAATATTGGGAAAGATGATCTTTCATTGACCATGGCACAAATATAGCTGATAGCATAAACATCTATGGGTTGTTGGCAGTTTATTACAGGTGAAGAGGAGGCACATTCTAAAAAGTCTGTTCTAGTATCTATAAAGGTTAAATATTTGCCACAACTGAGAATTTCCTAGTAGCTTAATATAATGTCATACTCACTTGCTTCAACAGCGTAGTACTTCAAAACCAGCTGTAATTTCCCTGGTGTGGGCACTCCCCTGCATGAATACAACTTTTTTCATCCCTAGCCAACAGTCATCATGGGTTGCTATGAACATAACCATTCATCTCCTAGGGGCCAATTTTCTGGTCTTGAGCCTTCAGATAAAATAATCTTTGTTGTAAAAACTTCTTAATTGATCTATTTCCAGTATCTCTCTTCTAAAATCCTGTCTTCATAGCACTGTCAAAATAATTTTCCCAAGGCATAAATCTAAAAATTTCAATTCCCTCTTCAAAAGCTTTCAGGTGGCTCCCTATTGTCACAAAGAATTTTTAAAAAGCCTTTCTAGCACGTCAGGATCTGCGCAAGGATGGATTCCTCTATAGCCTTCAAGAATCCAAGGCATCAAAAATTGGCATTCAAGTCTCTACAATCATTTACAAGCCTCTCTAGACTTATTTCATAATCCATTCCTTCACGCACTCTGTATTCTAGCCAAATTGACTACTAACTCTTTCCCCAATTTGATGTTTCATCTCATGTCTCTGGCCTTGGGGAAAGCCATTTCCCAAGTGGGAAGTGTAGTCCATCCTTATTTCTACCTCTCAGAATCCTGATATTTAAAAAGACAGCTCAGGTACCACTTTCTCCATGAAATAGCCTTTGATTCCCCAGGTGCTAATGCAACTTCTTGAATGACTTCTTATTATAATTATCTCTATAGAAGGTTACATTCCTGCAGTAGAATAAATAGATGATAACACTGAGTGACTTCTTTGGTTTTGTATCCAAAGCACCTAGTGTAGTGATTTGCAGATAGCAGGTGTTGAATAAATATTTGTTGAAGTTGTTTAATTTAGAGATAGAAGGTATTTTAGCAATGTTGAATGGTTCTTAACGTGGGACATGTTTTTTTTATTTTTAAAATTTTTTATTAATTTATTTTGATTTATCAATAATCACTTCCATATGCTTTTCAGCTGAAAATTTTTCTCCCCCTTCCCCCCCCCCAAGATGGCACACAATCTGATATAGGCTATACATATACATTCCTATTAAACATATTTTCACCTTAGTGGTGTTGTAAGTAAAAATTAAAACCAATAGGAGGAACCATCAGAAAGAGGAAACAAAACAACAGAAGAGGAAAAAAAATAGCAATTCAACTTCCATAGTTCTTTCTTTCAATGTGGATAGCATTTTCTATCATGAGGCCTCTGGAGATGTCTTCGATCCTTGTATTGCTGGGGAAGGATTAAGTTTATCAATATTAGTCATCACACAACATGGCTGTTACTGTATACAGTGTTCTTTTGGTTCTGCTCACTTTACTCAGCATCAGACCATACAAGTTTTTCCAGGTTTTTCTGAACTCAGCTTGTTCATCACTTCTTATAGCACAATAGTATTCCATTACATTTATATACCACAACTTGCTCAGCCATTCCCCAACTGATAGGCATCCTCTCAATTTCCAATTCTTTGCCACCACAAAAAGAGCTGCTATGAATATTTTTGTACATGTGGGTCCTTTTCCCATATGTATGATCTCTTTTGGCTATAGCCCTAGAAGTGCTATTGCTGGGTTAAAGGGTATGCACATTTTTATAGCCCTTTGGGCATAGTTCCATATTGTTCTCCAAAATGGTTGGATCTTTTCACAACTCCACCAACAATGTATTAGTGTTCCAATTTTCCCACATCTTCTCCAACATTTATCATTTCCCTGTTTTGTCATGTTGGCCAATCTGATAGGTGTGATGTGGTATCTCAGAGTTGTTTTGATTTTCATTTATCTAATCGATACTGATTTAGAGCATTTTTTTAATGACTCTAGATAGCTTTAATTTCTTCATCTGAGAACTATCTGTTCATATCCTTTGACCATTTATCAATTGGGGAATGGCTTGTATTCTTATAAATTGGACTTAATTCTCTATATATTTTAGAAATGAGGCCCTTATCAGAGATACTGGTTGTAAAAATTCTTCCCCAATTTTCTACCTTCCTTCTAATCTTAGTTGCATTGGCTTTGTGCAAAAACTTTTCAATTTAATGTAATCAAAATTATCCATTTTGCTTTTTGTAGTGTTCTCTATCTCCTGTTTGGTCATGAATTCTTCTGTTCTCCATAGATCTGATAGGTAAACTATTCCTTGCTCTCCCAGTTTGCTTATAATATCAGCCTTTATATCTAAATCATGAACCCATTTTGACTTTATTTTGGTATATGGTGTGAGATTTGGGTCTATGCCTAGTTTCTGCCATACTCTTTTCCACTTTTCCCAGCAGCCTTTTTCAAAGAGTGGGTTCTTATCGCAGAAGCTGGGGTCTTTGGGTTTATCAAATAAGAGATTACTATAGTCATTGACTACTGTGTCTTGCATATTTAACCTATTCCACTGATCCACCACTCTATTTCTTAGCCAGTACCAAGCAGTTTTGATGATTGCTGCTTTATAATACAATTTAAGATCTGGAATTGCTAGGCCACCTTCCCCTGCATTTCTTTTCATTCATTCCCTTGATATTCTGGACCTTTTGTTCTCCCAAATGAATGTTGTTCTTATTTTTTCTAACTCTATAAAATTATTTTTGGTAGTTTGATTGGTATGGCACTGAATAAGTAAATTAGTTTTGGTAGAATGGGATATATGATTTTTTTTTAAATGATGACTATTTCAATATGATCAGTTTCCTTCATCATCTTACCTATTTTGTTTTATGCATTTAAAAACATCATTCTGAGAAGCTGGGATCCAAGGAAGTTAGGTGATTTACTCAAGGTCACACAGTTTCTTACTTCATCAATAATATGAGACTAGTATCTAACTAGCTTGGCCAATTGAGCATTTTTTCTGCAGTAGTCTTTGTGCAGAAAACTTGAAATAACTCTTTTAAAGACAGCTGAGATAAAAGCATGGCTTTATATTTACCCATCCAACATAGCCCAAGTTTGTGATCAAAATTAATTGTATTCTGGCAAATGTTTAATACCCAAATCTACAGAGAAATGAACAACCAAAATTTACACCCAACACGCTATTTTTTTGGGGGAAGGCAATCAGGGTTAAATGACTTGCCCAAGATCACACAGCTAGTGAGTGTCTGAGGTCAGATTTGAACTCAGGTCCTCCTGACTCCAGCGCTGGTGCTCTATCCATTTCATTACCTAGCTGCCCTCACAACATACTTTTAAATTTAATTTGCATTATTAATCTCAAGGTAGCTCTCAAGTCAACATTATTGCTCAAAACCTTTTGGGAAGAAAAATACAAAATTTTGGCAGCAGTGATTTAGGCATGTATGACATAGAATATAGAAGCCTGGGCCTGGAGTCAGGAAGACCTGCATTCAAATCCTGTCTCTGATAAATTCTAGATTTGTGAAACTGAGCCAACCACTTAATTCCTCCTTCATCCTGGAAATATACTTAGATCATGAAGTATAGACTGAGCTGCATTGGTGGAGGGAATTTCTATCCCATTAATTTCTCTCACTGATGAGATGCCATCTTAAGAACAACAAAGAAATTCAGACACATTCACTGAAAACAGAGGGCTGACCATATTTTTTTTGGAAGAGTTTGACTGTGTTTCCATAAGGGCACCTGTGAAGTTAGCAGTTAGAACTGATGGATGGCCATAATGATGCTAAGGCAGAGTGGGAGGGGTGCTCTTAGGTTTCATTAAGAAAACCATAGTGTTCAAGACTAGGAAGGTCCTATTCACCAGTAGTTTTCCCTGATCAGAACACATGTGACTTCCACCTTTCTAGTGCTCCTCACCCCCCCCCATCACACACCTGTACTTTGCAATCTAATAACACTGGCCTCTTGTTCCTAGAACAGAATATTCTGAATCCTGGCATTTCCACTGGTTGTGCACCTCCTGCCTGGAATGGTGTCCCTCCTCATCTCTGCATCCTGGCCTCCTCGACTCCCTTAAAGTCCCAGCTAAACCCCTACTGTGAGCTTTTCCTATTCTCTCTGTCTCTGTCTCTGTCTTTTTCTCTCCTCCCTCTCTGTCTCTCTGTCTCTCTCTCTCTAATCAGGGTTAAATGACTTCCTCAGGGTCACTCAGTTAATAAATGTCCAAAGCTACATTTGAACTCAGGTTCTCCCAACTCCAGACCCAGTGCTCTGTCCACCACATCACCTTGATGCTCCCCAATCTCTCTTAATACTAGTCACTTCCTTCTGTTCATTATCCCCATTTGAACCTGTATATTGCTCCTTTGTCCATGGTTGTTTGCATGCTGTCTCCCTCACTGAACAAGGATTTCCTTGAGAGCAGGGACTGTGTTTTTTTGCCTTTCTCTGTATCCTCAGGGCTTAGCATAGTCTCTGGAACATGGTAGGCTCTTAATAAATATTGATTGACTTACTGTTCAGTTCTGGGAATAATATTTTAGGAAAAGCTTTGATGAACTTTGATTTTGGAGGTAATAAAAAATGATCTGCATGACAAAAGCCTTGGAATCCTGCCATATGAATATCAGTTGAAAGAACTGGGGATGTTTATCCAAAGAAAGACATGGGGTTAAAAGTTGGGGGGCAATGGATAGAATGCCAGGTCTGGAGTCAGGAAGACTCATCTTCCTGAGTTCAAATCTGTCCTTAGACACTTATTAGCTGTGTGACCCTGAGCAAGTCACATAACTGTATTTCCCTCGGTTTTATCATCTGTAAAAATGAGCTGGAGAAGGAAATGGCAAACCACTCCAGTATTTTTGCCAAGAAAACCACAAATGGACTCAAGAGTCACAATTGAAAATGACTGAATAATAACAACAACAAAAGATATCTCCAGGTATTTGAAGCTATCTCCTTTATTTTTTTTTAAATAAAAGGCATTGGTGTTTGTGCACATATAACACTTGCTCTTGTCAAACACCTTGATTCTATTCAAGTCATCCAATTCAACAAATACTCATTAAACCTAATGTACTGGGAGTATAAAAATGAAAAAGAGACAGCCTCTGCCCTCAAAGAGCTTATAGTTTAAAAGGGGAAATCAAGTGTGTGCACAAATAATCATGACACAAGATAGAATATAAGGGGACTTGGCCAAAGCACAATGAGAATTTTGAGGGAGCAAAGATCTTTTCAGCTGGTAGTGAATAGGGATGTTCTTGAGGAAGAAGTGTTGTCTTGGTGAAACTGGATCTTGAAGAAAGCAAAAGATTTCAGATTACAGAAATAGAAAATTTTTTTAGCACTCCAGGGCTGCTCCCTTAAGAGTTGAAATTTATGGAAAACTCAGAGATCATTGAATGAAACATTTGTTGCATGTAAAGAGGCTTAATTGTAGAATGTCATCACAGTAATAGTAATAACAATCTTGAAATTGACAGGGCAACAGATATAACAGCTGTATCTACCACATGTTCTAGTCAAAGTACCATGCTGATGCCTCAGTACAGCATGGAGTTTTTGTAATATCTCTGTTTTTGAAAGCTATGCCAGTTGAGTGGAAGCTCTGTCTCATTCTGTCATGGTGGAAAGAATGTGGTCTTAAGAACAGATTAAGTTGTGAAGACCAGCTTGGCTCTGGTCACTTAGAAATAAATTACTCATAGCTCTTCTCAGCAGTACAATGATCCAGGACAGTTCCAAAGGATTCATGTTGGAAAATGTTATCCGCATCCAGAGAGAGAACTGACGGAGTCTGAATGCAGATTGAAGCATATTATTTTTGTTTTCTTTATTTTTTTTCCTTTTGGTCTGTTTCTTCTTTCACAACATGACTAATATGGAAATAAGTTTCACATGATTGCGTATATACATATACATACATATATCTATATCTGTATATCTATATCAAATTGCTTACTGTCTTGGGGGGGAGGTGAGGGCAGGAGAAAATTTGGTAAAAATTTTTTAAAAAGTTAATGTTAAAAATTGTCTTTCCGTGTAATTGGAAAAAAAATGAAACACCATTTATTACAAAAAAAGAAATGCATTAGCCATGGTAACCCATGAAAGAAAAGAAAACACAATGGACCTTAGTCATAAATAGCTTCCTTTTGTTTTTTGCAGTGAATATGACAGAATAATGGAAAACGGGCCAGGGGGTGGTGGTAAGAATAACATAGTTTTCATGAACTCAATCAACTTTAATTTAGCTGTTGGTTCTGTATTTGAAATCATTGTTCAATGATAAATGAGTGAAATAACAATATTATTCTTATAAATAAATAAGAATAACAAACACCAATAATAGCTGGTATTTGTATATTGCTTTAAGGTTTACAAAATGCTTTACAAATATTAGCTCATTCAGTCCTCATAACAATACCGGGAGGTAGATGCTACTATTATTACTGTTTTACAGTTGAGGAAACTGAGACAAATAGAAGTGAAGTGATATGTCTGCAGTCACACAGTTAGTAAACGTCTGAGATTAGATTTGAACTTAGGACTTCCTGATTCCAAGCCCTGCACTCTATCCTCTGTGCCACCTAGTTGCCTTACTTAGTTATTGAGTATACTCAGAATAACATTTTTTCAACCTTGACCTTTTCACTTGAAAAGAAATCTGAAGAAAGTTGCATACAAGAGGATAAATGATTCACAGGTTTGCTTCAGAGAAGCAAATAAGAGGGTTTGGGGGATATGTTCTATTGAATGTTACAGGGCATTTTGTCATCTCCTATTCTAGTCCTCATGATATGTATTTACAAAAAAAAAAATCTACCAGAAAGATAATTGCAAGGCATTTGTTATAGAGCATGAAGTAGAGCAATGCTTCCAAGAATTCAATAGGGCACTCCAAATTAAATCAACATCTACTTTGATATGTGATTATTTCTATTCAAAGGTGGGGATAGGTGAAAAATTGCTGGGAAAGGGCTTAAGAGGTGAGGAACAAGGGAGTTTATCAAAGACTTGTAGACCACAAGGGAGCCTTCTACAAGATTCATCATGATTACTGTCTTCAGAAAAATGAATTGGAAGGTACTGGACCTGAAGAGCACCAAATCATGTCACCAAAAAGAAAAAGATTGTATTTTAACAGACAATAAATGCCTTACTATTAATAGGGGAGTCATCGCTGGATCGGCTGGGTGCAGCCAGATCACTGACAAAATAACTGAGCAAACTGCTTCATGTAAATGCAAGTAAGGAGTTCATTAATGGTGATTGCCTCTTGTATTCCTTCATTCAATCACGCGTTCAATTAATCAATACCCATTGAATGTTAACGTCGTGCACAGCAGTATTCTATACACACTGAGACACTGGGTGGATGCTAGAGTATTGTAAATTGTACTTTTGTAAGATAATCCTCATTTTATAGATGGGGAAACTAAAGTCCCTAAGAATGAAGTAATTTCCACAAAATTGTAACAGGCAACAAATGACAGAAATGGGATTTAAACTCTAAGCTCAGGTCATCTGACTACAAGTCCAATGTTCTCTGTTCCTGCCCCCAGGAACTTCCAATATACCAATATAGTTGTATGTACACTTTCTCTCTCTCTCTCTTCTCTCTCTCTCTCTCTCTCTCTCTCTCTCTCTCTCTCTCTCTCTCTCACACACACACACACACACACACACACACATACACACACACACACACACACACACAAGGAGAAGTTAAGTAACAGCGGAAGGCAGTATGGAATTAAGGGCTAAAATGAGTGTTGCAATGTAGACAACTGAGGCTATATGATTTTTGTCAGAGAGGAGAACAAGAAGAATTGAACTAGTTGGGACATCTTATGGGGAGACAGAGGGGCTTTGAGCTAGACTTTAAATGATAAACTGAGGAAATGGGAAGAAAGGCATTCTAATTAACCAACCAATCAATGAACAAGAATTTATTCATGTGCCCACTCAATTCCAAGGATTGGGATAGGTACTAGGGATACAAAAATAAAAGGGAAAACACTCCCTGCCCTCAGGGAGCTTAGAGTCTAACTGGAGGAGATAACATATTCACTCTGTGTGTGTATATATATATATGTATATATATACACAATATAGATTGTATATATATATGTACACACAATATAGATTGTATATATATATATATATATATACACATACACATATACAATGTGTGTATGTGTGCATATGTACATGCATGTATATGTGTGTATATATTTATATATGTGCATATATTTATATGTGTATATATGCATGTGCATATATATACACATACATATACGTACACATACATATATACATATACCTATACATGCATACAGGCATACGTGTATGTGTGTGTGTGTGTGTGTGTAAAACAAAATTGACTGGAGGCTATTTGGAGGGAAAGGCACGAACAGCTGAGGAGTATCAGGAAAGGCTTTGTCTAGTAAGCAGCACTTCAGCTGCACCTTGAAGGAAACCGGAAATGGAGATGGGGGAGGAGTGCATTCCCAGAATGGGGAGGAGCTAGTTCCAAGGCACTGAGACAAGAGATGGTGTGTCATTTATGAGGAACAACAGAGACAGTTTGGATGGATTGCAGTGTGTGTATAGGGCAGTGATGTGGACTAAGTCCAGGAGAGTAGGTTTGCTCTATGCCAAACAGAAGAGCTGATATTTGAACCTAGAGTTTATTGTGACACCTGTGTGTCTTCATTGGCGAGAAAATAACCACTCTTGCAAAGTTACCATGAGTGGGAAATAACGGTGATTAAAATTTTCCTTAGGCTTGTTCAGTTCTGCCGAGAGTTACAAATGATGTTATTTACAGTATGGTAGATTTTTTTAAAAGCAAGAAACTTCAAAACTTTGCAGTGGTCATGGCATGGTGCTGGTATGGAACAGGCATTCTTCTTCAAATTATATTTGGCCCTGTTTGTCTCCTTAAAGATCAACTAAGAAATTATTGGCTTTTCCCCTTCCCCGGTATCTCACCAGAATTCCCAGACAAAACAGGTTATTGGCACGAGGAGAAAAAGGTTTCATTTCACTCAAACTTAACCTTAGTGGCTATTCAGTAAAATTGAAAAACAAAAATGAAACAACTTTTAACTAATAAAGAAAATAATCATGATCTACCCTAGGCATCATATCTATTTTGCTCAGCAGGTCATGGAAAGTTTTGGAAATGTCATTCTTAGCAGGAAGTGGGGAATGTGGGTTAGATAATATGTCTCCACTTCCCAAATAAATGTGTTCTAGGGAAAGGCAGAACAGAGAAAAGAATAAGAATTTGGTATGAAAGTGGGAAAACCACAGGATCATAGATTTTGAACTAAGGGACTTAAAAAGTTTCTTGTCCAAACCCTTTATTTCATAGATGAGGAAACTGAGTCCTAGAGAAATGATTTCTCCAAAGTTATACAAGTAGCAACAAAAATTTTTAAGGGAGAAAATTCCACCCTCATTTCAATTACTGTAATCATAGAAATCCCAGCCACCTCATTTAAATCAATCAATTTGTCAGTCAGCACTGTAGTAGATGTTAGGGCATTTTCTTAGAATCCCAAAATGTAATCACTTGTGACTATGTTTTAATGTGCAAACAAGATTGACTTGTGCCAGGATCATTTCATCATCTGCAAACTGCTTTTTGTTTGGGTCAAGATGGGAACAGTCTGATTACTTGAGAGAATCTCTCATGCTCCTTTTATGCCATGAAACAAAAATGGTGAGTCAGTTCATCAATCCACTGATTCAAAAGGGGAATATTGCAATACTTGGAAGAATTTTCTGGAGGCAGACCTTTTCATCTATAACCGAGGGCAAAAAAAGGGCAAAGGGGAGGAGACTAAGGAGCCTGACACTGCCCTACCTCTGCTATCCCTAGTAGGAGACAATGCATCTAACCTGGAGCAGAGACGCTGAGCAGACACACTGAGGACAGGCCGATATGAAGAGTTAGTTACATGCAAAGTAAGATAGCTTCAAGGATCAGAGCTCACATTTATGTAGTACTTACTGTGTGCCAGGCACCGCGCTAGGCACTTTATGAGTTATTATCTCATTTGATCCTCACAACAACTCTGAGAGGTAGGTGCTATTATCATACCATTTTACAGCAGTGGAAACTGAGGCAAATGGAGGTTAAGTGACTTGTCCAGGGTCACACAGCTACTAAGTATCTGAGAAAGAATTTGAACTCAGGTCTTCCTGACTGCAGACATAGCACTCTAACTCTGTCACCTAGCTACCCCTTAGTATGACCTCTTGTGGCAAAGAATAGTATGAATTATGCACTAAATGAAGGACTTTAAGTACTAGTAGTTGTGAGTTACTCCTTTGCTGCACACGCATCCCCATATGTGCACCTCACTGCCATCCACTGTAAGTATCAGCCCATTCTCCCCATAGATCTGTATTTCTTTCACGGGAGATGATTTAGGGGGGAATGTTTTGCACCAACATTTTTACTATACCATCACAGTAAAAGCCTTTGCCCCAAACTAAGTCAACTGGCTAATTGTTAATGGCTCTTGAGCTGGAATAGTAACAGTAGCCACCCACAGGTCACCCCCAGCCCAAGAGATATTATGCTAATGTTCAAATTCAGGTCTTAATCCGGAGCTAGTGCTCTTTTCCCTATATCCCATGTAATTGTGTTGTTTTTGTTCCCAACTGATTACCAGAAATTTATCACTACTGCATAAATTCTTATTTAAAATAATTTCTATGTAGTAGATTCTCCCACTATTTGTACTTTACTATGATACCAGAAGTATTATGAAAATATCAAGAATGTCTACAAAATATATAAAATAACTAAAATATCTGGGATACAATCTCTGAAGATACCCTCAAGAGCTATAAAGATAAAATTACAAAACACCCCTTAAAAATAATGACTTAAATAACTGGAGGGATATTCAGTCAGCATTGCTCCTTCGAGCCAATATAATAAATATGATCATGCTACCTAAATTAATTTACAGATTTAGTGCTTTATCAATTAAATTACCAAGGGAATACATTTAGAACCAGGCAAAATAAAGATAAAATTCATTTGGTGGAAATAAGTTTTAGAATCTCAAGGGAAATAATGGGGAAAAGAAGGAATGAAGGCAGAATAGCACTTCCAGACCTTACATCATACTCTAGGGCAGAAATCATTAAAAAAAACCCCACAACTATTTCATACTGGTTGAAAAATAGAAAAGTAAATCAATGGAAGATACTAGATAAGGAAGAATCAGAAGTAATTGGGTTCAGTAAGTATGAGAACATTAATTTCTTGGAGAAGAAATACTTATTTGACAAGAATTGATGAGAAAAACCAGCAGATTTTGGCAGAAATTAGGTTTAGACTAATTATATGATATACCACAATATGCTCAAAATGGATACATGTACTGAATATTAAAAATCATATCATTAAAAAATTAAAAAAGAATCTGATCAGGTACCTTTCAAAGTGATGGCTTGAGGGAGAATTCTTAACCAAAGAAGGAATAGAATCAGCTACAGAAGACATGAGAGTGAAAAACTTTTGCATAAATAAAATTAATACACCTAGAATTAAATAAGTGTCAGATGGAGAAAAAATCTTTGCACTAAACATTTTTGTAAGGGTATGATATTTAGAATATATATGGAATTAAAACAAAATGTCAGAGACCAAAAGCAATTCCTCAATAGAAAAGTGATCAAAGCTTATGCACAAATGTTTCTTAAGGGAAGAATTGTACACTATTAATGATCATATGAAAAATACTCCAAAACCTTAAAGGGAATGTGAAATGAGAGGCACATTAATATGTTGCTGGTGATGAGCTAGTCCAACCACTCTGCCCAGCAATTTGTAATTATATGAAGAAAGTGATTAAAATACCTATACCTTTTGACACAAAGATCATACCCTAAGCAAGCCAATGATAAAAATAAAGGTTTCATATATACCAGAATATTTATAGTAGTATTTTTTTCATAGAAGCAAAGAACTAGAAACAAACTAGATGCAATCAGTTGGTTAAAAGTTAAACAAATTATGATATATGAAGGTAATGGAATTTTATTGCATTATAAAAAACAATAAATATGAAGATTATAGAGAAATGTAGGAAAATTTACATGAAATGATGCAAAGTGGAGTAAATAGAACAAAAAAGTGATTAAAAATGAGTATAACAATTTAAGTAGAGACAATTAAAAACAACAACAAAACAACCAAAACAGAATACCATTAATTTATAATGGCTGAGTTTGGTCCAAAAGAAGAGGCATGAGAATATCCTCTCTCCATGCTTTGTAGAAATGGGAGAATATGGCTGTGGAATATCACATGTAATATTAGACTTAGTTGACATGTTGGTTACTTTTCTTAAACTGTTTTCTCTCTCTCTCTCTCTCTCTCTCTCTCTCTCTCTCTCTCTCTCTCTCTCTCTCTCTCTTCTCTCTCTCTCTCTCTCTCCCATTTTTTGATTTAAGAGGAATCTTTCTGGAGGGCCAGGGGAGAAAGATATATTAGGAAATGTGTGCAAGTACTTGAATCTGTGAACTCCTCAATAAGAGAGATCCTTCCAATTATGCATATTACATCCAATCTATGCCTGTCCATCCTGTGCAGCCCTCAATTACGTGCTCCAAAACTTTAGCCAGAGGGCGTGTGATGATGGCCTTCATTTCCTTCTCCCAAAATTTTAATGGTACCAAGAAGGAACTCTGGTCATTTGTCTGTCATCTATTGCTATAAAACCAGGTCATGTTTTCTTTCTTTCATACAGTTCTTGGATGACATAATTCATTACTCTTCTTCCAAGTTGCTTGTTAATTATGTGTTGCAACCTGTTCACACCCGCCACGTCCCTTCCCATTGCCCTTTTCGTGATGTTCAGTTTTAGTTCTTTGGAGGACATGGTATTCTGTGTTTTTCTACTGTACAGAAATACCAATTAAATATTTGTATTGATAGTTGGGCTTTTGTTTCTATGAGAATCTTACAGTGTATAAAAGGGCAATCCAAGTCATTTCCCCTCCCCTTTTTCTATTCTGGGCCTAGTTCACTGTCCATCTGTACTGTCTACCCTATACACATAAGTCATTGGGTTGGTTCTCTAGGGTGCCCATTCAGATACATGTAGATATCCAGGCTATAGATATTCTTTTATAAAGATAGTTTTGTTGATATCTTTTGCTTTTACATTGCCTAAATTTCCCCCATATCCCTTCTGCTTCCCCTCCCAGAGAGCTATCCAAAATAACAAGGATTGTTTTAAAAGAAAAAAAAAAAGAAGAGAAAAAAAATCAGTCAAATTGATGAATATATCATAAAGTTTGAAAATATATTCTCGGTTCTATACTTGTGGATTTCTCTTCTCTGCGTAGTACTGGGGATGGGGCGAGGAAGATGTCTTCTTATAGCTCTTATTTGCAGCCATGTTTGGTAATTTTGTAATATTTATTTTTATTGCTATTGTTTTATGGCTCTTGCTCCTTCCATTTATGTTGTTGTAGTCTATATATGTATGTCTATGTGTGTGTGTGTGTGTGTGTGTGTGTGTGTGTATTTTCTGAGTTATTTCACTTTTACAAGTTCATGTAGGTCTTTCCATGCTTTTCTGTGCTCGTGATATTCATTATTTCTTACAGCATAATAATGTTCCATTACATTCTTGTATCACAATTTGTTTAGCCATTTCCCAAGAGATGGGCATCTATTTTTTCTAGTTTTTTTGCTACCATAAAAATGTTATTATAATATTTAAGTGTATATATGTAATTTCTTTAATCGGGGACCTCTGGGTAAAAGGGTATGGCCATTTTTGTAATTTTGTTTACATAACTACAGATTGCTTTCCAAAATGGTCGCACTAATTCACAACTGTACCAATGATACATTAGTACTGCCTTTCTTCCCACAACCCCAGTCAGCACTTCATATTCCCATCTTTTGTCATCCTTCTCATTTTCAGGGCATGAGATAAAACTTTGGGATCATGTTGATACTAATCTCTCTTACTATTCATGATTTGGGGCATTCTTTCACATGTTTGTTAATACTTTGTAATTCTTTTGAGAATTTTTTTTATATCCTTTGTTCTTTTATCTGTTGGGAATTGATTTTAGGCTTATATATTTTGCATATGATATGATGTAGTCCGATGTCTGGAAATATTATTCCCCCTTCATTCTAACTTATTTCATTGTTTTAAAATTTTCAATGATTAATTAATAACTTTAATTTTAGATGTTTTCTTCTTCCAAATAATTTTAAAAATTATTTTACCAAGTTCTGCAATTTGATTGGTATAGCATTAAAACTTCAAAGTAACTTTGGCAGCATTGTGATTGGTATTTTCTTGGCGTGGCATAGCCATAAGCATTGAATATCTCTCTGTTTAATGCCTCAAATGATGTTTATTATGAGAGGATCACTAAACAGACATTATCTTAATGTATGGGTTGGAGGTACTTTGTTATAAAACAGCCTGTAATCTAGAGTTTTGCTTTTCTTTTTGTTTTTGTTCAGTCATTTCAGTTATGTCCAACTCTTCATGACCCCATTTGGGGCTTTCTTGGCAAAGAGGCTACAGTGGTTCGTTATTTCCTTCTCCAGCTCATTTTTACAGATGAGGAACTTAGGCAAACAGGGTTAAGTGACTTGCCTAGGATCATACAGCTAGTAAGTGTCTGAGGCCAGATTTGAATTCAGAAAGATGAGTACTCCTGACTCCGGGTTGGGTACTCTATTCACTGCACCACCAAGCTTCCCTTAGTCAATTTTCTATTTAGCCAATTTTTTTTTGGTAATCATTATCAACAACAACAAAAGTCCCAATATAATCTTATGTTCTCTATAATTTTTAGTCAATTGTAAGATAGAAAAAATATAGTCTATTGATGAATATTGTTTGTGAAAGCCTACTTGTCTCCTATTAATACTTTAATGGAGGATGTCCTCAATTTGATTATAGAGGATGCCAATAATGATTTTATGTAGATTTGAGAGAAAATACATAGACCAAAAGTTGTCAAGGTTTCCTCTGTAACCTTTTTTTGGAATCAATAGGGTCTGAGTTTTTCTCTGTACCTTCGATATCTTTCCATTTTCAAATACCTTGCATATCAGTTTTTTAATGCCCTCACAATTTTATGACCTTTATCTATTCAGTGAACCTGCTCTATATGTATATTTGATACAATAAAGCTGATTTTCCTGTTTTTGTGTTCTTTAGCACTATTTCTACTTCCTCTGTAAGCACTTCAGGGACTATTATTTTAGGGTACAGTTACAGTATTTTTTTTCTATCTTTGATGCAGAAAACAATTTTTTTTAAACAAACAATTTCCTTTTTTTCCCCTTCTGTTTTCATCTGTGACTGTCCTTGGGATGACTTTGCATATGTGGATATTTTGCCAAGCTTTGTGTAGGCTGGTTTCACTCTCCACTGACTTGATATTTTTTTTCATTATTATTATTTGGAGCACAGTGAAAAGAATAAAACTGATTTGGCAATCTACTATTAGACTGTAGGTGTATTGCTTCATAAAGTTAGCTGAATCCTACATAATGGTACCAAACTGAAGTGCTATGCCTGAGAAGTATCCTATCGGTTGCTAATAAGCAATGTGACCTTGAGAAGTCATTTAAGCTCTCTTGTGACCTTACTTTCTTCTTTTGTAAAATGAATAATTAGCACATCTGAGGCTAGACTAGATGCTGTCTAGGGAACCTTTCAGTGCTAAAATTCTATCATTATATGATTTAGAACTTGCTAGAGAAAGAAAGTAGCTTTCAAGTTATTCCCTTATATAGTTCCTTACAGATATAATACATTTTAGACCCAAGGTTGAGGAATAAAGTTAATTAAAATGGGCTCAAAGGAAAGCACATAATAGAAAAGGGCCAATTTTAATAACATTCTTAAATCTATTTCACAAATACTGACCAGTGAGCTTTTTGAAACCAGGGACTTTTTTTGGGGGGGGCATTTATTTGTATCCCAAATGATTAGCACAGTGACTAGCACATAGTAGGCGTTTAATAAATATTAGTTGACTGACTTTTTCAGAACAATAATTTCCCAAGAGTATTGTCATTGTGTGTGTACTGTGTATATACTAACATCGGCAAAGGGCTCTATTATTAAGATCACTTGGGGGCAGCTAGGTGGCGCAATGGATAGAGCTCCAGCCTTGGAGTCAGGAGGAGCTGAGTTCAAAATAGGTCTCAGACACACCACACGTGACACTTACTAGCTGTGTGACCCTGGGCAAGTCACTTAACCTCAATTGCCTAGCAAAAAGAAGAAAAAAAATCACTGGGTAATACAGTGAATAGAAAATTGGCCTTCGAATCCAGCCTGTAACACATACTAACTGTGTGATGCTGATCAAGTCACTTCACTTCTCAATCCCCCAGGTAATTCTCTATATGACTATAAACAGCAGGAGAGTGGCTGGTCTGCACTGGTTTAGGGAACTTTCCATCAGGAATTCCCTATGCCAGCGAAATTACAAATCTTCGCTAAGGAACAATTGTATGCTACTTCATCATACGTGTGGTAATACTTTCAGAGTTGCTAGGAAGATAAGATCTTCACAAACTGTCAGGTTTTTTATGTTTCTGAGGCAGCTAGTGCCACAGTGGACAGAGCGCTAGGACAAAAGTCTGGAATATCTTAGTTGATGTTCTACTATAGATACTTTCTAGCCGTGTGTCTCTGGGCAAGTCTCTTGGCTGCAGTTAAGTTTTCCTTAGTGTCCTCCACTGTGAAATGGGTATAATAGTAGCTCCCATTTCACAGGTTTGTTGTGAGGATCAAATGAGACAGTATTTGTAAAAGTACTTAGCACAGTACATGGCACACAGTAGGTACTATACAAATGTGTATTCCCTTTGCCTTTACTGTGTCAATTACTTCTGTTATAATCATCCTCATATTTGATAAAGTTCAGAAAAAAAAAAGATCAGTCCTGAAACAAATCACCACCTTAATACTGTCAATTCTATCAACCAAATTGTGTCTTGCTGGGTAGTTGTTAGGTACAAAATTTTTGCAGCCTTTGTTGATGAATTACACAGTTTCTATCATTTCCTTGCATAGGTTTAATTGATCACTAAAACTGATCTCTTTAAGCATAACTTTCTGTTATTTCTGCTGACAGTGATCTGGTCCTAAATTGTTATTATAAATGCCTCTTCTATTTCCATAAACATGACAGCCATTAAAAATAATGTTAACACCATGCTGGCTGAGTTCATGCAGATTTTGTTTAGGAAGGCTTTTTGATTCCAGTCTTGGGTTTTATCTGTTTCATAGGCTTCATCAGAATGCAAGCTGTTTATATTTACATTTGGCAAACCCAATGGTATGTACCTGTGTATCAGCCTTTATCACAACTCTGTGAAGTGATGTATGCTTGTTCCCAAATTGGTGTGTTTGCTTTGAGATTGTCTGTCCTCTTCCTACTTTTTTGAGCCCTCTGTTCATGTTTAATATTATCTGGGTTTCTGTTAGGATGCTTTTCATATTTGTTATGCTCCATTATACACTTAATATCCATTATAAAGTGGACACAAGGAAGGGAATTGTATACATATTGATTAAATGTACTCTTTCCCTTTAGCTTTGATTTTTGAATTCTAGGAAGTCTCAGTATATCCAGCCACAACAATCTCCTTGATTGTTTAATAACATAAAGAGCTTTGACTGAAAGATAACAATTTTAAATGCCAGCTTCATCTTCTGGTTCAATTTGACTTCCAGGATTCAAGCTGAAATGTTCAGTTGTTAGCTTTCCTGGGCATATATTAAGAATTTTACCCTCATCATATCCAATTTGATGTTATTCAAGAAAGACTACATGAAATTAAGGACTTGCCTAGAAGCAGTAGGTGGCTTAGGGGATAGAGTGCTGGGCCTGGAGTCAGGAAGATTTGAGTTCAAATCTGGCTTTAGCTGAGTGACCCCGGACATGTCACTTAATCTCTGCCTGTTTCAGTTTCCTGAACTCTAAAATAGAAATAATAATAGTACTTACCTCCCAATGTTGTCATTCATATCAAGTTTTGGTTTGATTCCTTTAATTTGGAAGCCATAGTCAGTTCTATTTAGGAGAGAAAATAATGGAATAAAATCCATAATGGTTTTAATCTCTGAAAAATGCCACATTTTATATGAATCACTCTTCATATTATTGTGTTGACATCATATTTTAAATAGAGAATAGTTTTCCAAATGGACATCTTATCTAGGATTCTCACTCTACTTGGATCTCTTTTATATATTTTTAGTGTCCAAATAACTCATGAGTGTGGCACTGAGTTAAGGCATTTGTGATAATCAATAAAAGCATTAAAGATACCATAGTGTTTTTCAAGCAACTTGTTGAATAATTGCCACATTGACAATAAATTGCTTTTATACCTCTGGGACATTTGGATGTGCCATTCTTGCTACTACATTAATGTATTGTTGTATTGTAAGTGTATATAGTCATTTTTAGTCATACAAGATGTGAATGCTTTGCCCAAGGAGCATAATACTGTCTATATTTGAAAGGCTTAGTAGTGTTCTCACTTTTTGGTAAAACATATGTGATGCCTTTTGTTAAGGAAGGTGGAATTGGATTCACATCTGAGAAGAAGCTGATAAAGTGCTTTGTTAATAAATCTTGCACCACAGTGAAATGTTTGAGCCAATGGATCTTATCTGGCCCTGATGCTTTCTAGCTTTGCAGACAATCTAGAAATTCAGTTAACCCCCTGCCCCATGTAATTGTTCTATTGTTCATTATAATAACAGCATGCAACTTTTGTTTCACTTTTGATACAACAATTTTTATTGTGCTGAATTTTTATTGACCATGTAGATAACCAGAAAATGTCCACATCCTTCTCCTTTGGGGAATTCTTCTTCCTTTGTTTTCGTTTTTCTCAAACCTCTTTAGTAAGGTTTATGACTGATACTATGTTTTTTATTTTCTTCCTGATTCTTGGATTTTCTCATGTACTTATATTCTTCTTCTTCTTCTTCTCCTTCTTCTTCTCCTTCTTCTTCTTCTTCTTCTTCTTCTTCTTCTTCTTCTTCTTCTTCTTCTTCTTCTTCTTCTTCTTCTTCTTCTTCTTCTTCTTCTTCTTCTTCTTCTTTTGGCAACTGGGGTTAAGTGACTTGCCCAGGGTCACACAGCTAGAGAGTGTCAAGTGTTTGGTATGAGGCTGGATTTGAATTCAGGTCCTCCTGACATACTTATACTCTTAAAATATGATACTACTCTGCCTCCTGCCTCTTTATCAAGCTTTTCCATCTGAATAAGGTATATAGCCTTCCAAAGCTGTATTCCACGAATGGGTCCCATTTCACCAAGTCATAGTGATAGTTAAATGAATCCATGATGGATATGTGATTTTTGTCAGAGTGGAGAACTCCTAGGATAGGAATTTCCTCCACTGATGTAGAATATATTTTATCTCTGATTTAGTAGATAAGACCTGGGGAGCTGATTGAGAAATACAGAAGTTAAATGACTTGCTAAGGGTCACAATGTTGGTGTTCGAGGCAGAATTTTAACACAACTCTTCTTGACTTCAAGCCTAGTGTTCCACTATGCTGGTGAAATTTGCATCCTGGGGTTAGGATCTCTACTTCACTATTCTTAGTTCATTTTCATAGTGACAGCTGAGGACAAATATTTTATTGCTGTTTCATTCCTTAGATTTGACCTAGTGATATACTGGGTACCTCTACTGGAATTTTTCCTATACCCTGGGCATTCTCTATGGTATTTATCTTAGTTATTATTATTGCTAAGGCTACTACTAATAACAGTAATGACACCCAGTAAATATCTAGAAAGTTGTGGCCTGGGTGTTAGAATTATTTTTCAAAAGTTAGCTCTCTTTCATAGCTGGAAAAATGATAAATGCTTATACTAAAAAATATCTCAAAATATTCTGGAGACCTCAGTCAATAAACTGCCCTGAAACTCAATCATTATCACAGATAGTGCATTTTCCCACAATCTTCCAGAGCTAACACTGATTCAGAAAACTTAAGAACAACATTTTAAATAGATGTCAGTAATAGAGCACCGGCCCTGGATTCAGGAGGACCTGAGTTCAAATGCAGCCTCAGACACATAATACTTACTTGCTGTGTGACCCTGGGCAAGTCACTTAACCCCATTGCCTAGCAAAAAAAAAAAAAAGAAAAGAAAAAAAAGAAAAAAAAAATAGATGTCACTATCCCCATTAGGAACAATCTCCAAGCTATGTGGAATGAAAAGCTTTCAAAATATAGATCCTGGCTGAGGAGATCAAAATTAGGGAGGAACTCAGTGAAATATACATAATTCCTGTTCTCTGGCTGCTACTGAAGTTACACTGACAGTGCTTTCAGTGAGTCTATAGAGGATAATTTTACATTTTAATGCTTTATTCAACTACAAAACCCAATAATTTTATACATTAGGGCAAAAGCCCATAAAACCTTGAATATAAAGGAATACAAATAGTTTGTCCCAGGACAACTTCTATCTGAACTTCTTTGGAAAAGATGCAGAGAATGAGATGATTAATAATGATAATTTGTTGTTATTCAGTAGGGTTTTTTTTTTTTATCATATCTGACTCTTGGTGACCCCATTTGGATTTGTTTTTTTTGCAAAGATATTGTAGTGGTTTGCCATTTCCTTCTCCAGCTTATTTTTACAGATGAAGAACTGAGGCAAACAGAGTTCAGTGACTTGCCCAGGGTCACGCAGCTAATAAGTCTCTGAGGCCAGATTTGAACTCTGGAAAATGAATCTTCCTGACTCCAGGTGCAGTACTCCATCTACTGTGCCACCTAGGTGCCCCAATGATAATAATAATACTACTCAAATAACTGTAATCTCATCTGTTTGGGAGTTCCCTTCAATAATACAAATAAGAACTCATCCATACTTGTTCATATTTTCACATAAGTTCACCACAGGGAGTCCCAATATCCTGGAAACATCTGTTACTGTCTCCTAACATTGTGAAGGTAATAGGGAAGCACTCACTCTAACATGCCACCTTTCAGCTCTCAGTCTTGCCACATGGCCAAAGCAACAGCTGTTGGAGTTGGCTTGAAGTTAGCAAGATCTGGGTCAAATCTAGCCTCGGCTGTGTAACCTCAGGCAAGTCATTAAACCTCTGTTTGCCTCAGTTTCCTCAAGTATAAAAGGAGGATAATAACTTCACCTACGTCACAGGGTTATTGTTGTGGAGATCAAATGACATAGTCATGATAAAAGCACTTAGCACAATGCCTGGCACGTAGTAGATGCTACATAAATGCTTATTTCCTTCTCTTCCTGAACATGCCTTCTCTTCTCCAATTCCTTGATTACAACCATTGATAATGAGAAAAAAGATATGGAGGACAATTTAAAAGATTGATCCATTAATTATTTAATCGAATTGAAAATCAAAAATGGTACATTAAAAACAGGATTGACAGCCTCAACTCGCAAAATTGCATCCAGAAGTTTAACCAAAGTAGATTAATTTCCATAAGAAAGAGACCAAAAGGACTTAGAAAGATCCTTAGTCAGCAAGCATCTAACTTATTTGCCAAACAGGGAGATAAAGGCTAATGACAACACTCAGAATATAACCTGTAAAATCATTCAAAGAAAGGTTATGAATGATCATAAGCAGTATTATCTTGCGAAGAATAGGGAAGCAATAGAGCATAAAAAATAGTTTCATGACAGCTTAGCAAGATACCCAGCTAAGCAGAGTCATCCCAAGGGCATTCAAGGATGAAAAATAAGGGGGGACTGCAACATAGGAAAAAATGGAAAAGATGTACAAAGGCTGTTTCAATAAACTGTTTTCTCCATGAAAGATGCTGGAAATACCAGAGTTGGATCTTGTGTCACAGTCCTTGAGTTGTCTATACGTGAAGTAGAAATAGAACTAAGGAAAATGAAGATGAGAAAAGCAGTTAAATATGTGTGTGTGTGTGTGTATATAAAACTGCTTTTAACATATTTTAACACACACACACATATAAACATTATCTATGTTGCATTGTATTTTTATTTGTTTTATTAAGCATTTCCCAATTAGATCTTAATTTGATTTGGGCCTGACTCTGGAATCCTGTGAGCAACTAAGTGGCACAGTAGATAGAGTGCTAGGCCTGGAGTCAGGAAGATCTGACTCCAAATTTGGCTTCAGACATTTATTAGCTTGTTAACTTGGGCAAGTCACTTAACCCTGTTTACCTCAGTTTACTCATCTGTAAAATGGAAAAGGAAATGGCAAACCACTTTAGTATTTTTACCAAGAAACCCCAAATGGGCTTATAAAGAGTTGGACACAACTGAAATGACTGAGCAACAACAATTGGAGTCCTGCCGTCTATATGTGTCCTATGGGCCTCAAGTTTGACACATGTGCTATCTGAGGGCATGACAGAATGGTAAACTAAAGCAATTACAACATTTCGCACGGTAATTTCTGTCAAGGCAGAAGATGTTTGACGAACCTTTATGGAGAAGTTGACCTCTAACTACAGCTTAATCCTAGCCTTTTCTTATTCTGTCATCTTTCCATTTCCCGGAGACTGTGACAGTTTCTGCAATTTTTGCTGCTTTGCACATATAGTAATATATAATGCTGATGATTTAAATGGGTTTATAGTCCATCCTGCAACTTTGCTAAAGTTGTTAGTTGTTTTAACCAGTTTTTTAGTTGATTGTCTAGGATTCTCTAATTATAAAATCATGTCATCTGCAAAGATTGGTAGTTTTGTTTCCCTGTTGCTTATTCTTATTCTTTCAATTAATTTTCTCGTCTTGTTCTAGCTATCGTTTCTAGTATAATATTGAATAATAATGGTGATAATGGACATCCTTATTTCATCCCTGATCTTACTGGGAAGGCTTCCTCCATTACAGATAATGCTTGCTCTTAGTTTTAGATAAATAGTACTTATAATTTTAAGAAAATCTCCATTTATCCCTATGCTTTCTAGTGTTTTTTACTAGGAATGGTTATTGCATTCTGTCAAAAGCTTTTTCTACGTATATTGAAATAATCACATGAGTTTTGATGTATATTATTCTCACAAAACTTTTATTTATTTGAAAGTAGGCATACTAGAAAGTAGCTGTTGATATTTTCTCATTCACTCTATTTTCCATTCTTTTTTAATGTTCCTTTCTGTAACTTGAAAATCAGTCTCTCAATGCCCTTAAAATGTGTTACCTCTGTATAAACCTCTTCTGTGTGCACTTGGTTTATTCCAGCCAATTTTTCAGTTGTTGTTCTCTTGGGTGCCATTTTTATCTCCTTTATAATCAAACTAGGGATTGTGATACTTTAGTCTAAATGTTGTAGATCCACAGTCTTTGGTAACAAATCTATTTTATTATAAAAATTTTTGCAGATCTTTTTCATCTTTCGTGTTTTCTTTACACTTTTACCTTTAAATGTCTCCAAGTTGACTTTACTTATCTCTCAAACTTTATTTGAACTGGTTTTTGCCTTCCATTTATCTATGTATACAACCATCCATGTATACAGTCAGACTGACTTGTTAAAGGAAAAAATTAAAATTAAAATAAGATCAGAAGAAAAAATAAAAAGGAAAAAGATAGATGTTTAATTGAAATACTTCCAAGCTAATCTATCCCCAATACTGATGACCAAAAAAATATAAAGGACAGAGGAAAGTATATCAAAACTGATTATGATAATGAAATATTTAAATTTCAGAAATTTAAGCTATATAAATCAACTTCTATAAAAAGAAGGCCAAAAAAGCATGTAGACTTTTTAAATTGGTATACACTTGATTTAGATGTCAAGCAGAGAATGCAGTCACCAAGAGCAACACTCTGTTAGAATGTAAACTTCTTTTGTAAAATCATATTAAAAGGGATGGTAGAAGGTCATGAGCCATACAGTTTCATAAACTGTTCATATATAGTGCATAATAATAGGACTTTTATGTCTACCTTACAGTCAGGACTTGGCACACATTGAGTAAAATTTAATTTAATTATCTGGCTATAAGACACAACCACAAATTAGAAGATTTACCTTTATTGCTGCTTGCTAATTCCACTATTCCTTTCAGAGAAGAACTAAGGAAACACATCACAAATAAGCATAGATGGCTTGAGGATATTCGTATGACTTGTAGAAAGTGGGCTATGTTTATGTTTCTTACAGTACCATGTTATATCTATGCATATACAAAGTACATATTGCTTTTCATCTTGGAGGAGAAAAAGAGAGAGAGAGAAAAATGCATTTTTGCTATTCAGTAGGATGAAATGTTCCTTAAAAGAATGAGGAAGGAGAAAAGTGCTTCAAGAAAGAAAAGAGGGGAAAAAGATGTAAAGAGGCAGAGGGGAATTCTAAACTTGTGCCAGAGAATTGAAGGATGGAAAATTTTAACACAGGAATAATAAGGGAAAAGAATGAAACATTTAGAGGTTACAATAGATATGAAGCTCTTTCTGGGAGGGGGACTAGATCATCTCTGGAGAAAGCTTCCATCCAGGAAGGATAAAACATATAATAATTAACAACAACAACAGTAATAGATAACATTTGTATAGCACTTACTATGTGCCAGGCATTGTGCTAAGGGCTTAATAATCTATTGAGCTATCTACCTATCAAACACCATCCCAATTAAATTACCAAAACATTATTTTACTCAATTAGAAAAAATAATAACAAAATTGATTTGGAAGAACAAAAAGTCAAGAATATCAAAGGAACTAATGAAAAAATGTAAAGGAAGGAGGCTTAGCAGTACCAGATATTAAACTATATTATAAGGCAGTAATTATCAAAACTTTTTGGTGTTGGCTGAGAAATAGAAAGGTAGATCAATGAATCAGAGTAGACATACAATAAGCAGCAAATAAATATAATAACCTTGTATTTGACAAGTATAAAACCTGAAGATTTTGATATAAGAATTCATTGTTTGGTAAAAAAAAATTGTTGGGAAAACTAGAAAGCAGTATGGCAGAAACTGGGCATAGACCAATAATCTTGCAGCATTTATCAAGATAAGGTCAAAATGGATATGTGACCTTGATATAAAGAGAAACATATTACTTATCAGACTTATAGATAGGCAAACAATTAATTAATAAACAAGAAAGAGAGAGCAAACTTAGGTGTAAAATGGATCATTTCAATTACATTAAGTTAAAAATTTTTGTACAAATAAAACAAATGTAGCCAAAATCTGAAAGAAAGCAGAAAATTGAGAAAACATTTTAATAAACAGTTTTTCATATAATGGTCTCATATATCAAATATATAAAGAACTTTGTCAAATCTATAAGAATATAAGTCATTTGCCAATCGATAAATGGTCAAAGGATATGAATAGCCAATTTTCCAATGAAGAAATCAAAACAATTTATAGTCATATGAAAAAATGCTCTAAATCATTGATTAGAGAAGTACAAATTAAAGCAACCTTGAGATATCATTTTACACCTACCAGACTGGCTTAAATGATTAAAGGGGAAAGTGAAAAATGTTGAGAGGGATATGGAAAAATTGGGACACTAATTCATTGTTGTAGAGTTGTGAACTGATCTAACCATTTTGGAGAGCAATCTGGAATTGTGACCAAAGAGTCCCATAATAGGGACACAGAGGAGATTTCTGGGCTTGTGCCTGTCTTGTAATCTTCATGCTGCAGAGATTCTGTATCTTCATCTTCACCCTTACCCATCCCCTAACAAGTGGCGGAAATGGCTTATGCCTAACTTCACGAATAGGAAAGGGAGGGGACTGAAAACTTTCTGCCTCTTAACTGAACCTGGGTCTACACTAATATCTACAAGGCTGCATATTAATTCAGTCTAGCCGAAGAAGGAAAGAAGAGTCAAGGAAGAACTGGAATAGGGGCAGCATGTGTGGCTTTACTGGTTCTGAAGGAAAAGTAAATGGAATCCGGAAGTATTCAGTTCTGTGTTCTCAGAGGCTATGCAGGATGGGGGCCCAGGGTTACAAAACTTAACTCCTAACATCTCCTAACACGAAGTTAAGGCAACTTCAGGGTCTAGACTCATGGAGTATGCTCACCAGGAAAGGAGGACAATCCAGAAAGAGAGTGAGGCTGAATTTGGAAGATGGATTAGACTTGTTCTGCTTGTCACTAGAGAGGAGACAATGGGACACTGGGTATGGAAGTTCTAGAGAGGCAGATATTAGGAAACATTTCTTAACAATTTGAGTTGTCCCAAAGGGTAATGAGCTGACTTGAGAAGTAGTGGTTTCCTCTCATTGAAGGTCTTCAAGCTGACTTTTAAAGACACTGTAGGATAGATTCTGTTAAGGTTTTGACTAGTTAGCCACTGAGGTCCATTCTAACTTTTAGATTCTGTATTTCTACAATACTGACAACATTCTGAGTCAAATATTCTTTTAAAAAGGGATAATACCTGATATAGGGGAGCTATGTGGCACAGTGGATAGATAAGAGTGCTGACCATGAGGTCAGGAGGACCTAAATTCAAATGTGGCCTCAGACACACTCACTAGCTGGGTGACCTTGGGCAAGTCACTTAACTGTTTGCTGCAGTTTCCTCATCTTTAAAATGAGCAGAAAAAAGAAATGGCAAATCATTCCAGTAGCTCTGCCAAGAAAACCCCAAATAGGCTCTTGAAGAGTCAGACATAACTGATTGACTAAAAAATAATACCTGATATAAAGAAGCACTATTGCATAGCGGATGGAAGAAGGATCTTGGAGTTAGGGAGACCGGGTTCTTAATTCTGACGTATCTAGTTGTATGATGATGAGCAAGAATTGGTGCACCAGGTAACTCCTTACAGCTATAATTTTTCAATTCAATTTAATAAACATTTATTATTTATTATGGGCCAGAAACTGTGCTAAGCATATCTATATACATACATACATATATCCTATTTATGTTCAAGTCAAGACCTCGCCCAGGATGTCATTGGTTCTCTATGAGAATAAGGGTGAACAACAGATGATTATGTGTAAAGGATGATGTAGTAATGATTAATTTTCAGGTAAAGTTGGAATGGATGGTGGCTAGAGTCCCTTCCTATCCTGAAATTCTGTCACTGTTTAATAAACCTTGTGGCAATAGGTCAGGAATTATCACCATATTACAGATGAGGAAACTAAGGTACAGTGAACTTCAATGACTTTTCAAATGTCACATGACTGAAAAGTGACCAAACTGGAATTAGAATCCCATGTATACTATTCTATCCAAGCTATATCTTTCTAAGCTCTAGTCAAGGCTCAGTACATGCGTTATGCCCTAGTAAGGACCTTGCCCCCACTCCCCACCTCCAAGTTATGGACATTTCTTCATTAACTTTTATATATTTTGTATTGACATGCACATATATACATATACATAGTTATATAGTATACGTACATATGTGTGTGTGTATGTGTATGTAAATTCTTCGTAGTAAAATAGCAACTCCTTGAAGGTAAAAAATGTATTGTTTTTTTCTTTTATTCCCAAATCCTCATAGGTAAGTGCTTAATAAATCCTTGTTGAATTGAATTGAATACCATTTCTCTCAGCAGCTAAGAAAATGGGTAAAAAAACCACACTAGTTAGAGCCACCCTGGGGCACTTCTGGCTGGAGTAGAGTATTTGCTCTTGAAGGCTATTCTAGAGCAATAAATGACAGCTAGATTTATCTAGGTCACTTTTCACCTTCTCTTCTCTCATTTGCTATTCACTGCACATAATCGAAGGAAGAAGAAAGAAAAAAAGAAAAAAAAAGCAGGCTTGCTGTTTCCAGTTCCCTGATTTTTCAAAGTGATTTTGCTGGTGCATGATATCAAATACAACTTGAGAAGCCCTCAGGCTGTAGAACTTTGTATTTAGAAGTGACAATGACAGAGCAGAGCACAACTTGTCAATTTCTCAACAGAAGCCTTCAGAGCAAAATGGTGCTGGGAGTCAAAGGGTTGAAGGCTGTCTGCAGTTTTTGTTCCTCTAAACTTTCAGAGAGGTACAAAAACACAGATTCAATTAAGGAAGCCTTTTTTTTTTGGTCTTTTTTGTTTTGAATTTCAAAGGTTATATTAGCAGAATGCAGCCTTTGAAAATGATCATTGTGTAAAGGCATCATGCTGGAGTGGAAAGGGCATTGGACTTAGGTTCAAAAATCTTTGGTCCCTGATAACTTTCCAATTAGATAGTGTTGAATACATTACTTCAGCCTCTCTGGGCCTCAGTTTCCTTATCTGTACAGCTGTTGTTGTTCAGTCATTTTCAGTTATGTCCAACTCTTTGTGAGCCCATTTGGATTTTTTTTGGCAAAGATACTGGAGTGGTTTGCCATGTCCTTCTCTAGCTAATTTTACAGATGAGGAAACTGAGGCAAGCAGGATTAAATGACTTCCCCAGGATCACACAGTTAGTAAGTGTCTGAGACCAGATTTGAACACAGGAATATGTATCTTTCTGACTCTAGACACTCTATCCACTACACCACTTAGCTGCCACCATCTGTAAAGTGGGGGAATCATAATTCTTTTGTTTCCAGAATTGCTATAGGAAAAGAACCCTGAGATTTTAAGGCACCACACACATCTGAGCATGCCATTTCAATTTGGAGGAGAACTTAGAGAATATTCCTCCTATCAATGACCATGCAATGGTAGAGACTGGAACAGTAGGAGACAATATATCCAGTGCACATCAGAGAAACA
Source organism: Phascolarctos cinereus (assembly GCF_003287225.1). Lineage (NCBI taxonomy): Eukaryota > Metazoa > Chordata > Mammalia > Diprotodontia > Phascolarctidae > Phascolarctos > Phascolarctos cinereus. The sequence continues at coordinate 332,098,114 of NW_027556098.1, forward strand.
GTGAGGGCACAATAAGGACAAACATGGGTGAAGATACCCACCCGAAAGAGACAGCATCAGAGAGTGTGGTCCCTGGTGGCAGAGAGAAACAATGCTGATAGACTACAAATACACTGACTTTGGAGGCCTAGCAGAGAGCTAATCCTAAGGGGTCTTCAAGTGGAATCTATGAGCGGACAAGATTCCTACTAAACAGGCATTGTGATTTACCTCCTTGCCACATATATATTTACATATGTGATTTGACATTTTTGTAAATAAAATTTGTAGCCACTCTCCCCATGGACCTTTTGTATATTTGTGGAAGAGTGTGCCCACAATGTTGGGGTGTGGTGTTTTTGTGTCATCTATACCTTCTTAGTTAATATTTTTCTCTAAAAAGTAAAGTAATTTAAAAAAATTCTTCAACCGATGTTAGTTGGAAGAACACCAATGGGCCTTTATGATATTGTTAAAATATTGTTAATATGACAATAAAATAAATTAAAATTCTGTTAATATGAGGCAGGTAAGTGGTACAGTGGATAGAGTACTGGCCCTGGAGTCAAGATGACCTGAGTTTAAATATGGCCTCAGACACTTATTAGCTGTGTGACCCTGGGCAAGTTGCTTAATCTTGATTTCCTCTCTCTCTCTCTCTTCTCTCTCTCTTTCTCCCTCCATACACACACATTCAGACACACACACACACATACACATGCTGTCAATACAATACTCTTAAAAGACATAAGCCCTCAGGACTACTCTTAGAACCCTGAAAGTAGCAATAGGAACCACCACTCTAAGTGTCCCAAACTATAAATGTGAATAAAGGTTGAGAAGGCGGCCCTAGAAGGGACACTACACTGAGATAGCTAACTAATAAAATGGATAATAGGAACCTCCCAAGTCTTTGCAGGGTAGACTATTGGGTTGAATAAATTTTAATAGAGATGAATTTAGACTTTTACATTTCAGCTACAAAAATCTACTTCATGAGTACAAGATGGGGGAGATATGAATAGATAGCAATTTCTCTGAAAAAAAAAACCTGGGGGTTTTAGTGGATTATGTGTGCAAACAATGTGAAATAGCAGTCAAACAATCTACTGTGATCTTGGATAGAATCAAGAGAGACAAAGCTAGATTTTAGTCATACATCCAAATACGTATTCATTATGATCAAGTGGGATTTGTGCTAGGGAGTTAAGAATAATTCAACATCAGGAAAACAATTAGCGTGATTAAATTAATTAAAATCTCCTAAACTTAATGACTATGTCAATAGGTATATTTTCTTTGACAAAATACAGCACTTAGTTATGCAAAGATCACTACAAATTTAGCTTTTAATCAATCAGTCAGTCAATTAACATTGATTAAGTGCCTACTATGTGCCAGGTATTGTGCTAGGTTCTGGGGATACAAAAAGAGGCATCTATATATATGCTTTACATGTAATGGGGAAACGCTAGAAAGCTTTCTCCAAAAGTTCTGAAAAGAATTGTACAATTTTTGCAGCTATATGAAATCTTGATCTAAACCATTGATAATAAAAATGAAAATAAAAAGAACTACAAGGTTTTATCTTACCCTCAAAAAATTGGCAAATAGGACAAAATATGGCAATAGCCAATGTAGAAAAGGAAGAAGAAAGATAGGCAAACTAATGGACAACTTATGTTACTTTGAATTCATATAGCCATTCCAGAGATCTTCCTGCAAGGCTTATATCATAAAAAAGTAAAATATGAAAATAAAGGTGGCATATACATTGAAATATTTATAACAACACTTTTGTGGTAGCAAAGAACTAGGAACAAAGTGAATCTTCATCAGCTGGGAAGTGGCTAAACAAATTGTGGTATATAAATATCATGTAATGTTACTGTGCTATACGAACCAATAGATGTGAAGAATACCGAGAAATTAAGCATTTATGTGAACTAATGCAAAGTAGAGTAAGCAAGACCAGGAGAACAATGTATTCAGTGAGCAGGACAAGGCAAATTGAAGAACCAACAACCTCAAAATTGAAACTGGATTCTATAAAATTGTAATGATCAAAGAAGAGATTTCACCCACTTCCTTTTTACAGTGCTGGAGGACTAGAAGTATGGAAACTGGAGTACTGTTTCAGTCTTGGTTGATGCGTTGGTGAGTGTTGAGGAGCTGTTTTTTTCTTTCTTTTCCTTCCTTCCTTCCTTCCTTCCTTCCTTCCTTCCTTCCTTCCTTCCTTCCTTCCTTCCTTCCTTCCTTCCTTCCTTCCTTCCTTCCTTCCTTCCTTCCTTCCTTCTTTCTTTGTTAAACATGATGGCTCTCTGTGTTGGGAAGGAACATATTAGGAAATGAAGGCCATGTCAAAACAAAAAATGAGTTTCTAGGCAAAAAATGGTGATAGTCTTCCTGTATTTAGGTGAAATATTGTGTTCAGTTTTGGGCATCACAACGTAAGAAGGATAGTCATCGTTTCAAGAATCATCTAAGATTTACTGTCCTTTCTTGACCATGAACCTGATGCTACTATTATCATTTCTCTTGGTGGTTCTAAGAAAGAATAGCATTTCCTACAACAGAACACTTACAAGACAATTTGGAATTTGTCCAACTAACATATTGGGGAGAGCTAATTTGCCCTTCTACCCTACCCAACTCACTCTCATCAAACCAATCAGGAAGTCTTCTGATGGCATGGAGGTATTTTAAATATTCTGTCTTTATTCCTACTTGGTCTTTTGTTATCAAGGGAAGTGGTGTGGTACAGTGGAAAGCATGATGGATTTGGAGTATAAGGACCTGAGTTCAAATCCTGGCTCTGATAGTTGAGTTTTATGTGACCTTGGACAAGTTTTTTCATCTCTCTGGACTTCAGTTTTCATATTTGGAAAATGTGGTAGTTGGATTAGATCACCTTTGAGGTCATTATCGTCTCTGAATTTGTGATCCAGTGATATTATTTCTTCTCTTACTGACCAAGGGGAGGAAAAAAACCCCAAAGAAATGAAAAGCAGGCATAGGCAACTTTATAATAATTTATAAAAGTTTTTTTTAAAAAATCAGCTTTACACATAAATATTTCCCAAAATTCTTGGAAAACCTTCTCTTTCCCTACAGAAGAGTTGTGTCAGAAGCCTTAGCAATGTTCTTTGTGATAATTCTTCTTCTGACTTGTTGCAAACTTCCAGGAAAGGAAAGGAAAGGGAGAACTCTGAAGAGAAGAGGCCTAGATGTGGTCTGAAATTATTTTAGAAATAGGATATGGGGAAAAAAATCAAAGGAATAATAATAATAATAATAATAATAATAATATAATAATAATAATAATAATAATAAATGAAGTGTAGGCATAAGGAACTACAAAGGTTTTTGATGCTAAACAAATATGAAGTCTAAAGTCATGCATATAGCCAGGCATGCTTTTGGTTTTGATGTAAAAGTTCAGGTTGAATTAGATTAGAAAGAAGTGGTCTACTCAGACTCAGGTGATGAATTTGGGGTTGGGCAACCAGAGTTTGGTTGTATAGTAACTATTAATAGGTAAGGGTCAGTGAGAAAGTTTGAATCTGGACTGATGTTTCTTCCTTCAAACATTTCTCTAATTGTGAGTGTAAAATAAAGTTGATGTTTTGAAATATCCATCAATATTATGCTTAATTGTTTTAAGAAAGCTCTATTTTTAAATGAATTTATGTCACTATTACTTGTTTTATATCAGTTACATTTCTCAGTATAACCCTTCACCTCCCCCTTCGTTTGTTAATCAAATGAGGTAATATTTGTAAAGTGATTAAGACAGTGCCTGTTACATAGCTGATCCTTAACAAATGTTTATTACCCTCCTTCCCCATTATATAAAAAAAGAAAAACAGAAAAAAAAGCCAGTTCAGCTAAACTAACCAACATATTTAAAAGGTCTTGATTATACCCAATATTCATTCATCATCTATAAATTCTGAAAAAAAAATAGGAGTAAGTACTTTCTCATATCTCTATTTTGGGGCCAAATTTGTTAAAAGTGGTAATTGAACAGAAACAGAATGAAACATGCTGACCTTCCTTTTTATTTCTCTTTATCATTCCCATAGGAAGGAATTTGGCTGTTTTGACCATAAGGCCACAGCCAAGGAAAATGAATTTCTATAGTGCCTCCTATGTGTTAGGCACTGTCCCAAATAAGCCCTTTACAAATATTATCTTATTTGATCCTCACAACAACCCTGGGAGGTTTTTATTTTTATCCCCCTTTTGCATATGAGGGAATTGACAAAAATAGGAGTTAAATGACTTGCCTAGGATCACACAAGTAATGAGTGTTGCAGGTAAAATTTGAACTCAGATCTTCCTGACTCCAGGCCCAGCACATTATCCACTGTGCCACATAGTAATAGCAAGCAGAAGCAAAAGTAGTAGTAGTAGTAGTAGTAGTAGTGGTAGTAGTAGCAGTAGTAGTAGTAGTAGCAGCAGTAGTAGCAGCAGCAGCAGCAGCAGCAGCAGCAGCAGCAGCAAGCAGCAGCAGTAGTAGTAGTAGTAGTAGTAGTAGTAGTAGTAGTAGTAGTAGTAGTAGTAATAGTGGCAGCAACAGCAACAGTAGTAGTCGTAGTACTAAGTCAGTGTTTGGGAGGCTCCAAGGTAAGTGTGGGAGAGGAGATATAAGACTGACTACCAAACTGAAGGTCTGAAAAGCCACTGTGCTGACCTCATCATCGTGTGCCTGTGAAACCTGGACAGTGTACCAATGCCATTCCAGGAAACTGAATCACTTCCATTTGAATTGTCTTAGGGAGATTCTGAAGATCACCTGGCAGAATAAGATACCAGACACTGAGGTCCTTTCTCAAACTAAACTGCCAAGCATTCAAACTCTATTGCAGAGAGCGCAACTCTGATGGGCTGGCCACATGTTTGAATGCCAGGGTATGCTTGCCTATTTTAGGGAGAGTTCACACAAGATAAGCACTCACATGGTGGTCAGAAGAAGGGATATAAGGACACTCTCAAGGTCTCTATGAAGAGCTTTGGAATTGATTGTGTGACATGGGAGACACTGGCACAGGACCACCCAGCATGGCGTGCCCACAGCAGAGAAGGTGCTGTGCTCTGTGAGCAAAGCAGAATTGGAGTAGCTCAAAAGAAATGTGAGATGTGCAAATTTAAAGAATCTGCCCCAAATGTTCACAAGGACTCTTTGTGCCTGATATGTGGTAGAGCCTTCTGAGCTCATACTGATCTGATCAGCCACAGTCAGACACAATGTAACTTGACTCCAACGTGGTGATGTCATTTTGGTGGACAGCAACAACCAACCAGTAGTAGCAGAAACAGTAGCAGTAGCAGTAAGAGTATCAGCAGCAGCAGCACTATTGATAATGGTAGTTGTAGCAGTCGTAATAATAAAAGCTAGCATTTGCGTAGCACCTGCTATGTGCCAGACACTGGACTAACCTCTTGACAAGTATTATCTCATTTGATCCTCATAACAACCCTGGGAGGTAGGTGCTTCTATTGCCTGCATTTTACAAATGAGGAAACTGAGGCAAACAAGGTAAGTGACTTGTCTAGAGTCACACAGCTAGCAACAATCTAAGGTGAGATTTTAAGCTAGCTCTTCCTGACTCCAACTCCAGCACTTAGTATACTATGCTCCTATGGACTCTCAGCATCACTGATTTCGCCCTAGAGGCTATTTAGTTTAACTCTTTCCTTTTACAGAAAAGGCTCAGAAAGGGGCTAAGAGACTTTCCCCAAAGTTACATAAAAGCTATAGGATTCAAATGTATATTTTATGGTTCTGAATGTAGTTTTCTTTCTTTTTTTAAAATTAAAAAAAATTTAAAAAATTTTTAATTTATTTTGATTTATCAACAATCACTTCCATATGCTTTTGAGTTGAAAATTTTTCTCCCCCTTCCTCCCCCCACACTCCCCAAGATGGCGCACAATCTGATATAGATGAATGTAGTTTTCTTAGCATTCAAGTACACCGCCTCTTTAAAATGTACACCGGGTATGTTATTTTGCCCAATTTACAGATATGAAAACTGAGACCAAGAAATGCTTAATTAATTTGTCCAAGATGTCACAGGTACTAAGTGGCAGAGCCCAGGATTCAAATGCAGATCCTCTTATTCCAAATCAAATATACTTTCAATTCCCAAGACTATTTGAGGTCTAAAAAGTCTCATAGACTTCCTGAAGTTATAAATGAAAGAAGGAAGAAAACAGTCATGTTGTTCTTGGAGCAAATATGGTATTTTGCTTGCAAATTCAGCTGGTGAAAATTCTTGACTAATAAGCCAGATATGGAAAGTTTCACATTTTAATTTTATCACAGGAAGGACTATATTGCTATAGAAAGAAATATGCTTAAAGTCACTGTCCTTCTGACCATCTGATAACGTGACTCACACCCATCCTCCCCCCCCCTTTTCAAATTCTTACACATTTTGCTGGTTCTGAAGCCTTAAACAGAGCTGCATTTGGGAGAGTGTACAAATGTAACACTTACACAGAATCTCTGAATGTCACATCCTCACTTAACGACTTCAAGAGAAATGTGTGTGAGCTTTCCTCAACGTAGCAAGAGAACATATGCGAGAGATTCTATATGTTAGAGAAAGCTCTGTTTTGTCTTTTTATAAGGAAGACAGCACAAAGGCCATCTGCTCTAGGATTTTCCTCTGTCTTCTGTACCATGAACTCCCCCCCCCAAAAAAAAGCCATGGCTGCACAGTAAACCCTGGGATTTAAAGTAGAGCTTCACACAAAGACTTTGTCTACACAACAAGCAATCAATTATTTCATTAATTTACTTCTGAGTACAGAAAAACTTCTGATAGTCAGAAGAAGGAGTTGAATATACTTTCAGGGCAATTGAGGGTTAAGCTGAAAGTTAGCATAATATAATGGAAATAGCACTAACTGGTTCTTGAGTCAAAGGAACTGGGATCAAATCTCCCTACTTATGATTACTACCGGTCACTTTGGACAATTCACTTAACTTCCTCAGGTCTCAGTTTCTGTAAAATGAGAGGGCTGATCACTATGAATGACTTAGCTATTCTTAGCAATACAATGATCCAAGACAATTCCAAAAGACTTATGATGAAAAATGTTACCCACCTCCAGAGGAAGAATTGATGAAGTCTGAATGTAAATCAAAGCATGCTTTAAGAAAAAAACACTTTATTTTTCTTGTTTTTTTTTTCTTTTGGTCTGTGTTTTCTTTCATAATGCAACTAAGGTAGAAATATGTTTTGCATGACTGCACACATATAACCTATATAAAATTACTTGCCTTCTCAATGAGGGGGGAGGGAAGGGAGGAAAAGAGAGAATTTGGAACTCAGAATTAAAAAAAAAACAACTGCATGTTAAAAAAAAACTTTACATATAATTGGGAAAAATAAAATACTAATTAAATTTTAAAAATTAAAAATGTAGATTCATCATAAAAAAATGAGGAAGTTGATGTCGATGCCATCTAAAATCCTGTCCAGGTCTAAAGCTTGTTATGTCTAAAACAGAATGCTTGTTAACTGAATGGCTTTCTGTGATATAGCAGAACCCTCCCCCCCCAACACTGGATTTAGAGTTAGGAGACATGGATTCAAATGCTGGCTCATCTACTTTACTAGTTGTGTGACCATGGACAAGTTTATTGACTTCTCAGACCCTGTTTCTTCATCTGTAAAATCTAGAGAAAAAGACCATCTTCCTTACAGGGATTTTGAGGATTAACTGTGGTAATCTATGTACTTTGTAAACCATAAAATCCTATATAAATGTCAGGTATTATTATTTTATGTTAGTGAAATATATTCATCTAATTTCCTGCCTAAGTAGAGTCTAGTGAAACTAATGAACTCTTTAATGTTTGAAGTTCTGTTACTATTCAGAGTTACCATAGGTAATAATTTTCATTTTCCCATTTTAGCAAAAGAGCTTTTGAGATGCACCTACCTTTCATCAATGCCTCCAGTCAGAACTGACTTTTCCTTCCTCAGGATTGTTGTAGCACCTTGCTTGTCACCTACTGTATTTTTTAAAAGTCAGATCTAGATCTGTGATGTCAATATTTCCAGGTACAGGCATTTCCAGGGAGAAAACACCCTCCATAAATGTACATTGGCAACTCTTCTGTAGTTATAATCTCAGAGAGTGGACTGGGAGCAATAAGGGGCTAAGTAATTTACTCAGGGTCACACACCCAGCACATGTCAGAAGGAGGACTTGAACCCAGGCCAGTTGGCCATCTATCCTTTATGCAATGATGCCTCTCATTCTGTGTCCTTATTGTGCCCTATTTCATAGTATTGATGTTTACCAATCTTGCCTTTCAACTGGATAATTATGTAACTTTGCACTTTTCTCTTATTGAGCAGGTGCTTAAGAAATGTCTATTTTAAAACTATCACTCTTTGCAGATGATATGATGGTATGCATAAAGAATCTTAGAGAACCAACTAAAAAACTAGTTGAAATAATTAACAACTTTAGCAAGGTTGCAGCATACAAAATAAACTCACATAAATCATTAGCATTTCTGTATATTACCAACAAAGTCCAGTATTTATTAGCCACCAAAAAAACTCATGATTTAACAAAAACTGTTGGGAAAACTGAAAAACAGTAAGGCAGAAACTTGATACAGGCCAGCATCTCATGGTCAAAATGGGTACATGATTTACACATAAAGGATAATACCATAAACAAATTAAAAGAATATGGAATAGTTTACCTGTCAGATCTGTGGATAAGAATTCAGGATAAAACAAGATATTAAGAGCATTACAAAATATAAAATGGATAATTTTGATTATGTAAAATTTAAAGTTTTTTTTGCATAAACAAAACAAATGCAATCAAAATTAGAAGGAAAGCAGAAAACTCAGAAAAGAATTTTATAACAAGTATATCTGGCAAAGGCCTCATTTCTCAAATATATAGAGAATGTAGTCAAATTTATAAAAATATAAGTCATTCCTCAATTAATAAATGGTCAAAGGATATGAACAGGAAGTTTTTAGTTGAATAAATCAAAGCTGTTTATAGTCATATGAAAATTAGTAAAAAAGAAATGTTTATTTTATGAAATAAATTGTACCTAATCAATAAATAATGATAAGAACAATTTGTAGAGTGCAAAGAATTGTCACAGGTATGCTCTCATTTAAGTTCCACAACAATCTTGTGACATAATGAGAAAAAACAACTATTTCCATGTTATAAATGTCTTCAAATTGAGTCTTAGAGAGCTATTGTGATTCGCTTTAGGTCACATGGTTAGGAAGTGTCAAGGCTAGAATGTGTGTATATGTGTATATGCAGAAAAAGTGTGTGTATGTATGTCAATGTATGTATTCTGTGTATTGGGAGGCTACATTCTACAAAATAGTTCTATGCATCTATGGGCATCCCTCCACACTAGGTGAATTCCTAGGAACATGTCACATTCAAAATAATAGGAGGAGGGTCATAGAGAGAGGAATGAAATAACACAGACTATGGAAAAGACACTGATCATAGTGAAGACAAAGGATATGACTGAGTCATACTAGGAGGATGCACAGTGATTTCTGCTACATAGATTTTTCTACTGAATACATTTTATCTGACATTCTCCTCCTAATTATTTGATAATTCTGAGAGTGAGGTATATCAGAAAAAAATAGTTTAGAAGAGAAAGCTCAAACTTAACATATCAGAAACTTTAACCCCAATAATGTTTAATGAACATAAAGAAGGAACAAAGTTCGGTATAACCCATAAATTAAAAAGAAATAAAACTAAGAATAAACTCAATGGGAAGAGAAATAACGAAAAGAAAAACTTCTTACAAAAAAATGTACTAAGAGAGAATCAATAAAAACAGGAAGTTAAAAAGAAGGAAAGACATTGAATTAACTACTTAACTGCTCAGGGAAGAAAAGGAATAAAAGGAGATATTAGGTAAATAAATAAATAAGCAAAATTAAATTAATAGATGAATTAAGTAATAAAAAAATGAAGAAAGCTACTTTAAGTAAAAGCCATGAACTAGAGAAAGTGTAAACAGATCAGGGACAGGGACAAAAATGGGGGAAAATAGATTGCTATCAAAGTGATATGAGCAAAAACAACCAAACAAGGGATAAAGTATTGACAAAAAAGGAAGAGGACAAAAAAAAATAATACTAAAGAAACAAATAGAGAAAAATAAGTCATAACTTTAAATGTGAATTGATTTATCAAACCAATTAAATGAAAGGGAGAGACATAATAATAAAAAAACAAACCCTAGCAATCTATGGTATAAAAAACACTTAGAAAAAATATAGGGAATAAAAATAAAAATCCAAAATGAAAATTAATTTTCAATCAGGTAATTGAAAAAGGAGTGTCAATCATGCTATCAGAAAAAGCAAAAAAAATTGTAATATCAATTAACAAAAGAAATTATATTATAATTAAAAGAATCATAGACAATGGACCAATCTCAATACTAAGCAAGTACGAACAAAGGACATAATGTCTAAATTTATAAAAGAAAAATTACCAGAATTCCAAATCTATACACAGTAATAATAGAGGCCTTTACCATTCCCCTCTCAGAACTGGACAAATCTAAGAGAAAGATTTTTTAAAAAGGAAATACGGTATAGAACAGAAAAAGGTGTTGGCAAATTTGGTCAAGTCAGCAAGCATACATTATGTGACTGTCTTTTGTCAGGCACTGGGCTAAGCTCTGGAAAAACAAGAAGATAAAAACTACCCCTGTTCTGAAGGAGTTCACAGTCTAATGGGGGAAACAACATACAAGCAATTAGGTGCAAATAAGCCATAGAGAAGATAAATTTGGGCTAATCTTAGAGGGGAGGGAAGGCATGAACATTAAGAGGATCAGAAAAGACTTATTGCAAAAAGCATAAGTTTATCTGGGACCTGAAGGAAGCCAGGGATGCCAGAAAAGAGAGATGAGGAGAAGAGAATTCCAGGCATTGGAGATAGATAGTGAACATGAATGGAGTTGGAATATGCAGTGTCTTGTGACATTTTTTGAATGGAAACTTTTTAAAAATACATATTCTTTTTTGGCAGCACATGGTGTCTTTGCAAAGATAGACTATGTGTTAAGTAGGGCACAAAGAAATTACAACAAATGTAAAAAAAGCAAAAATACTAACCATATTCTTTGAATACCATACTCAAATATTCAAATGGATCTATGATCTAATTGATGCAGGGGTTTTCTCCAACTGTATAGGTCACAGTTATTCGTGAATGACTATCATGTGTATTGAGATCCATCAGTAGGCTACATTAAAAAAAAATCATGATGACCAAATTGGATTTGTCAGGTTTTCAAGGAATTTACCATTAGGAAACCAACATAACTGTAGTAAAAACAAAAAAAAAATGTCACAAGCCACAGGATTATATTGAGTTGTAGAAAAACCTTTGTCAAATTATAACATTCATTTATGCTGAAACATGACAAAGTTAGCATTATATGCAATAAGGAACTACTAGAAACTTCCCAAAATACTTTCCAAAACAAACATGAAAGGTTGCTCTAAATCAACAATAGTAAGGAAATGAAGATTAAAACAACTTTGAGGTTTCACTGAAAACCAAGAAAACCAAGTTCCATGGAAGGCTTAGAGAGAGAAGATTTGGAATAGCCTCTGTAGTGAGGAGGTGAATAAAAGTAGTGCCTTACTTCAGTGAGGGACCAATCAAAATTAGATAACATAATTTGTAAGTGGATTCAATCAGTATGATTTTGTGATTTCCTCCATTTCTCATCAGCAGCTTATAAGAGTGGAGGAAGCAGATGGAAAGAAGCATGATTGTGGTTTGTCAAGGCATGGAGATCAATAGGACAAGGGTGAAAGTAATTTAAGAGAAGAAGCTTAATATAGAATTGAACATGTTTACTAGGGAGTTAAAATTAGAAATAGGGAATAGATAACAGAAGTGCTATCTTGGTAAGGTGCTAAGGAGATTAAAGCATAAGAAGAGTAAGGTATAGGGAGAAAAGGAATAACAGGAGATTATGATCAGATAAAGGGATTTCAGAGTTCTTGAACATTGCAGTGGAATGCTGGAGGGTGAAGGTAAGATCAAGAGTGTGACAGGGAGTGGAGTTGAATAATTCAAGGAACTGGGAGGTTAGGATATTTGAAGTACTATTAACCTGCTGAAATCTCCTACTGGGAGAGTAGGAGTTAGGGAGGAGGGAAAATACTTGATCCAAGAACTAAATTCATTGATAAAGAAAGGAGGATGTCCTGATGAGCAATAAATAATAGCCACTAAGATTTGAATTGGGAGATATTCAATCTTCATTTTCAAAGAGCACCAATGACATCATGGAGTGATATTGTAACTTGCAAGTGAATTGGATTTTAGTGAGGCAGAGTTGTATGAAATTGTTAGTCTCTGTCTTCCAGAGTCATCAAAATCCAGTGGCAAGACAAAAGTCGAGATGAATGGTGATGACCCAGAATGAAGTGGATGTCCCTAAGGTCTTTGACATCTGATCAAGTTGTAAGTGCTCCACAGCACCTGCTTCAGCTGCTTTTGTGGACTTTGGAATATGCTATTTTCATCTGCATTCCACACCAACTGGTTGGAGACCTGCCAGTTACCCTCAACCTGGTTTAGCTTATCTGCCAAGAAGGATTCACCTAGGTGTGGCCTTTTCACATGCTACAGCTTGATGGAGCCACAGGTGAGAGTTGGGTGAAGGTGGACACCAAAGGTGGATGAGAAGCCCTGAGAAGGGCTCAGCAAGCCCCCTCACACCAGAGGGGCTAGTCCTCCCTGAATACCCCATACACCTTAAATTGGAGGATATGTTAGTATTGAATGAATCTGAAAGGAGAGGAATTTGCTGAGTGACAAAAGTAGAGGGGAATCTGGAAGGAGCAATAGGGAGAAAGGAGTATTCTTTCCCTCTTGGAAAGTTTGGGGGTATAAGATAAAAAGCAACTGGTGCTGGACAGGATGGCTAAGCATATACACTATCATCTCAGGGAGGAGTGTCTAGACTGCCAAAGGGAAGAGGGAGCATGAGAGAAAGAGGTCTAAAAGTAGGACATAAAATAAAATATAAGAACATTAAACATATAAAATAAACCCACAAAAATAATAGTATTTCTATTTATCAATAATTAAATCCTGGAGGAAATAATAGAAAGGGAAGATTGATATGATTAAAAATATATCAGATATCTAATTGACTCTACCAAGCCACTCTCAAGACCTATAAAAATGTAATTACAAAATACTCAAATAAATAAAGAAGTAATTAAATAATGGTCATGCTTTTAGGATTAAAATACTATCTAAAATAATTTAGATTTAATGCTATTCCAACCCAGCTACCAAAGATTATAGAGCTAGATAAAATAACAACAAAATTCATTTGGAGGAACAAAACCTATAGAATCCCAAGAGAAATAATAAGGAAAGGGAATGAAAGGGAAATGATACTTCCAGACCTTGCATTATAATATAAAGCAATAATCATAAAATCTATCTAAAAATAGAAAAGTAATTCAGTAATTCAATCCAGTTAAGACAAGAAAGAATCAGAAAAAAGATTTTATTCAATATCCTAAGAATATAAGTTACTTAGGAAAGAACTCCATTTTTTAAAAACAATAATTGATGGGAAAACGGGTAAGCAATTTAATGGAAATTAAGTTTTTGTTTAAAATCTTATATCATATACCATAAGATCAAAATAGTTATGATCTGAATGTTAAAGGTCATATCAGTTTTTTTAAAAAAATAAGACAAAACTGCATAAGATATCTTTTATAGCAATGGTTAGGGGGAAGAATTTTTTTTTAAAATTTAACATATTTTTAATGCATTGTTTTGAGATCACATACATTTCCCAACATGTTCCTGCCCTTTTCCCTCCCAGAGTCACACCTTGTAACAGAAATTTTAAAAAGAGGTGGAAAAAACATTCACCAAAATTCATCTACACCCTGAGAAAATCTGGCCTTATATGCAATATTCTACACCTATAATCCTCCACCTCACCAAAGAATTGGGAAAGATGCCTTCTCATCTCTTTGGGATCAAGCTTAGTAATTATAATTTCATAGCACCCAGTGTTGATTATTTTTAGTTGTTCTTTCCATATACATTGTTGTGGTTTTTGTGCATATTATCTTGCTTTTATTTATTTTCCTTTGAATCAGTTTTTATATCTTCCCATGCTTCTTTTTAGTCATCATACTCATTGTTTCTTATAGTGTAATAATATTCCATTACATTCACATAACAAAACATTTTTAGTCATTCCTCAAATGATGAACATCCACTCAGTTTATAATTCTCTGCTTCTACAAAAGATATTGTTATTGTTGTATATGGGAGTTTTTCTTATTATTACTGACCTCTAGATGATGAGGTTGATGCATGCATTGCCAGAGCTATCTCAGTGTTTGGGAGGCTTTAAAGGAAAGTGAAAAGGAGAAGGGATATTAAACTGCCTACCAAGCTGAAGGACAGCAGAACCACATGCTGACCTCATTGTTGTATGCTTGTGAAACTTGGACAGTATACCAGTGCCATGCCAGGAGACCAAATCACTTCCATTTGAATTGTCTTAGGAAGATTCTGAAGTTCATCTGGCAGGATAAGGTACTAAACACTGAGGTCCTTTCTTGAACTGAACTGCCAAGCATTCAAACTCTGTTGCAGAGAGCATAAATCTGATGGGCTGTCCGTACTGTTTGAATGCCAAATGTATGCAAACCAAAGTTCTTCAGAGAGACCTTGAGAGTGTCCCCGTATTGTGTCTTCTGACCTCCATGTGAATGCTTGCCTTGTGTGAGTTCTTCATAAAATAATATATAAATAAATAGCGCCTTACCATCCTGCAGATAAATGGCCATCATCCCAAGTTATCACTTCTGTCCTACAGTATTAACAACCCTAATTCCTTTGCCCTGTCCCTGCTAATCCTTACTGTACCTTTCCCATTTTAACTCCTCTTTACTGAATAGCCTTCCAATTCAACTATGTCCCAGGTACCTAAAATGGAAAGCACTCTCAATGTCTCATTAACAAATTAATCTTGGACCCTCATGAAATTTAACAGTGAAAGGTGATTAAGCTGGGAGATGAATTTAGGTGGCAGTTTCTTTTGCTTAGGAGTTTTCCTCACCTGCTGATTTGTTTCTAGTCTATTGAGATAATATTTCATTTGGTATCCAATTTGATAAATATTAAATGTCTACTATGTACAATACAAGGTGCTATGACACTAAAATGCCTGGGGAGTGTTTCTCTCAACATCTAACAATTCATTAAACATCTACTATGTATAGTGTTCTGAGCTATCCCTATCCTTAAAGAGAGTGATTTAGTAGGCAGAAAAGATATGTACATCTATGTTCAAATATCAATATTCAAATAACAACATATTGCCTAGAAGGAATGAGATAAATGATTATTAAATAACCAATTATTGGGGATATCCAGGGTTTTTTCTCTTCCCACCTCCTTATTCTCTACTGAGTCGTCAGCATCTGAAGGACATTGCTGATAGAGATTAGATTAACTGTCTCTTCAATCTTGTTCACACCCCAACCAAGTAGGAAAGCCCATTGTGTTCTACTTAGGCTTTGGAGTGGGGTAGATTCTTTGTCTAGCTTGTCAGAGGATGGGGGTATTCTGGGCACAAGAGTGATTGGAATCTCATCCCCTAGCCCCTAATTACAATAGGTCCACCTCTTATTATAATATTCATTCTTCTCAATAATTGTTAATCAGTGTTGATTGCCACCCTCAGAAACACCCGCTCTTCCAAGGGCATATTACATTGAGTGGGTCCCATAAGGGGTCTTTGGCAATCGAGAGTGCCATTAACCCATTTTATTAATTATTATTTTATTAATTATCCATTAGCATAATTAATAAAATGATTAATTATCCAGGAACTGTGCCTCTCAAACTTATATGTCACAGGAAAATAAAGTGATATGAGAGAGGGAGTGATTGCTTCTATAGTGGGGTGAGGATGGGGTCAAAGGGTATAATTACCCCTTCATAACCTTCCCCCCCTTTCTAGTTTTCTTATAATTTGATCCTCTTCCTCCATGCCCTGCTGTCCAGTAACTATGACCTCCTTACTATTCCTGGAATAAGCCATTCCATATTCCAGATGCATGCATTTTCACTGACTTTCTCTCCTACCTAGAACTCTCTCCTTTCTGATCTCTGTCTCCCGACTTCTTTTGGCTTCCTTAAAGTCCCAGCTAAAATCATACCTTCTACAAGAAGCTTTTCCCAGTTCCCTTAGTGCTAGTATTTTCCCTCTCTGATTATTTCCTATTTGTCCTGTATAGAGCTTGTTTGTATATAATCATTTATATGTTATCTTCCCTATTAGACTGTGGACTTCTTGAGAGCTAGGGTTTTCTTTTACTTTTCCTTGTTCTTAGCCTCATGCCTGGCACATAGAGTTTAATAAATGATTGTTGACTGACTGCCTGCCAGGAATTAGCATTTGAATTGAGTCTTCAAGGATGAATAGGATTCTCTAATCATCAGAGAATTATATAGCATATTAGATCTAGAATGGAAATCATCTGATTAAATTCCATCATTTGACAGATGAACTGACAGTCTTAGAGAGGTGATGTGATTTGCATGTGGTCATAGAGTTAGATAATGACAGAATCAAAATTCAATTCTAATTCCTTGATTACTGGACTAACACTCATTTTGTTACACAAAAATATAATATAAATTTATTAATTAATATAGAAATATATGTCTGGACATATATATATATATATATATATACATATATATATATATTCTATACACACATACATGTATATTTGCTATAACAAAAAGAATGCTGGTCCAGAAATCAAAGAACTGAATTTGACACTTAATTCTATGATTGCCTAACTCTGTGACCACATGCAAATTTCTAAGATTTTGCATGTGTGTGTTTGCATGTGTATATACATACATACACATATAGGTCTATCTATCTGTCTGTCTATCTATCTGTCTATCTATCTATCTATCTATCTATCTATCTATCTGTCTGTCTGTCTGTCTGTCTGTCTGTCTGTCTGTCTGTCTATCTATCTATCTATCTATCTATCTATCTATCTATCTAATCTCCCCACTGAGATTATATTCTTGACACATAATATGTGTATGAAATCACAGATCATTGACATATATTTGTTCACATACACACCAAAATATAAGCCCATGTTTGAATACATCAGAGATCCATGATTTTATCAGTGTGAAAATCCTGTGGGACCTTCTTCTGCCACTGCAGATTAAAACCTAAATAGTTCAGTAGTAGGTAAGTCTAATATAGTTTCTCAAGACTCAGAAACCCTATCTCTCTTATAGTCAAAGGACTTGGTTTGAGTTCATTCCCTGCCACTTAGCAGTTGAGAGATGTGGGTAAGTCACTTCCTTCTTTCTGTTTCTCTATTTTCTCATTCATCAAATGGGACTGGGCAATGCTATCTACCTTACACATATCACAGGGCTGTGAAAAAACTTTTCGATGAATGTTACGTATAAGGAAGGGATCAACCAATCAACATTAAGTGCCTACTGTGCATCAGGCAATGTGTGGGTGATGGGGAGACAAAAACAAAACTAAAAATAGTACCTGCCCTCAAGGAGCTGGCATTCAAATGGGGAAACAACATGTAAATAAATAGGTACCTCCAAGATGGATGGTAAAACTATTATTATAATAAACCATATCTTATCAGACTAGCTACTTGACCAAATAACTGAATACTTGTTTCTTTTACTTTATGGGTCCAAACAATTGTATATTCCATTACTGCAGTGCATTTATTCCAACATAATTTTTTTGGATTTTCTAATTTCAAACATCTTGCTAAACAAACTCCCAGAGGTAAGCAACCTGTCTCTGTTTAAATTTAAGGCTTTTGACAGAAGGTTGCCTAAGCCATGTCTCCCTCTTTGAAACCTACTTTTTTCTTTGTTACTCTTTGAAACCTATTTTTTCTTTGTTATTGTAAGAGTGATCACTTTTAATTAACCCTCTAGAGATAGCCAAAAGTCCAAGTTAAGATATTTTATTTTGTCCTTATTTGAGTGTCTAATGTTTGCAGTTTTAGTTTCTTTGGATATTTCCCAGTGTGTCCTTGAGGAATAATGGAAGAAGCAAAACCATTTTTAATAATCTGTTCAACTCAAGTAAAGGACAGGAATATGGAAGAATGTACAAATACAAAGGGTATACCAGATAATTTCAGATGGAATGAAGCTCAGCTTGCAGGCATTAGCCTTTCGAGCTGGAGAGTAGCCTAGCTTTAAGTGAAAGGCCTGTTAGAATGTAAATAAAATGCAAGTTCATTGAAGACAAGTACTGTTCCCTTTTTGTTTTTGTATCTCAAACAACTGGATGATGCCTGACACATAGTAGGCACTTAAATGTTTATTGAATTAAAATGATTGCCAAGGAGGTTGGCTTATGATGTTCCTTTCAGTCAATCAATGAATCAACATTTGTTAAACGCTTACTGGTACTAGGCACTGTACTAAACTTTGGGGATACAACAAGAAGCAAAGCATAGTCCTTGTCCTCAAGGAGTTCATAATCGATTGGGGCAAATAACATGCAAACAAACACATACAGAGCAAGCTATATTCGAGATGAACTAGAAATGATTAATGAAGTGAAGGCACTGGAATTAAGAGGGGTGAAAGAAAGTTTCTTGTATAAGGCGGGATTTTATTTGAGACTTAAAGGAAGTCAGGAAGGTCAGTAGGCAGAGTGGAGGAGGAAGAAGGTTCTAGACATGGGGGACAGCCAGAGAAAATACCACCGAAAACCTAGAGCTGTAGTATCTTGTTTGTGAAACAGCCAAGAGGCTAGCATCATTGGATCAGAGTATATATGAGGGAGTAAAGTATGAAAAAAAATGGGAAAGATAAAAGGGGGCTGGGTTATGAAGGCTTTGAATGTCTGACAGAGAATTGGCATTTGACCCTGGAGGCAATAGAGAGTCACTGGAATTTATTGTGATCTGTGAGTCTATAATTTTTTTTAAGGCAATTGGGGTTAAGTGACCTGCCCAGGGTCACTCAGTAAGTGTCAAGTGTTTGGTCTGGATCCGGATTTGAACTCAGGTCCTTCTGACTTTAGGGCTCTATCCACTGTACCACCTAGTTGCCCTGAGTTTATATAATCTTACAAATTGTTGAAAGTGCAAACTAGTTAGGCTTTTATTTGTAAAATGGGGAAGACAGAATTTTAATTCCCCCCACTGGAAGAAATGCTTTGTATATCTTTAAAATGCTCTAAGAGTGTAAGTGACTGATGAAGATGAAAGTTATTGTTGTGTCGATTACAGCAAAAAGCTCCTGTCAGGGTCACCATTTGTTCAAGCCAGTTCAGCATCACCTAACGGAGTTGTTTTCACTGGAGCTCACTGACTCCAGAGGATCCCTGGAGTGGAAGAGAGCAAATACCAGAGCAGAATATTACTGATGGCATCTAATGCCACTAACTAGTCTTTGAAGGTACATGTCATTCACAACTCTTAATTTTCCGGGAATGATATATTTACAGAAAAAGAGGTCAATGAATTTGGAGTTAAATCCTGACTGCCACCTACTGCCTATGACACCTTGGGCAGGTCAATTCACTTTACTTGTACTTAGTTTCTTATCAATAAAATGAGTAAGTTGGACTGGGTGACTGCCTTAGAATTCTTTTCCACTGTCTATGATCCTATGAAGATCTTAGAAGATGGTGTGGTGTAGTGGAAAGAACATGACCCGAGTTTGAGTTCTGACTTCAACACTTACTATGTAATCTTGGACAAACCACTTAAATTTTTTTAAGTCTTAGTTTCTTTATTCGTAAAATTGTGATAATTGTAATGTTTTTTACTATTTGCCTGACTCATAGGAAAGTCATTTATAAACCTTAAAGTACTGTGTAAGTATGTTATCACATAATAATAATAATTCATATTTTAAAAATAAATGTTATTTCATTTGATCCTCACAACAACCATGTGCTATTATAATCCCCATTTTACAGATGAAGAAGCTGAGACTGACAGAGGTAAAATGTTAGGTTAAATCCAGGCTCTGTTACATAGCTAATAAGTCCATGAGGGAGGATTTGAACTTGTCTTTCTGATTCCAAGTCCAGCATTCTACTGCATCACCTACCTACCACTACCACCTTTATTGCCTCCCACTCAGGGCCCGAGTTGTTTTGTTTGTTTGTTTGTTTGTTTTTTTTACTATGTTTGTTATTTCAATGGTATAGGGAACTCCCAATGGGGAAACTCTCTCTACCAGTGCAGATAGAAGCCTGCTCTGCAACTTAGGAATTTAGAAAGTTCCCCGGGGCACTTGAGAGGTTGTAACTTGCCCAGGTTTACAGCATGTGTCAGGAATGAAACTTGAACCTAGGTCTTCCTGACTCAGAGGTCTCTTTTCTATGCCAGTCTGTCTCTGAGGGCACCTTTAGAAAATCAGATACATAAAAACAGTA
Source organism: Phascolarctos cinereus (assembly GCF_003287225.1). NCBI lineage: Eukaryota > Metazoa > Chordata > Mammalia > Diprotodontia > Phascolarctidae > Phascolarctos > Phascolarctos cinereus. The sequence continues at coordinate 332,118,626 of NW_027556098.1, forward strand.
TATCTCAAGTTCCCTTATCATTTAGTCATCTGACACTTTTAAAAGCAGAGAGGAGGGCCTCAGGACAACACAGGCATACCTTGTTTTATTGCCTTCCTTTTATTGCACTTCATAGATATTACTCTTTTTTTCCCACAAATTGAAGATTTCTGGCAACTCTGTATCGAGCAAGCCTGTCACTGCCATTTCCCCAACAGCGTGTGATCATATCATGTGTCTGTGTCACTTTTTGGTAATTCCTGTAATACTTCCAACTTTTTCATTATTCTTATATCTGTTGTGGCGATCTATGATCAGTGATCTTTGATGTTACTATTGTAATTGTTTTGGGGCACCATGAACTGTGTCCACATAAGAAGGTGAACTCAATTGATAAATGTTGTGTGTCTTCTGACTGCTCCACCAGCTGGTTGTTCCCCCATCTCCCTCCCTCTCCTCGGGCTTCCCTGAGACAAAAGCAATATTGTATTCAGGCCGATTAATGACCTTACAATGGCCTCTAAATGCTCAAGTGAAAGGAAGGGTCAATCAATGTGGCAAATTTCATTGTTGTTTTACTTTAAGAAATTGCCACAGCTACAGCCAAACAACCACCATCCCGATCAGTCGGCAGCCATCAATATCAAGGCAAGACACCCCACTAGCAAAAAGATTACAACTCACTGAAGGCTCAGATGATGGTTGGCATTTTTTTTTAGCAGTAAAGTATTTTTATTAAGGTGTGTACATTGTTTTTTTAAAAGACATAATACTATTGCATACTCATAGACTACAGTATAGTGGAAACATATAAAAACTATAGTATAGTATAAACATAACGGTTATGTGCACTGGGAAACCAAAATATTCATGTGACTTGCTTTATATTCACTTTATTGCAGTGGTCTGGAGCCAAACCCTTGACATCTCCAAGGTATGCCTGTAATTCTTTTGCTAGCTGCTTTACAAGTTTGTGACGGGAACAACTTATAAATCATAAAACCAGTTAAATTAGTTTTTATTATTATGTAGTGGGGACAGTGGATAGTACATAGAAAAAAGATTTAGGGTTACCAAAAGTTACAAAGTCTAAAAGCAAATGGTAAAGAAATGCTAAAGGATACAAGAGCCCAACCTCAGCTTGAGTGGATGTTTATTAAGACTGTGATCTGTCCAAGGTGCTATCTTTAGCACAGAGTGTGCAAAGCTAGGACGTAGAGGTTGAATGTCCCATTCCATGGAAAGAAAGGCACCTGGAACCACAATATAAGGAAGGATGCTATGAGTGTAAAGAAGACCTCCAGCCAAACCGTTAGGAGATCTTGGCAGAGGGAGAGAGCTCATTCACATGGCAGATGAGAAGCCAAGAGGTTCAGAAAAGGTTCTCTTCATGGAGAATGTGATATTTGAATTGAACTTTGAAGGAAGGGAGGTACTTAGACAGATGGAGATGATAGAGAGTACAGCCCATTCCCATTCCTGGGGACCATGTGAACAAAAACATGGAAATAGAAGAAGGCAGAATGGGGAACTAAGAAGAGTAGTCTGTTTGACTGGAATGTAAAGTGCAGGGAGAAGAAATAACATAATATTAAACTGAAAAAGTAGGTTGGAGTTAGACTGTGGAGGGCTTAGGGTGGCAAGATCTCCAGTTTAGATTTTGTTGATCTATAGTTGGGAGTTATAAATGGTTTCTGAGTAGAGGAGTGATGTAATCAGAGTGGCACATTTGGAAGATTAGTGAAGATTAGAAAGGTACCCACTGCAAAAGGTGAGTGGGGAAAGGGGAGACTGGAGGCAAGAACACTAGTTAGGAAGCTATTGCAACAGTCAAGATAAGAAGAAATGACTTCTACTTTATAATTCTATCCAAAGGGTAAGTTCATAGTCATCCATCCCCATGAGCTTACCACCCTGTTCACCGCTCATGACTAAAATGACAAACAAATTGGGGTCCAGGGAGGAAGGTAGACAGGAGTTAGAGCCTCTTAAATGATGACCTTCAGATTCTGTCCATCTTAAGTGGTAACTAGTAAGCTGGTTTTTGACTCATCAAATAAAAAATTTGAAAGACTTAGTATTCCCTTAAATGAACTTTACTTATTCCTCTTCCCTCACTTCAAAAGAATCTTTTAAAAATACCCCACCTACCCCAATGTGGTTCTGGTCCATTGCCTTTTATTGATTAAACTCTATCCTTCAGGGTATTTGGTTGAAGAATAAGTAATGAAAATAGTCAATGAAGAAACAAAGCCATCACTCTTTACAAACAATATGATTGTATACTTAGAGAACCCTAGAGAACCAACTAAGAATCTAATTGAAACAATTAACAACTTTAGCAAAGTTGCAAGATACAAAATAAACCCACAGCAATCATCAGCCTTTCTATATATGGCCAACAAAACCCAGAAGCAAGAATTGGAAAGAGAAATTCCATTTAAAATAAAGGCAGACAATATAAAATACTTATGAGCCTACTTGCCAAGACAAGCTCAGGGATTATATATATGAACAAAATTACAAAACATTTTTTCCACAGAAATAAAGATAGATCTAAACAATTGGAGAAATAAATTACTCATGGGTAGGCCAAGCCAATATAATAAAAATGACAATTGTATCTAAGTTAATTTACTTATTTGATGCCAAACCAATCAAACTACTGAAGAATTATTTTATAGAGCTAAAAAAAATGGTAGCAAAATTCATCTGGAAGAACAAAAGGTCAAGAATATCAAGGGAGTAAAAGAAAAAAAAATGTGAAGGAAGGTGGCCTAGAAGTTCCAGATTTTAAATTATATTACAAAGTGATAATCATCAAAACAATCTATTTGCAAAGAAATAGTGTGGTAGATCAGTGGAATAGATTAAGTACACAATATAGAGTAGCAAATGACCATAGTAATCTAGTGTTTGATAAACCCAAAGATCTAAGCTTTTGGGATAAGACCTCAACATTTGGGAAAACTGGAAAAGTCTGACAGAAATTAGGCATAGGTCAAAACCCAATACCATATACCAAGATAAGGTCAAACAGATAAATGATTTAGACATAAAGGGCAATGTCATAAGCAAATTAGGGGTGACAGGAAAGATATACCTGTCAGATCTATTGATAAAGGAGTTTATGACCAAATGAAAGAGGATTATGGGAAGTTAAATACATAGTTTTGATTACATAAAATTAAAAAACCTTTGCACAAACAAAACTAATATATGCCAAATTAGAAAGAAAGTGGGAAACTGGGAGAAATATTTTTATAGCAAGTTTCTCTGGTATAGGCTTCTTTTCTCAAATATATAGTGAGTAGAGCCAACTTCTTAAAAATAAGAGTTATTCCCCAGTTGATAAATAATCACAGAATATGAACAGACAATATTCAGAAGAAGAAATCAAAGCTATTCATAGTTACATGAAAAAATGTTCTAAATCATTACTAATTTGAGAAATGTAGATTAAAACAACTCTGAGAGACTATCTCATCTCTACTAGGTTGGCTAACTTGGGAGAAAAGGAAAATGACAAATTCTAGAGGAGATGTGGAAAAATTGGGACACTAATTCATTGTTGGTTAGAGTTGTGAATTAGTCCAACTATTCTGATGAAAAATTTGGAATGATGCCCAAAGGGTCATAAAAATGTATATATCCTCTGATCTAGCATTACTACTACTAGATCTATATCCCAAAGAAATCAAAGAAAAGGGAAAAGGACTTATTTTTACAAAAAAAATATTTATAGCCTCTCTTTTTATGGTGGCAAAGAATTGGAAATCAAGGGAAGGCCCATCAATTGAGGAATGCTGAACAATTTGTAGTAAATGATTGTGATGGTATACTATTGCGCTGTAAGAAATGATGAACATGGTGGTTTCAAAAAAACCTGGGAAAACTTAAGTGAACTCATGCCAAATGAAGAGAGCAGAACAGGGAGAACATTGTACACAGTAACAGCAATATCGCAATAATGATTAATGGTAAAAGACTAAGCTACTCTGATTAACAATGATCCAAGACAATTCTGAAATACCCATGATGAAAAATGCTATCCACCTCCAGAGAGAGAGAACTGATCAACTCTGAGTGCAGATTGAAGTACACACTTTAAAATGAAACTTTATTTTTATTGTTTATTTTGTGTTTTCTTTTGCAACATGGCTAATTGGGAAATACATTTTGCATAACTTCACATGTATAATCACAATCAAATTGGTTGTTTTCTCAAGGCAAGAGGAAGAGAGAATTTTGAACTTAAAATTTTTTTTAAATGTTAAATATTTTTACATGTAATTGGGAAATATTTAATGAAATAAATAAAAAATAATTAAAAAATCAAAATACCTGGACTGCCACAGTTTGGTTTTAGTCTATTGCTTTTTACTGATTAAACTCTATCATCCCAGAGTATTGGTTGTGAAAAGTATGAAACGTGTGAAAGGAGAACCTTAGATTCTAAAAGCCCAAGCTCTTTTCTAATGATATAAGTCTTTCTACAGCAATAGACTGGGATGTCAGAAGTGAAAAATAGAGGCTTCATTGCTTTGCAGTAGGAACCCCAAGCCCTGGAACATTTTAATGCAGCATAAAGTTGTCAGTCACCAAGCCTAAAACTCAAGTATTTTTGCTCGTATTCCACTACATCAGGGTAAAGTATAGAATTAGGTTTAGTCCCCTTGATTTCACTGGTATTAGAACCAAATTATGAATTGTGAAAGGAAGAGAAATTTTCTGTTATGATATAATAATATATACTACTCTATAATACCTTTTAGCTCTGAGATTCTATGATTCTATGACTGATGTTGAAAGGATGACACACTGGGAATCAGGACCCCTGGGTTCTAATTCTGGCTCTGTCACTAATGAGGCATGTGACCTCAATCTTGCTTCTTAAACTGTAAAATAAAGTAGAAGTAGATTGCCATTCTGGTCCATTCCAGCTCTTTAATCCTATGAATTATGAGACAATTTGATGGGAATTTGGAACAACTTATAATCTGAGAAAATTGCCTGGGGTGCTAAGGGGTTGGATGACTTCCTCAAGGTCACACAACTGGTATACATCAGAGGCTGGACTCTGAACTATGCATTCTTGATCCAACTCTGAGGTTGACTCTATGCCCTAAACCAAGTCAAGTCAACAAATATTTATTAAGAGCTCCCCATAAGCCAGGCACTTTGCTATCAGCTGGGCTACCTCTTACTAACATAAAATGTTGTTCTGCTAGCTGCTGTTTTCTCTAGAGTGAACCAAATATTGGCTGAGTTTACTGAAGAACATTTTTGGAAAGGTAGCCTGGTATAATGAAAGGAGCTCTGGATTTGGCGTCAGAAGAGCTGGGCTTGAGTTCCATTATTCATTGCCTTTATTACTTCAGATAAGTTTTTTCACCTCTTACTTTCCTTGTGTTTTATTTCTATTCCTGAATCCTTTTATTTACATTTCTTGTTCAGATTAAATGCTCTGGAATTCAGAGGTCATCATCAGCATTTGGGATTATTATTGGACTTCCTGAAATCCACATACAGGGTATGCACCAATATGTAAAAATGAACATCCATTCAGATGAGCCCACATGTAGCTTTCTACAAAGTCATAATTTCTCTGGTTTTTGCCCACTGATCTAGTGAGTTGAAATATCATTGTTCTGCCTGGTTTTGTATTCTGAAGAATAGCCCCATTCAATCATATATCATTCCTCTGATCATTAGGTTTCTGGAGAATATAATTCCATTTCATGGTTTGTTGCTTTCTGGATCATAATACTGACATTTGTTTCAAAGAAAAGAAATTATTTGCATACAAATGGGTACTGATGGCCTCACAACGCTGGAGAAGGTAGAAGGAGTGAATTAAAGAACTGTTACTTCTATATTAATTACTAAGTGATGTGAGTTTGCATATGGCCACTAGAAGGACTGTGTGGTTTGGTTAGAATACACAGTTTCTAAGCAAAATTGTAATATGGACAAAGTTTGTCATTGCCTCATACTTGCTTTTTTTTTTTGCCTCCCACCTAGGCATGCAGTGCTTTCGTGTTTCCCCATTCCAATTTAAGCATGTAGAAACGAATGGAAATGGGTGATCATGTTGCTTCTTCTAGGTATGTGAGAGCTTATGGAGATGTGAGGAGTATATCATGTCACTAATGACAGTATATGGTTAGTAGAAGGATACTTTTAGACTCTATCCTCTTCTTCAGTGAACTCAAATACTCCAATGGATCTGAGATCTCATCATTTTGTATACTCAGTCCAGCAATCCAGATCACAATAATCCATGTCTGCTCATTCTTCATCCTTTGGGACTTTGTACATATATTCCCATAAATTTGTTGCCCATGCTACTGTGAACACTCAGCAAACATTTATTGCCTAACTACTGTGTTCAAGGGATTGAAGCCACTCTCTCTTAATTGGTGGTTCTCTTACCTAGATCACCATTTCAAGAGGGGTCTCAGGCATGCTCTATTCATTGTCCACCAACTCACTTTCTGAATCTCTTCATCTCTTCTTTGACAACTGCCTTGTCCTCATGAGTATATCTTCTCTTCCTAACCCCTGATTTCTAGATCCCCTTTAATGTGTTATCTTCTCCCATTAGGATGTCAGATCCTTGACAATTGGGCAAGTCTTTGCTTGTATTTATATTGCCAGTGCCTAGGACAGTGCCTGACATGTAGAAATTGCTTAATAAATACTCTATTTATCTATCCATCATCTATCAATCTGCTAATGTACTACCTACTTATTTTACCTAATAGTAAATGATAGAGTCCTACAGTTGTAAGGGATCTCAGAGGATGAGTCCAACTTCCTTTTCAATACATGAAACCATTCAATTAAGTTCCAATTTAACTCAAAAGGACCAATTTAATTAAATTCAATTCTTAAAATATTTATATAACTTCAGTTTAGGGGAAAGATTAAGGAATTTAGGGGTGACAAGTAGAGAGAGAATGATGTAGTGCCTGAAGGTATTGCCCTCTTGTGCTTAAGGTCCCTTTTGCATTTTTCCTTATATTATTGGTTGTTATGGCCAAATAAATTTATCCTTTAATGACCAGCATATTGATTTTGAGCCTCTCTGTACTTAGCTAGGTGCTGCTGGGAAAGCTACATGAGAAAGACATTTAAAGGATTGGGTTATCATCTATGGTGGATTTAAAGAGGATGTGACAAAAAACTGTACAGACTGAGAAGGCATAGATGGGAAAGACCTGAAATGTGGTTGGAAATAACTACATTAATGAGATTATTTATATACTTATACACAGCGGATAGAGTGCCAGGCCTGGAGTCAAGAAGACTCATCTTCCTGAGTTCAAATTCGGCCTCAGACATTAACTGTGTGACTCTGGGCAAGTCACTTAACTCTGTTTGCCTCAGTTTCCTCATCTGTCAAATGAACTAGAGAAGGAAATGGCAAAATGTTCCATTATCTTTGCCAAGAAAACCCTAAATGGGATTATGAAGGTGCTGAAAAATGACTGAACAACAACATACATTAAAGTATCGAAGAAATCAGCATTCCAAGACACCAGAATTGGTGTCCATCTCCCCAGATAGAGGGATTATGCTGCCATGATCACATAATCTCTGGCTTGTGCCTCTCTTGTAACACTTACCACAGTTTATATTTTGTAGATATTAATAAACCTTCAATTTCTCCTATAGCAGATTGCAAGCTCTTGGAGAGCAGGGACTCTGATTTATTTTTTATATGCTGTAGTGCCTTTTACTTAATAGGTGGTTACTAAATGTAACAGTATTCCTTTCTCTAACCTTTCTTCTGTCAGATGGTAAGAACCAGCCAGAGTTGAGTTTATATATTTTGAACCCTTCCACAGATTCAGCCACAGTCGAAATGAAAGCACTCAATCATTTTGGCAGCAGCCAAAGGGGAAGGGAAGTAAGTGCTGATGATTACTTCTATCTAAGAGGGCTTGGGCAAGTATAGGCAGAAGGTGAATAGGAAAGTTTGTAGCATCCTTTGAAGTCAGCTCCTCTTTGAGTAAGTAGCTCATAGGTATAATCCTCTTATGTACTTGAAAGCTCATCACAGTTCACTTATTATTCCTTAAGGAAGAAGACAAAGTTGGGCATTTGCCATTGGCTAGGGATGCAGCAAGACTGCCTCTGATGGAGATGCTAAGCAAAGAATTGATTCCAGCATAGAAACTCATGTATCATAGACTTACAGTTAGAAGAGATATGGATCTTATCCCACCTCTTACATGTGTGACTATGGACAAGTCACTTAGTTATCCTTCTAGGAAATGGGAATAATAATAAAGTTGCCCCATAATGCTGTTATGAAGATTACATCAAATGGTATATATATATATATATATATATGTGTGTGTGTGTGTGTGTGTGTGTGTGTGTGTGTGTGTGTGTGTGTGTGTGTGTGTTTGTGTGTGTGTGTGTGTGTGTGTATAAAAGGATTGTATAGATGTTAGCTCTTATTAGTATATCCCTATAACTGAAATTCCATGTCTTTTTTCCTCATTTCCATTCATTCTTTTAGTTTTGTATCAATTTTGATCTTTGCTCTAACAAGTTGATGTACCAATCACTAATACAGAAATGACTCCTCCATCAATAATGCACCAGTTCTAGCTGGGTAAAATGAAATCACTTCCTCCCTTCTTCCTTCCCTTCCTTCCTCCTTCTTCTTTCTTTCTTTCTTTCTTTCTTTCTTTCTTTCTTTCTTTCTTTCTTTCTTTCTTTCTTTCTTTCTTTCTTTCTTTCTTTCCTTCATTCAGTGCTTGCCCCATTTAGTACCTTCTAATTCTTTTCTCAAATAAAGCATTTGTAATGCATAGGCATGAGGGTGATCTACAGTTGGATAGAAAAACCTATAGGGTGTGTGTACGTATATATTTATCTTAGACACGCAAATGGATGGTGAATTTCTGGTTAAATCTAACAGGGGAAGGCTGATGGAATTGCAAAAGTACTGATTTTTTTTTTTAGTGGCCCCAGATTTCTCCCATTTTGTGAGGCCATTATTCTTCTTGATGGTATTATATGGTTGAGAAAGTTGGGAACTGTACCATGTTTTGAAAAATTAAAATTGAGTATCACCCAATAGATGACAGAAGGTGAGTGGTGGCTATGAGCAGATTACAACTCATTAAAAACAAGAGAATCATAAAGAAGAATCAGTTATAATGTCATCAAATAGTGTATGAAAAATAAGATGGGCCAGTCACGTTGCAAGGCCGAGAAACAGCTGATAGGTAGACCATCTACTTTGCTGGCATCTTTGTAGTATGAAAAGAAAGCTGGGGAGGCTCTCAGCGCATTGTGTGCAGACCCTGTGGTGAATTTATCTCAATAAATTAATATGAATCTAACAGGATGGACAGGCATGGATGAGTTGTGATCTGTCTTGTTCTAGAGGCGTTCTACTCAACATTCACTCAAATCAAAGAACTTGCTGAAATTCTGAAGCAAGACAGATTACAAACAAATGACAACTGTACCAAGGGAAAAAATGATTGATATACTCTCTATATTGGACAGATGTTGTCAGCCATAAGAGACAGGAAAATTTGGGTCATTTTCTTCTGAATTTAGTCAATCAAATCAAGCTAGAATAGTGTTCACCTTCTACCTATGCATTTGACTTTCTAGACATTGACCCCATGCCTCAGCTTTATTCTCATCTGGCACCTACCCCTCAATGTCTGGGGCCTACTTACCATGCAACATACATCTTCTTCTGTGACCTTCTCTCCTTGGTCCATCCCTTCCTTCCACCATGGCAGTCCTTTTCTCTCATTGGTGAGTTCCTCCCAGTGCTTCCATCTTGGGAAAGGGCCCAAGCTGACCAATGTTTATTCCCTTCCCAACTGTTCTTCTGACTTTATAGACTCTAATGCCATACTTTGTCCTTCCGCACCTGTCCTCCTAGCTTTTCAGTTCCTTTGTGAGTGCTGTTTTCCTCTGTTGGAATATAAGCTCCTTGAGTGTTGAGAAGCCAGAGTCAAGAAGACTCATTTTCCTGAATTTAAATCTAGCCTCAGACCCTCATTTGCTGTGTGACCCTGGGCAAGTCACTTAACCCTGTTTGCCTCAGTTTCTTTACCTGTAAAATGAGTTGGAGAAGGAAATAACAAACCACTCCAATATCTCTGCCAAGAAAACCCCAAATGGGGTCATGAAGAGTCAGACATGACCAAAATGACTGCCCAACAAAATATTCCCAATACTTAGGAGAGTGCCTGGTACACAGCACATGCTTTATAAATGCTTTTTGCCTGCCTGCTTGAGACACCACATTCAAGAGCAGAACACTCACTTATCACTGGACAGAGTTCAAGAAGAATAGGAGCGCAGAATCGGAGAATTGGAAAGTTCCTCACAAGTCATCAAGTCCGGCCACCCACTCAGTGTGAGAATCCTGTCTATAGCATCCCGATGCTTCTATGCAGTGTCTACTTCACTCATTAATTCTCAAGACAGTGTACTCTACTCTAGGATAAGCTATGTCGGGATCTTTTTCTTGAGCTGTAATAAAAGCTTCTTTATATTGAAGGAAATGAAATTTATTTCACTTTAACTTCTAACCGTTGCTCAATTTGCCCTTTGGGACCATGCAGAACAAGTCTGGTCCCTCTTCTGGGTGTCTGTCATGGCCCATTTAATCTTCTCTCTTCTCCAGGCTAAACCTTCCTGGTGCGTTCAAGTGGTCCCCAAATTGTACAGTTTCGAAACCCATCATCCTCACCATCACACTGCCCAAACTGTGTACAATATTCAAGTTATTAATGTTCATCCTAAAAGGTAATGACTGCAAATAACTACATTATGGGTAGGATCTCACTGGGACAGAGGATGTGCTCCTGATACCATATCCTTATTACAGTCTAAGCCTGCGTCAATGTTTTTGGCTGATAAGTCACATGGTTGAACCTCCAGTTTTCTAAAGTCATTGTTTTTTTCCCCTAAGTAAATTGTTTAGCCAAGGTGGGTCCCCTATGTTACCCTTGTGCCATTTTAGCCCAAATATGAGCTTACATTTGTCCTTACTTAAATTTATTTTTTTTTAAATTTTTGCTGTTGTTCAATCATTTTGGTCCTGTCTGACTCTTGGTGAACCTATCTGGGGTTTTCTTGGCAAAGGTACTGGAGTGGTTTACTGTTTCTTTTTCCCAGCTCATTTTATAGGTGGGGAAATTGAGGCAATCAGGATTAAATGGCTTGCCCAGGGTCATACAGCTCATAAGTGTCTGAAGCCAGATTTGAACTCACTAAGATGACTTTCCCTGACTACAGGCCTGGCACTGCATCCACTGTGCTACCTAGCTGCCCTTATTTTTTTTTTTTATTGATTCAATCTAATGTTTAAGCTCTTTGAAATTTTTTTGGAATACGTGTCAAGTACCAGTTTTGTATCATCTGAAAGCTTGGTTAGCTTTTCTTTCTAACTTCATTAAAAATGTATAAAAAGTTAAACACCAGAGGCCCAAGAATAGATTCTTCGTACACCCCACTACACCTCTTCCTAAGTTGACATCCCATTAAAGCAGAGTCTTTGGGTTGATTCTGAATCCACCTAACTGTATCCTCATCTAGTCCATATATCTCTGTCTTACAGACAGAGAGAACGTGAGAAAGTTTGTCAAATGCCTTGCTGATATCTAAATATACTGCCACTTCCACCATTTTCCTAATCTATCAGTCCAGGAATTGAGGCCAACTGCACAGGCCAAGTTCTTTGAAATCATTCATTGAAAATTTCATCCTCTTTCTTCTCCTCATTCAGCTCAGATCATCATCTTTGCTTAGCTCTTGCCTCTTTTTTTCATCTGAGTTGTTCTCCTCTCCTTAAGTTCTCCCAAATGTTCTCCTTCCCATTCTATATAATAATAATAATAATAATAATAATAATAATAATAATAATAATAGTAAAATAGATTGCTAACATTTATGTAGTGCTTACTCTGTCAGACACTGTATTAAACTCTTTACAATTAGTTTCTTATTTGGTCCTCACAACAATCCTGGGAGGTAGGTGCTAATATTATCCCCATTTTACAGATGAGGAAACTGAGGCAAACAGAGTTTAAGTGATGTGTCCCTAGGTCACACACTTAGTAAGCTTCTCTGGCCTTTTCATAATTCTTAAATTCTACAAATCACCTTTATAATTCCTTTCCTACCTATCAACTTCTTTCTTACTCCTCCCTAGTAACCTTATCTCTCAGAAGCTAATTTTTTACTTTTTTATTTTTTGCTTTTTTTGGTGAGGCAATAAGGGTTAAGTGACTTGCCCATGGACACAGATAATAATTGTCAAATGTCTGAGGCTGGATTTGAACTCAGGTCTTCCTGACTCCAGGGCTAGTGCTCTATCCACTGTGCCACCTAGCTGTCCCAGAAGCCATTTGTTTAAATTGTCTTTCTAGAGCTTAATTTTTCATAAAGCAGGTTCTAATTCTTTACAAGTTTTTCTCCACCCTGAATACTGGAGGAGGTGGGGTGAAGGATGGGTGGTGGGAAGGAGATAAACCAGAATTCAGAAAATCTGAATTAGAATCCCAGTTTTACCATTTACTAGCTGTATGAGTTTAGGCAAAGCCTCTTCTTGTCTGAGTTTCAGTGTCCTTACCCGTAATATAAGGACCTTCAAATTTGCCCTGCTTACTTTGCAGGGCTGTCATGAGGATCAGTTTCTATAAAAATACTTTGTAAATGGAAGCACTGCAAAAGAAAGATGTCATTATTTCTCATGGTCCCAATAATATCTATTAGCTCAGCTGACTTCTTGCTCTATTCAGGAACCTCTCAAACAATCCTATCCCTGCTTTTCTTCCCTTCCTTTCTCTTCCTTGGTCTTTCTCCTTCTCCTGCTTTTGGCTGCATAAAAATGTCCTGCTTTGAAGCCTGCCTTATTAATTTGTCCCTTTTCCTATCTTCCCCTGCCTCTTTTCTATCTCATTTTTGGTGAGCTGTCATAGGAACCACTGCTGTGGCTGAGTTTTGAGTCTGTGTGGCTGTAGGCAGACACTTTTATTCATAAATCGTTGAACGTTAGAGCTGGAAAGGATGTTAAACAGAAAGCCTGTTGTCCAACCAGCTCATTTAATGGATGAGAAAATTGATCCAGGAAATGGACCTCATTTGCTCAAGATCACACAATACGTTGGTGGTCGAGGTGAGAAGGCTTCCTAGATCTTTTGATTTTTTAATTTTGGCTTGCTAGTTGAAGCCAGGCAGCACAGTGGGTAGAATACTGGAACTAGAAACTCAGCAAGGCCAGAGTTCAAATGCCACTTACCAGCTATATGACCCCAATCAAGTCACTTAACCTCTGTCTGCCTCAGTCCCTCATCTGTAAAACGGGATTAATAATAGGACCTACCACCCAAGGTTTTTATGAGGATCAAATGAGTTGAAATTCATTAAGTACTTTGCAAACCTAGAAGTGCTACATAAATGCTAACTATTACTATTATCATTCATAACTCAGTGAGTTATCAATATTCACTTCTTATTTACTTGATTACAAATTGTTAGAATAGTTCCCAGTTGCTTACACTAAGCCTCAGTGTTCCCCTAAAGCGTAGCCTCATTCCCTAGAAGATGGTCTTCAAATGGAAGCTGGATGATCACATGTTGGGATGCTGAAAAGGGTCTTTTTGCTCAGGTATGAGTAAGACCAGATAAATTCTGATGTCTCTTCCAACTCTAAGGTTCTAGGAAAGGCATTCAGCTGACCTTAGTCAACTGGGGGAAAATTATCGCAGGAAAACTTACAGGAATGTCATAGCCACCCCATGGTGATTGAGTTAATATTCTCCTCCAAATAGTGTGGTTGGGGTTTGCGGACTGGGTCTGAATAGAATGTGCTTTGTTTTAATTTTTCCATCATCACTAACAATGTATTAAGTACTTGTAATGTCCAAGGCACTCTTTTAGGCACCGGGGATACAAAGTCTGAATGAAAAGTAAACGTCCTGCATTCAAAGGGTATACATTCTATTGAGTGATACAACATGTAGGCAGATAAATGAGTACAAGATATTGTATGAGGGAGATAATATTCAGAACTAGAGGGATCAGGAAAAGATTCAAGTGAGCCAAACTGAGTGGCTCCAGTGATGTTCATGGATTCTTTGTCACAATGAATGCTCTGCACCTATTATTGCAATGGTTTATTAACTGGTCACCCTGTTTCAAGTTTCTCCCCACCACAGTCCTTCCTCCACACAGCTGACCATGTTGTTTTCCATCAGTGCAGATCTGAACACAGTACTTAGCTACTCAATAAATTTCAAGGGCTCCCCATTGTCTTTATGACATAGAGGGAACAAGGATCGATCTCCATTTCCAACGTAAGCATCATGATTATCAATGTACTGCACTGGCCAGGTTTTTTTAAACTGACAAAAATGATGGAGGACTCACAGCCCATCCCATATCAAAATAATCAATTTGTATAGAGTATGTCCATTAAGAACTTAGGTTAGGCCTCTCATGTTTTCTTAATAAGTTGTGATTAACTCTTCCAGAACAAGCTTAACACAATGAGGCCTTTGCTTCAGCATTGATAAATTCCTCCTGGACAAGTTCAAAACTTGTCTTTTCCTGGCTATCACAAAGTTAACCCCACCTTGATGATAAAGTTGCTGGTACTTTACCACATAGATGATGAAATTAATCCCTGAACTATACATTCGGACCTGGCCATTACCTGGTTCTTGCTTGCCAGTTGAAGCCAGGCAGTACAGTGGGTAGACCACTGGAACTAGAAACTCAGCAGGGTCAGAGTTCAAATCCCACTTCATCCATTTACCAGCTGTGTGACTCCAATCAAAATAACATCTCTTTTCCTCTCAAAAAGCCTAACTTCTCAAGGGACCTATATAATCTTCCAAATTTCCAATACCATTCTGGGGTTAAAGTTCTCCTGCTACAGAAAAGCTATAAAAAGCTCTAGGCTCTAGAGGAAAGGACACCTTCCTTCCCCTGTCCATTCTATCAATCTCAGTGACCTAAATAGTCCATGATACAAATAGTAATACCCTAGAGTGGAAATCTCCCACCCAGACAGAAAAGCAATTATGGTTGCTAAAGTCAAGCATGTAGGTAGTACATTACATAGAGTGATGGATCTGTAGTCAGGAAAACCTGAGTTCAAATCTGGCCCCAGACACATACTAGCTGTGTGACCCTGGACAAGTAACTTAACCATATTGCCTCAGTTTCCTCATCTGTAAAATGAGGGGGAGAAGGAAATGGCAAACCACTCCATTATCTTTGCCAAGAAAACCTCCACTGGGGTCAGGAAGAGTCAGACATGACTGAAAAATAACTGAACAATGCTAAGTCAAACAACCCACCTTATAGCGAGCATCATCTCCCTCACGGACCCAGACATTCCTCTGGAACTGCGATATGGCTGGACATTACAGGGAAATCCTTGAACTGACAAAAATCAGTCTATTTCTCTCAAATCTGCATAGTCCATTAACAGTACTCAGCAACACCACCACCAGGTGGCAAGATGCAGGCTTGTTCTTTTATGATGTGATTCTGTTTTTTACTTCTCTTTGGCTCTATTTCTCCAGTATTTAAATTGGGTTTTTTTCTTGTTTACAATATTTTCTCCTTCACCTGGGAGTTTTGAAACTTGGCTATGAGATTCCTATAAGTTTTCCCCCTGGGATCTCTTTAAGGTGGTGAATGGTAGATTTTTTTTTCTATTTCGACTTTTCCCTCTTGTTCTAGAACTTCAGGACAATTTTTCTTAATCTTTCTTGTATTATTATATTCAGATCCTGTTTTTGATTGTAGGCTCTGTCTACCTTGTGGTCTGGGAACTCCCTCATTTGGTCCAGGAACTCCTCTGTCACTCCGTCACACAACTCCACCATTCCACTGCCCATTCCTGCAATTCTTATCTTGGCCCAGCAGCTCCTCATTGATCTGCCACTGCTCCCTATTCTAGGATCTGCTGCCCTCTCTAGGGTCATGTCTTTCCACCTCTCTTGAGGCCATCTGGTTTCCTGGACAGATTATACATCTAAAGGAATGTACAGGGGTCTATGCTTGTCTTACCAGCTTCCCTTTACTCTCTTTAACTTTGGTTCTCTTTCAGTTGGCTAGCACTTCCTTCTAAAGGACAGGTAAGAATGTACAGTTCAGGGATTAATTTCATCATCTATGTGGTAAAGTACCAGCAACCTCATCATTATGGTGGGGTTAACTGCATGATAGCCAGGAAAAGACAAGTTTTGAACTTGTCAAGAAGAATTATCAATGCTGAAGCAAAGGCCTCATTGTGTTAACCTTGTTCTGGAAGAGTTAATCACAACTTATTAAGAAAACACGAGAGGCCTAACCTAGGCTGTCCATGGGCACACTCTACACAAAATAGAAAAGTCAAAATAATATCAAATGCCAGACAAACTCAAATCATGAAAAATGGTGAAGTATAATTACTCATTAATCTTAAAATCTTGGGCATACCATCCAGTGTCACAGAAGGCTGTGTAAAAAATTGTCTACAAAGAGATACATTTAACATTTATCAGCCAGACAAGCTCTTACAAGTAGATCTTGGAGTGTCTCTGGATAATGTTAATGAAGTAATTCATCAATTTAAAGCTTGAACAGACCTTATATAGTACAAATGCTTTATCTTATATTTGAAGAAACTGAGGTCTCTCTAAAGATTAAGTTACTAGCCCAAGATCAGACAGCAACCAAAGATGTGGTGCTTAACTTTGAGCAAAGACAGGAGGAACATGAGTACCAGGAGGAGTCAAACTTCTTACAGTGCAAAGAGCACTGGTTTTGCAATCAGAAGATCTGGGTTCAAATATCACTTCCCATACTTCTAATATGATCTTGGGCAAGTCAAAGAACTTTTTGGAGATTCAATTTCTTTATCTTTAAAATTAGGTCAGACTAGATTGCCTCCAGTGCCTTTTCCAACACCAAATTTATGATTCTATGACTCTTCAATATATACCTATGTTTTACCCTCCAACAAGATGTTTACCAGTTATGCAAATTTGTGGGGATGGTCTCAAGTTAGCAATTCTTAAGTCACATTGTGTGTCTGTAGGAAGACAGATTTCACTAAGGTCAGAAGGCTCTTTTCACTAGACACTGTCCATCCTTAAAATTTACTTCCCAAAGAAAGCCTATTTTTTAAAAAATATCTGGTTCCTATAGCCAGATCTGCAAGGTAATGTCCAACCTGCTCTGCAGAAGACTGGAGACTCAACACTTCCCAGATGTGCTGGGAGCCAGATTTCATTTTCCTCTCCCATTTCACTTCTCCTCCCACAAGGCTGGAGTTTTCATCTGCTCGTTACAAGCAGCCAAATTGGTCTTGGATTTGTGTTTCCTACAATACAAACTCAGAGAATTCGTAATTCTCCAGATAACATTACATTCAAAATTTGAGACAGCTCCACTGATTTGAGAAAGGAAACAAGTCCATAGCTCCCCAGAGAACGATCATTTTGTTGTTGCTTTGATGACCACCCCTGGGGTAAGTGCTTTCTGGGGTGAAACAAACAGTTGACCCTAAAAATGATAATGATCTAGAGGAGAAGCTGAGCTTCCCAACTTCATAACCCCCAGAACTATGCAGAAAGCCAGGCTCTTTCCCTGGGAAAAAAATTTAGAGGAAAACTCATTAATCATATTGTTTCATCATTAAAAAAATTAATAGCATGTATAACTTTTATTTCTTGGGACTCCTACTAATTCCAAAGATAGTTGGAGTTACAAGCCCTGGGCTCTAATAATAATAGCTAATATTTATATAGTGCTTCAAGGTTTGCAAAGCATATGTATGTATATATATCACATATATAGCATGTATGTTTGTATATGCAAAGCATGTATATATATTATATATACAGCATGTATATATTATATATACAGCATGTATATGTTATATATACAGCATGTATATATAGTATGGTGTGTATATATATATATATATATATATATATATATATATATACACACACACTTTGTAAATGTTGAAGATATATCTATATCTATATATCTATATCTATATATACAGAGAAAGAGAAAGGGAGAGTTAGTTCCAAAAGTAGTCTTAGTGAAGTTTTAATAGTTTAAACTTAAAGGTATTGAATTCAATTCAAATTCAGAAGCCTGGGCTGTCTTCATCTTGGTTTGTAGGGAGAAGGTGATCAAGGTGATGGTGGAAGTTTGACTTTCCTGGCACATGCCACCTCCCATCTCTTCCTCAGGTTGAAACTAATTAGCTTGGCCAAGGTCATGGAGGTAATAAATGTCAGAGGCAGGTTTTGAGCTCAGGTCTTCCTGACTCTAAGTGAGGAAGAGTAGTAAGTAGGTTTAAAGAGAAAGATAATGAACTTGGTTTTAGAAATGTTGGTTTTGATGCTAAAAATCTAAATGATGAAGTCCTGTAGGCAGTTGGAGATATAGAGAACAGAAG
This sequence comes from Phascolarctos cinereus, assembly GCF_003287225.1. Lineage (NCBI taxonomy): Eukaryota > Metazoa > Chordata > Mammalia > Diprotodontia > Phascolarctidae > Phascolarctos > Phascolarctos cinereus. The sequence goes on from NW_027556098.1 coordinate 332,137,071, forward strand.
AAAGGGCAGGCCTTGATCCATAGATGTAGGAGTCATTTATATCAAGGTGGTAGTTGGAGCCAGGAGAAGAAACTCAATATCCCTTCTCTTACACCCTACCTTGGTGCAGAATATGGCTGGAAAGCAGTTCCTCCTTATCTCTGCCTCTTAGAATCCTAAGCTTTCTTCAAGGCTAAGCTTACTTACCATCTCTCCTAGAAAGCCTTTCTGATCCCCGTGGTGGTTAGAGTTTACTCCTGTCTCCATGAATCATGACATATATACTTACGTGTTTACATCATCTATGTCCCAGGCCTGCCCCTCTCTCCTATCCCCCAAAATGCAAAGTCTTTGAGGTCACAGACTGTTTTTCATTTTGACTTTTTTTTCTTCAGTACCTAGCAGACTCCCTTTTATACAGTAGGCATTTATTAAATGAAGGTAGCCTTACACTGTAGCCAGAACCCTGAACTTAGAATCAGAAGGACCTGGGTTCAATTTCCTCTCCAGAAACTGAGTTGTAATACCCTGGGCAATTCATTGAACCACTCTGTGCTTCAATTTCCTTATCTGCAAAACTGGGGGTGGGGTGGGGTGGGGTGGTGAGGCATCGGATTTCGGCTCAAAATTTTTAGACAAATCTCTAATCCTGTGAACCTATGAAAATCTTATTGAATTGAATTGGATTGGGATTCTTTCAGCACCTCCTTCAGGGAGAGGACTTTGTAAACTTTTAATTATTATGCTAATATGAGTTGTTGTTAATGTAGTTACTTAAAGCAATTATTAAGGGTTTTTTATGTGCCAGACATTGCACTAAGTCCTTGGGTTGCAAATACAGACAAACAAGACAGTCCCTACCCTCAAAAAGCTCGTATTCTATACAATGATCTAAAACAATTCCAAAAGACGCTTGATGAAAAATGCTATCCACATCCAGAGAAAGAAGTATGGTGTCTAAATGCAGATCGAAGCACATTTTCTCTTTTTTGTTTTTGTTTTTTTTTCCTTTCTCATGGTTTTCCCCTTTTGTTCTGATTCTTCTTTCATAACATGACTAATGTGGAAATATGTTTAATATGATTGTACATGTTTAGTGTATATCAGATTGCATGCTGTCTTGGGGAAGGAGGGAGAAAAATTTGGAACTTATAAAAGTAAAGGTTGAAAACTATCTTTTTATGTAATTGTAAAAATAAAATACTGCTAAGTGTAGGGGGAAGCTTGTCTTCTAATGGGGGGGAGACAACACCTAAAGGGGAAATGGAAAGGGTGAGGGGGAATGGAATGGAAGGGGTTCTTACTCAGGGGCAAAGCAGCAGGCCAAGGAAAGGAGGAGGAGTCTAGAGTCAAGGGTCCTTCCTAAAATAACAGAAATAATAAAGCTTGAAGAAAGTGTAATAGGTATAGAATTGCATGGTGTTGTTAATAATATCACAGGTGGTGAGATGAATCACAAAAGGACAGCGAGTTGAGCAGAGAAATTGGCAATAACCCATAATATGGAGGCAAGGGCTCAATTAGTAATGACATGGAAAGAAGTACTGTGCCCCGGAAGTTCCCCGGGATATGAAGGAAGAAAGTGATAGATGGTACTTCTCTCAAACCTTCATCCAGAATAGGAGAGAGCTTGGTAACGGCAGTAGCTTTGCTACAGAAGTCAGGGGAAGGTGAGAGCCACAAGTCATCCACAAGCCTGCTAAAATCAATATCTGTCAAAGCACAGCCAGGAGAAGAAAAATACTGCAAGGAGGTTTGATTTCTCAAGATTCATTGAGGGATGCAGGAAAGTCCCCCATAGGCACTGCAGCGTTTGACAGGGAAGGTAAAACACTGGAGGAAACAGAATTATGACTCTTCTGCTGCTGTAATTGGATTGAAATGGAGAGATAATATCCCATTGCATGTGAAGAAATCTCTAGGAATTTAACAGCCCATATATTAAAAAAAGCATTTAACCCCCTCTTGGGAGGGTGAAACAGTATAGTGGAGTGGAAAGCATGCTGGGGCTGGAGGCTGGAGAGTTGGATTCTCTTAAGACTCACTTGCTGTGTGATTGCTACATGCCACAGGACTTTGATTTGTTATTCAGTCGTTTTCAGTCATGTTGGACTCTTCCTGACCCCATTTGGGGTTTTCTTGGAAAATTCACTGGAGTGGTTTGCTATTTCCTTCTCCAGCTCATTTTATAGATGAGGAAACTGAGGCAAACAGGGTAAAGTGACTTTCCCAGGGCCATGCAGCTAGTAAGTGTCTGAGGCAAGAATTGAACTCAGGAAGATGAGTCTTCTTGACTCTAGGCCTGGCACTCTAGCCATATGCCACATCAGAGGTCATTCAATCCCAAGTCCTAATTTTACAGATGAGGAATGCTGAGGGTCGAAATGGCAAAGTGGCTTCTGACATGCATCTTGGGGATAAGGTTCAAACCCACGTCCTCTGATAAAGGAAGCAGCATAGTACCATGGAAAAAAATTAGATGGAGAACTTGGGCTTAAGTCCTGGCTATATGTGACCTTCAGCAAGTCACTTTCACCTTTATGGTTCTCGATTTACTTATCTGTAAAATGAAGTGGGTTAAACAAGATGATCTCCAAGGTTTCTTTCACTTCTAATATGTTTCTTTTATCCCAAGTAATTTCACCACTCTGTGGTGTCTTTATTTCTAAAGCGTCTGTATTTCTAAAATGGGGATAATAATATTTGACCTACCTGTCATCTCCAGAATCTAATGTAGAATCCTTGGTTTAGAATTCAAAGACCTTCATAACCTGTTTCCCTTCCCCATTTTTCCAGTCTTCTTAAATATTGCATACACACACACACACACACACACACACACACACACACACACACACACACACACACACACACACACACACACTATTCCCAAATACTCTGTGATCCAGTGAAACAAGCTTGCTGTTCCTTGAACAAGACCCTCCCTCTCCCAATTGGAGGCATTTTCTCTGTCTGTATTCCACACCTGGAATGCTTTAGCTCTTCAACTCCACCTCCTATCCTCGGCTTCCTTCAAGTCTCAGCTAAAACCCTGCCTTGTACTAGAAGCTGTCCTGGATCCCTGTCCAATTCTAGTATCTTCCTTCTGTTGATTATTTCCAATTCATCCTGTATATATGTTGTTTGTACATAGTTATTTTTTATCCTGTGTATATCTTGTTTGCATGTGGTTGTTTGCATGTTGTCTCCCCCACTAGGCTGTGAGTTCCTGGAGAACAGGGATCATCTTTTGCCTTCCTTGGTATTCTGGTGCTTAGCACATGATGCCTGGCAAGGTGTATCTGCTTAATAAATGTTCTTTTGGACTTACTGATTGATCTTTTCTCACTATTTCTCTTCCTTTATTTCTCTTCAGCCTTTAACACTGATAATCACCCTCTTCTCCTTGACATTTTTTCTCTCTCTCTAGGCTTTTTGACACTGCTCCCTCCTTGGAACATCCTTTATATCTGGATGACCACTCCTTCTCAGTCTGCTTTCCTTGATCTTCATCCAGGTCATGCCCACTCACCATGAGTATCTGGGGCTTTCTCTTCTGTCTGTATACTATTTCACTTGGTGATCTTTTCAGCTCCCATGGCTTCCATTGTCATGTCTGCATATGATTTTCAGATCTATTTGCCCAGTCCTATTGACAGTCCATTCTTGACCTTCATTCTAGCATTTCCAACTGCTTACTGAACATCTCAAACTCAATGTCTTATAGACATCTTAAACTCAGCTTGTTGAAAAAATGAACTCATTATCTTTTTTCCTCAACCTTGCCTTCTTGCAAACTCCCCTATTATTGTTGAGGGTACTAGCATCCTACCAGTCACTGATGTTCACAGCCTAGGTATTATCCTCCAATTCCTCATGCTCTCTTATCACCCAGTCCTGTCATCTCTACCTTGTTAACATCTCTGGTAGATGCCCCTTCCTTTTTTCTGACACTACTGCCACCCTGATTCAGGCCATCATCACCTCAACCCTGGACTTTCTCAATGGCCTGTGTCTCTCACTCAAGTCTTTTCCTGCTCCAGTCTATCTTCATTCAAAATTGATTTTACTAAAGCACAGGTCTGACCATATAACTCTCTCCCCTCAGTTCAACCAACCATACTTGGCTCCCTATGACCTGAAGTATCAAATACACAATCCTCTGTTTGACTTTTAAAGCCTTCATTTGGATCCTTTCATTCTACCTTTCCAGTCTTCTTGCATCTCATTCCCCTACATCTACTCTGTGATGCAGTGACATTGGCTTCCTTGCTGTTCTTTGTACAAGACACCCCATCTCCCAGTCTTGGGCCTCCCCTGCCTAGATCTCTTTCCCTCCTCATCTCTGCCTTCTAGCTTCCTAAAATTCTCAGCTCAAGTCTTACCTTCTGCAAGACACCTTTTGTAGTCCTGGAACTTAATGCCTTACCTCTGAGATTCTCAACAATTTATTCCTTATTTTATCTTCTTTGTGAATAGCTGTTTTGCATGGTGTCTGTACCATGAGACTGTGAACTCCTTAATAGCTTATTGTTCAATTATTTCAGTTGTTTTCTACTCTTAATAACCCTGCTTGGGGTTTTCTTGGCAAAGATACTGGATTGGTTTGCCATTTCCTTTTCCAGCTCATTTTACAGATGAGGAAACTGATGCTAACAGGGTTAAGTGACTTGGCCAGGGTTACACAGCTAAGAGGTTTCTGAACTCAGGAAGATGAGTCTTCCTGATGGTAGGCCCGGCACGCTATCTACTATGCTACCTAATTCCCCTACAAACATTCATGGGATTCTTCAGAGAAGGGACTGCCATTTACCTTTCTTTGTCTTCCCAGTTCTTAGCAAAGTGCCTGTCACAGAAAAGATGCTTAATAAATGCTTGTCAACTTGATTTGTTTCAATAAATTGCAGGCTCAATGAGAACAATGTGATGAGGCCTCTCCAGAAGCCAACATAGTCTTCTATTTTCTTACGAGAGACAATACTTTGAAGAATAAGGAGGTAATGGTCTCTCCAGACTCTTCCTTGATCAGACAGTATTATATTCATTTTTGGCCAACACTGTTTATCAAAGACATTGATTATTTGAAAAGTGTCCAGAAGGAAGCAACCAGGACGGTAAAGGGCCTTCAATTCATGTCAAGAGTATCATTTGAAAGAATTATAGATGCTTCTCCTGGAAAAGAAGAGTCAGGGGAGATAGTTTAACTGTGGTCAAATATTTAAAGAGAGTTCATATGGAAGAGAGGTTAGCCTTATTCTCTGTGGCTCCAGAGACAAAACCAGAAACAAGGGACACAAGTTAATAAGTAGCAGATTTCAGCTTGATGTTAGGAAAAGCTAAAGGTCAGAGCTCTTCAGCAGCTTAGTGGGCTGCCTTCAGAGTTGGTGAATTCTTCTTCTCTGAAGATTTACAAGCAGAGGCGGGATGATTACTTGTCAGGTATGCTATAGGGGTGACACCTTTTTGGGTGTTGGTCGGACTTGATGGATGGTGAGGTCCCTTCCAACTCTCACATTCTATGACTTCATTAGCTTCTCTTCAATGCAACCCTATGAAGATGTCACGTGGTCTGCTTGAGCGAAAGTCAGGCCCTCACTAGAAGTATGCCTGTTCCTCATGTCCAGCCTTATCTGCTATGTACATAGCAACATAACCACAGTATAGTAAAGTCTACTAACACCAGTGCTAAAAAATGATTCCACTTTGGACAGAGATCCTAGCCCCCATAACTCCCCTCCAGAAATCAACTTTCTCTCTTTTGTCAAATGAGATGAAAAAGCACTTTACAACCACCTTTCTTTTCAGATGGGGAAACTAAGTCATAGGGAACACCAGAGTTTTATAAATAGAGCTTATGTAGATGTTTTGAGGGATGCAGAGAGGTATTAAGTCCCAACCTCTGCCCTTAATTGACTTGGCATAAAGTTTCAGTTAACTAGAGCCTAGCTAACTGGATTAATCAGTATAATCACTACCATTTCATTATACTCTAGAGTAAAATGCCAACTGACCAGATGATAAAAGTATTTATTTTTGAAAATAGTAATTATGATAGCTGACATTTATAGAAAAGCTTTAAACATTTTACATATACATATTATCTTATTTTACCTAAAGAACAAGCTTTGTATGAGTAGATGCTATTAATAATAATACTAATGATGACAATATTAACAATAATAATAAGTAGCAATTTTCTTGTGCTTTAAGGTGTTGCATATATGTTATGTCATTTGATCCTACCAATAAACCTGTGGGGTGGTTGCCATTGTTATCTTTCTTCAAACAGGAGAAAACTGAGGCTGAGTGGTTAAGTGACTTGCCCAGAGACAGACAGCTAGTTAGTGTCTGAGGAGAGATTCAAAATTAGGTCTTCCTGATTCTAAATTCAGGGCTCTTACCCACTGTGCCATCTACCTTTTTTCCCCCTACATTTTACAGATAAGGACATTGAGTAGTCCATTGATATCTAGGGTCACAAAGTTAGTAGTGTCTGGGGCAGGATTTGAACCTGGGTCTTTCTAAAGCCAGGTTCAATGTTTTATCCCTTATTCCAGGTAATTCCCCACCATCATCTATATCCTTGGGACACTACAGAGAAACTAGCTGTTCACTATGAGGCACCTAACCCAGGGCAAAAACATGAAGTGAGGAAAGACTTGTGATGGTCCCCTCACTTTTCTCATATGTACCCTTCTCTCCTAGGATGCCTGGGACTTCAAGTTCATCCTCCATCTCTGAACTTCATTTTTTTTTTAAACAAAACCTGTTCTTAGATTCTTCACACAAAGGACATTGTTATCAATGGTTTAAAGCATTGCCGCTTCAGGGGCATTTGAAATTTTTATATGTCAAGACTGTTACCTTTAACCAGCTGTCAGCTCTGTAAGGGTAGCAGGCACAGGGCCTCCTTTGTAGACTTTACAGGGCCCAGAATCACAGAATCTTAGCATCCTGATACAGAGGGGAGAGCACAGTTCCAGGAGTAAAAAGAAGAGTCTTGTTCCAGCTCCACCATTTACTTGTTGTACCGAGAAATCAGTGAGTGGGACCCAGACGTGATTTAAGATGTGGACTTTATTAGCACGAGCCTGCAAGGGGCATGCACATCCAAATCAAGCAGCCCCCATCAGGGGTCGAGCTAGGGTTTATATAGAAAAGAGCATGGGAAAGAAATGCGAGGAACACTGATGAGGTAATCCAAAGATGCAGGTGTCTTTGGCAGCTATGGATGGGAAAGTACAGGGAGTATACCGGACAGGGAGGGGGATGGATCTTTGGAGTCTGGCAGGAGGAAGAGTTCTTGGGCTGGTCAAGGACAGCCCTCTCCCTCTGTCTTGACATGAGAATGCTCTGCAGCAAAGGAAAGCTTTCTCACAACACAGGAACTTACTGAGGAACTGGGAGGCTTCCAGAGACATGATCTGAGGGCTGGGGCCTGAGCAGCCCAGCTCTGTGTAGCTGTACCAGGGAGAGAGATAAGGGTCATGCTGAGGTCCATGCATGAATAACTGCTAGGCACAGTGTCCTTGGGCTGAGGAGTGGTTGTTAGAGACAGTGTTTCTGAGACTAGGGAGAAATTGGGGCACAAGTACAAGCACAAGCACCCGAGCACCCCATCATTACGGGTCAGAGATCACACAAGCCAGACCAGGTGTCCTGGTCTCTGGTATAAACATAATTACCTAAAGCAATTATATTGCAAGCTTTCTCATCCATTTGCATTGGAGGTACGGGCTATGCTGAGCTATGCAAGAGTACATTTCACTATTGTTTAGATTTAGGAGGAAAGAGGTCTGGGGCAAGATTAAGCACCAACTTTTGCTTTCCATGGCTTAAAGGGCCCTACTACCTAAATGGCAAAATAATGTTCTGCATTACAACTAGCCACATGGCCATTGTGGGGGAGAGATTTATATATTTTAATCTCTTTAAAAATAGGAATAATAATATTCTACTTCATAGGGCTGTTTTGAGGAAAGCACACCTTGGACTGTAAAATGTCAAATTCAAAATGAAACTTGGCAGAAGGTCTGTAGTGGAGGGCCCCAAAGTTTTGTGTTTAGCCTGGAGAAGACTTGGAAGAGGAGATAGACTTTTTCCAGTTGATCTCAGAGGGCAGATGGACTGGAGTTGCAACTAGATAGATGGATAATTTATATTAGATTTGATGGTAGGAGCAACTTTCTTACATCTAGCACTATTCAAAAGTGGAATGGATTATTTTGAGAAGTAGTAGGAAGGTCTTCATTAGAGACTGGATGACTACTTTCTGCACATAATAAGGATTCTTTTTCAAAGTGTGTGTTGAACTAGATAGCTACTAAAGCATTTTATAATGCTAAAGTTCTGATTCCATAATTTTTTAGCTATTTTGACTATGTACAACAACCATGATAATAACTAACTACTTGACCTTCGACAATTCACAAACTCTCTTAGTCTCAGTTTTCTCATTTGTAAAATGGGGATAATAATACTTGTTCTGCCAACATCAGAGCCTCTGGGATCAAATGAGATAATAAATGTGAAAACACTTTGTAAATTGTCAAGTCTTATGCATATGTTAAGTATTCTTAGCTGAATCAGAAAGGAAGTGACAGGTTGTCCATCTTAGCAGATGCTAATAAATATACATTAATTGATTGAACAAGTGTCAAAGTCCTGAGCTAAAGGGGGAAGACCATATAATACTAGCATCTTAGGCATTAATTAGGCTTTGGGCAGACCAAGATGCGTAGTGTGAATGGGACCTTTCCAGTGCCACTGAAATTGTGCCTTGCAGTGGTGGTCTTATTTCCTGCTCTTTTAAGGCCCTGGAAAATAGTGTAAAATATTCAATCATGAAAGAAATAGTCAAATAAGTTTCTTATACTATATTTACTAAGATAGGAAAGTATATTTATGTGATTCACAAAGATTTTTCAACTACAAGAGGTCTGAAGCAAAAAAGTTGTTTTTACATTTTCAGATACGGAGACAAATAAATGAACCACATACTGCTCCCTGAGCAGTCAGATTTTTCTGTAGTTTGGGAGGATACAACTTTAGGGGGAAAAAAAGTTCAGATAAGTTCTTTTCTCATCCAGTTCCTCTGCCTTCCTGGTTGGCATCCATCCAGTCCTATTTCTCTCTGAAACAATTGGGAAATGCTCACTGGTTTGGATCTGACACATGCACTGGCCCAAAACAGCAATGTCCCTCTAGTTAAAACTTACCCATTAGGAAGCCTTCACAATCTTTTGCCCATTTATCTGTTATTTAAGCTGGTGGCTGGATTTCTTCCCAGCAACAAGTAGGTACCCATTTATTTTAAGCATTAGTATGGACATAATAAGGAGAATGTTGTTCCCAGGGGAGAGTTGAGCCTTTAAATGAGCATAAGGAAATTTGCATAACCTTCCTTCCATGTGGAAGCCCAGCAGCATGTATTAATGTTTAATTTATTTCACCTGACAACACCTACCTCCAGGGCCAGGGAGACAAAGGAAGTTTAGCAAAATTGTTTCAGGGTTTCCAGGCAAGGATTCAGAAGCTCTGAAGGTGAATGAAACAAAAATGGAGAAACATTAGAGAGTACCCTCCAATTTACTTCTTAGTTGAATGAATAGTCTGGACATTGAAGAAGGTCGCTATCCTAGACAAGATCAAAGGAAATTAACATATTTCAAATTTGCAAAGACTCTTCTCCTACCTTGCTACAATACCCTTCCACTGCCTATTGAATTTTCTAAAAAACACAATAGGCTTTAAATTACTTTAATTGGTATCATAGAGTGACCCTTCCCCCTCTTTAATTAAGAAAATGCTTTTGGAGGTGTTGATTTCCTTATGTAGTTAAAATGAAAAGAGCCCATAGTTTTTCGTTGGGAAGACTTTATTGACCCACCATCAATATAACAAGAACCATGCAGTTCTTCTAGCAATGAGAAGCTGCTTCTTCCCCACCCCCCTTTTTTGGACATAACAACCTGATTACCATCCCTGTCCCTCCCCTCTCCTTAATTGGAAGTGATTTGTCAGGCATTTGTAGAGGTATAGTGATCAGAGCACTAGCTCAAGAATCAGAGGATCTGAATTAAAATTCTGCCTTAGTCACTTACTATGTGTGGGGCCTGGAGCCCTTTATCCCTTTAAGCCTCACTTTCCCCATCTATAAAATGAGGGACTGGGGCTAGATGGCTTCTAACTTTCCTTCTAGCTCTGATCATGATCTCAGCACTTTTTACTTTTCATAGGCACTGGATGTGGTTTTTTTTTTTTTTAGGCAATTGGGGTTAAGTGACTTGCCCAGGGTCACACAGCTAGGAAGTGTCTAGTGTTTGGTCTGAGGCTGGATTTGAACTCAGGTCTTCCTGACTTTGGGGCCATTGCTCTATCCACTGTGCCCACCTAGCTGCCCCTGATGGATGTATTCTAATGTGAATTGGTCTCATTGTTATTCATGTCTTATCACCTCATCTAGATAGGAAACTCCTTCAGGACAGCAACACCATATTTCCTTTTTTTCCTCCTAGTTTAAAACCCAAGAAGCTGCCCACGCCATACATCCCTCTCCAGCTACCTAGCTGCTTCTCTATCTGGTATCTGCTTTATCTGTGTTTCATATACATGCACACACACACACACACACACACACACACACACACACATACACACTCATATACACACTCATGCATACATATTCTCTCTCTTATAATATAAGAACCTTAAAGCCAGGAACTGTTTTGTTTGATGTCTCTAGTGCCCAGTACAGTGCCTGGCATGATGTAAATGCTTAATAAATGATTAATTAATTAACTGATTATTAAGGGTTTTTTTTGTTATTCTTGAGTGAACAAATCAATGAACAGACAAATATGTTGACAATGGAATGCCTTTGCAAGGTTGCTGGCTGGCATGACAGTGAAAAAAGTATTGAATTTGAAGTCAGAAGATGTGGGGTTGAATCCTGCCACTCTATCTTCTTACCTTTGCAGTTTTGACTTTTAAGGCAACAGATTTCTCATCTGTAAAATAAATGAACGGGACTGGATTATCTCTAAGATCCCATTCAATTAGCAATCAATTAATAATCAAGCATTTATTAAGTGCCTACTATGTCCCAGACATTGTACTAATTGTTGTTGTTATTGTTTGTCCTTTGTTCTCGAAGAGGACCATGACATCAGGGAGGTGATGCCATGACATGCAAGGGAATTGGATTTAAGTGAGTGAGGGCTGTGCAAAGCCTCATTTTCTCCTCTGGAGCCATCTAAGTCCAGTGGCCAGATACAGATCAGCTCAACTGGAGATGGCCCCTGATGCAGTGGGGGACCTTGGCCTTTTCAAGTTAAGGTCTTTAACAAGTTTCAGTTTGACTGAGGCAACACCCGTTCAGTGATTAAGTCTTAATAAGATTTAAGGCAGAAAATTTGTACTGGGGAAACAATCTCAAAGAGTGAAACAATCCTTATTTCCAATGACTTTATGTTTTTTCTAAATCCTATGGTCTTCACAGTCTTTTAAGGATTACTGACAATGAGTCAACAATTATATCCATGACTTCTTTCATTACCACCTGGTAACTGGAACTTTCTGGAGGCAGCTAGATGTCTTCCCATCTTCACAGTCATGTTTAGGGTCAAGCCCCCATTTATCACTTTGTTCAGACCTTCTCAGCTTGAATAATTTTATCTTGGTAGAGAAAACAAGCAAAACAGAAGTTGAGTTGTTTCACCTTCTTCCTCTCACTCATTTCCACCCCAAGCAGTAGTCCTAGTTTTCTTTAAACTTTCTCCTGTCTTCTTGACATAGTTTACTGCCCTTCCTTTTTGTCTTAAACATTCATTGATAGTCTCCATTCTTTACTTCAACATAGTCCTTATATGACTATGGCATTGCTGTATATTCATTATCCATGACTGCATTTGTTTTCATCTTTCACATTTATCTTTTAATTATTTGTCATCAATAAGTTTTCCCTATACATCCTACAATCAAAGATTTAGAGCTAGATGGCACTTTAGAAATCATGCAATCCAACCCCTTTAATTTACCCTTGAGGAAACTGAGGCTGAAAGGAGGAAGATTAAGACTTATCCAAGGTCATGTAGCTGATTTTAAGTCTACTACACTATCCACTCTGTCACTGAGGTGCCTTGGTGGTTTCTTACATTCCTTTTAAGAAGATTTCTTCTTTCTTTCCTCATTGGGATAATTTTCTTTTGTGTGATCAGAATCTTAGTTCTAAAATATCCTGTTATTTTCCCTTTAGGATTTCAGGCTTTGGGAGCCTAACCATTTTCTCTCTATATGCTTTGAAATTTTCTTTTCTAAGACTAATTGTTATAAAACAAGTCCATGTAAACCAGGCAAAAACAAATGTATCTCTTTGTAAATTATGTTGCTGGCCTACTTCTCTACTTTGGAAATATACTGAACAAGTCCAGGATTAGTCTCATAGTCCAAGTTCAACTCGGAGCTTCCACAAATTTTTGAAAGGTAAAAGTTCATCTTTCAGAATAGAGAGGAAGCTCCCACAGGGCTGTGGGGGAAGACAAACACAAAATCTTCCAAGTCTGAGCTGGTTTATCAGCTCATGTAGCATGTAGCACCCCTTCATGTTTTTACTTCTCATGCATTCACCCTGTTCGATTTGAATCATCATTATTTCCACATGTCATATTTTCTCTGGGAGCTCCTTATAGTTATTTCTGTACAAGTCTTGTTGCTCTCATCAGATTGTGAGTTCTTTAAGGTACCGATTATATCATACTTCTTTTGTATCTCTCTCATCCTTATTACAATGCAAGCACGTAGTAGACCTCCAGTAACTATTTGTGACATGAATGACTGATTCATTAATTAAACCTTTGAGCAGAAGCATCCTCTCAAGTCTCAGAGTCATATTATCTTAGGGGAACTCAGAGTTCTCCATATACAGCAGAATATATGCTCTAGATGTCAGCAGCCATTTTGGTTTTGTCCCCATGTCTCCAGTGCCTAGCACAGCCTTTGCACATCAGTACATGATAAATGCATGATAAATTGAGTTATATTGAAGGAAAGCAGGAATCCATTAACAGCATTCCCAGAAAGTGGTTATCTACCCTCCAGGGAGCTAACTACCTCCTATGGCAGCCTATTTCATTTTTGAAAATAACAAATTAATTTTTTCTTTGTATCGAGCTGAAATTTTCCTCTTTGTCATTTGCAGCCATCAATCTCAGTTCTTCCCTCTGTCTCCAAGCACACAAAGCTAATCCTTCTTTCATATGCTAGATTTTCATCTTTTTGAAGACTGATCTTCATATATGCATCTTACCTAGAAAAGTTCGTTTGCCCTTCTTGACCCTAAATATCTTCAAGGTGAAGGGGCAGGTTTGTTTATTTCTCTGGGTTGTCTGGGCGAGTCCTGGAATCCTCTAACTTGCTCCTAAACTGTCTCCCAGAACATTGATGAAGATGATGCTAGGATACTGGAGAGCTCACTGAGGCTGCTTGCTTCCTTTTCTCCTTGCTAAAGTCTCATGCAATCAAAACAGACTGGCATACTTAAATCAGACCATATTTTGCAAGATCCAGACAATTCCCATAGTAAATCCCTCTAGAGGAACATATGTGGGGCTTCTGTGCCTCTTCCCATAATAAGCAGATGTTTATTAGCAGTTAGTGATCAAACCAGTGAGTAAGCTTTGTTCTTTCTCCTCCTCCTCTTTAAAGGTAGCAATGCATCTTTTCTTTTGGACCCAGAACAATTTGGGAAAATCTATTCTTGGACAATGTAGGATTGTCTTTCATGGTGTATGAAAATATTTGTCCTCCATATTATTGTAACATGAACTTACAGCATGACCTTGGAGAAATCACTTTTCTATCCTGGTCCTCAGTTTCCTCATCTGTAAAATGAAGGGTTGGACTCCTAAGCTCATTTTGTGTAGGGTTTTTTTCATCCTTTGTACTTGTAACACCAAGGCCTCACAGACTGTATTACGGAGTAGGCACTTAATAAATGCTTATTGATTGGTGACCTCCATTGTCCCCCACAGCCATGTCTTTGATCTCATGACTAGATAGTTTCTTCAATCCCTTCTAGCTTTAACATTCTAAGTCTATGAGTTCTCTCATTTTCCTTCTACTACATCTTCCTGATTTGAAGTTTTTGAAATGTGATGTCTGTAGCAAATGAACTGAAGGAATCCTAGTTATGTCAGTTGAAGGGAATGGTCCAGGTTGGACTATCTTTTCTTTAAGATTGGCAAGAAAAGCAGGAGGGAATGGTCCAACTATATTTTGTGTCCTGGGGTAGTTTGTCTAAAATATGCTTCATTTATTTCTTCTCTCTCTGCATTTCATTTTTTAGTACTGCTTTCTTATCACACTTTTCCTTCTTATGTCATATCCTTCTAAAATATGTGAGCCTGTTAAAAGTCTGAAGTGCTTACCGTAAAGCTCCCTTGGATTGGGGTGCTAAATCAATTTCAGCCTGTTCTTCCTGAGGAAAAGAATCCTATTTGTCCCCTACCAATTATATAATATCGAGGGAAGTAATTAGGTAACTTCCATTTTTATGCATTTTAATAATACTTTTTATGTTTTATCAAAGCCCCCAAGCAGCCTGGTGTAAGGCCAGGAGTCCAGAAGCAAGCTCAGCTGGTGCCATTCAGATAGGAATTGACAGACTGGCTTTGACTACAGCTTTTGTGAGTGCTTGCTTTTCCAGTTTGGGTGCATGTGGCATTTGGGTACAGCATGAAAAATGACCCTAAACTAGGGGTTCTTAAATTGATCTCTAAAAACTTATTTTAATATGTATGTGTATATATGATAGCTATATTTAAATGTAAACTATTTCATTTGAAATTTCATATATTTTATTTTTTATATTTGAGAAAATTCCAAAAATGGATCCTTAGGCTTCACCAGACTGCCACGGGGTACATGATACCACAAAAAAGTTAAGAACCCCTGCCCTAATCCAACAAAAACATCTGTGATGAACACACACACACACACACACACACACACACACACACATACACACACACAGAATAGTAATGTAGAGGGAAGAGACCTCAGGTCATCTATCATGGGCATTCCCTTTTGAGCATCCTCAGCATTCATTCTATGACCTCACCAAAGTGCCTTTTCACCATTATGCCCTTTTATTACCAATGCTGGTTTCCATCTACAACCTATCCTTGTAGCCACCATAAACCTTCATTCTACATTAAAAATTATGATGGGAATTTTAATATTTAAATTACCACTTCCCAAGTCATCTGATCCCAGAATAGAATGAACCATCTCATGTGTTTTACCTAGTAATGCCTATCTTCACTCCCACCTCCTCCATGGGCTTCAGTTTCCCAGCAACTTCATAAGTGCATTGCTTAATTTTCTCATCACAATAGAAAATTGTTATACTAATTGCTCAAGTGAGGAAACAAAGGCATAGAAAATTAAATGAATTTCCCAAGGACCCAGTTTCTTTTTTGAGTCAGAGTAAAATTAGAATTTTCCTATTAGGATCAGATTTCCCAACACTACAGAAATCCTTCATTATATGGACACTCACTTTACAGATTTTTAACTTTAAGGAACAATTGTGAATACATATGTATTTTTCACCATACAGATTTCTCATTCATCATGGACAAATTTCTCCACATAGCAGGCAGAACACACACATATGTAGAGAAATACGTGTTTTTTCATTATACAGGTTTTCACCATAGGGATTTTTTTTTTCAGAATGAACTTTGTGCAGATAGCAAAGCAGGAACATATATTTCAGTCTGCAACAAACTTGAGACTTTGCTAGGACACACCTGAAGAAGCCTTCGCGTACCTGAAATTAAGCCATCCATTAATTCACATGCCTCAATGCTTGTGTTTATAACATAATAATAAACACTAAGAAAGGATCAGCCTTCCCTTTTCCACTATGGTTCCCATATTCACCATCTTCCAATCTCTATCCCTTGAAAAGGGAGTAGGGCAGGATAAAATTCAGAAAGTCTCTAAAACTCAGGGAATTGTTTGCATTACCCTTAGGTGTCCCAAACATAGTGGTTGTGACTCAGTATAGTTAACCAGAATTAAAAAAAAAACATACTGAAGAATTTGAGGCTTATGAAACTTGCTAGGAACCACAGAATCCTAGGATGTTATAACTGGGAGAAACCTTAAGAAAACATTTTATTTAGCCCCCTCATTTGACAGATTAAGAAAGTGAAGCATGGAGACAGGAAGTCAGTGTTTTTACATGTAAAGTTAGACTTTCTGCCTTTGTGAAATCATGGATTTTTCCATATTTTATGTTTCCGTGAAGACATTTCTGAATTATTTTTCTGCTTTTCTGGCTTGAAATTACACTCTCATCTTCACCTCAGAGGTATGCATTTGTTTTCAAGTGCAGTCAAGGACCCTAATAATAGATAAAATGTACAAAAATACTTAGGTCAAGCAACAATTTTAATATGATTTCATTTTGTGACAGCAATAGTCATGTGGGTACATTGCTACTGACAGTAGGTGACTTGGATTTTTTACTTTTGACCAGATAAAATCAGATAGAGATAGTTTCCCCATCTTTAATTAATTTTCTGTGAGTTGAGTACAGGAATTCATATACACCAATGTTTCATAGCTCTCTTTAGTTGTTTTTTAAGAACAGATCTTACTGCAAGGAAATGTTAATGTAAAAATTGTAACTTTTAAAGGGCACATCTCAATGACTGTTAGAGATATTGGAGAGACTGCTTCTCTGGAGGAATCAATACATTCAAGGCACAGCCAAGTCCATAATGAAATAGAATCAGTCACACCAAAGTAGAAAGGAAATGTGATCAACAAGAAAAAAAACACATCAAGAATTGATAAGCTTTTGATGGAAAACAGCCTTATTAACCTTTAGAAAACAAGCAAAAATCTTTTGGGGGACCTGACTTCAGAAGTAGCTTAAAGGATTATATTGATTCCTCTACAATGTGGGTTAGTCTTTCTGAAGTAGGAAGAACATAAAGACCAGTAAAAACACAAAAACAAAAACAGCTACCAACTGTTGCCATGAAAGAAATAAAAATGCCACAGGCAAGACAAAGACTGGAGCACTTAAGATTGGATAAATATTATTTTGTGAATAAAAATCAGTTTTCAATTAAAGGCAATTTTGAAACTATTGTCAAAATGATTATGAAAAAAGGGCCTATAAAATCTGGGCATTTTGATCAAATCATAAAACACCTAACTGAAAAATGTTTTGGGGATTTTTTTAAACTTCTAGTGGGTTTAGAATTCTTGTTCCTACTGAAGGAATGAATTCTGTTAAATATATTGATAAATAAATGGAATTTTTCCAGAATTACATGAATTCTCAAATGAAGAGGAAAGACTGCAACATGACCTTACATTAAGCCACCCATCGGAAAAGGTTAAAAGGGTCAAGTTAAATGTGTTTTAATGACCTGGAAACTCACTTGATTTAAAACTTGTTGAAGACCGATGGGTTACAATCAATTCTACACTTCAAAAAGTGGACTGCTTGTAAAATGTATACAATATCCAATGTGGTATTGTTTCATGATGAAGAATGAAAGGAAATATGGAAAAATCTTGTGAATGCAATGCTGAATTGTGTAAAACATGTGATTGCAGAAGAAGATATAATGCATATGAAACCTTTTTAGGATATAAATGTAGTGAAATTTGGTGTGTGAGTGAATACATTTAGTTTTTTTTCCCTTTAACTTAGTTAATTTGCACAACATTATAGTGTATTACCATCTGTTAGTGGAAAGGTAAATATACATACCAAGGGCATAATATATACATACAAATATACATGTAGATGTCATCAGAGAGACATAGGATCAGAAAAGAATGTAGAACATATAATCCTGCTGCTGAAATCTCCAAAATCATTTCCTTTTAGAAAGGGAAAACCAATGATGAGTCCATGTGCATACATAAGTTCAGGTGTGCATATGAGCATGTGTGCACACACACATTTTGTCAATTACAGTTTTTTACACACACACTTATGAACTTACATACGTGTAACTAAAACTTCAAGAATGCATTTTGATTTATATTTTCCATATATGTAGATACTGTATTTACATACACATGTCATATCAGATAAATTTTTCCATTTGATCAAGATGCCATCAATTTTTTAAAAAATGAATAAAAAGGTCTGATGAATTTTAAAAAGTTTGAAATCCCCATATTAGACCAGAGTACTATTCTGGGTAAGTAATAACATAAACAGGCTTAATCTGGTACAGAGCTGAGCTAGGTTGAATGAAAGTATTGCCTGTCACTTTATTTCTTCCTGCTGAGTAAGTACGTGGTAGCCATCAGTCCTCTTGAAAGCCACTCACAATCAGCCCCCAACAACTTATCTGTAGTCAACAGAAATATCCTCAAGAACTTTAAGATTGATGGTGAATTTGTATCCTGCTTTTCCCCATGTTTAAAAGAAGCAAGTGGGTATGCATACAGTATTAAAGAAAAAAGCTAGATATGAAATTTAATATACTGGAGAGATGCTAGAGATACTGATGTAGGGGCTTGTACTGATTTCAATAATCCGAGGAAGGTGACAACTCAATTCTATGTGTATAATTTTTTTTAAAGGAGGGAATAAGACTTTTACTAACAGTGTTGTCTTGACCAAACACTGTTGCTCTTTGCTCTTGAGTGAAACAGTGCTGGCTGTGTTGATTTACCAACTTTAATCAACTTTGTCTCCTAGAGGCCATAAGGAGAACAACAGTTTTGCTTCTTGGATTCTTGAATCAATTGGACATGTCATCAATGTGGACACTTCTTCCAATGATGCAGA
The DNA here is from genome assembly GCF_003287225.1 of Phascolarctos cinereus. Classification (NCBI taxonomy): domain Eukaryota; kingdom Metazoa; phylum Chordata; class Mammalia; order Diprotodontia; family Phascolarctidae; genus Phascolarctos; species Phascolarctos cinereus. Next base: position 332,155,882 of record NW_027556098.1, read on the forward strand.
TTGCCAGTTTCTACGCCCTCTCACCCTAGGTGACTTTCATCCACGTCCCACCATAAATCCTCCATGAGGGGTGCACCCAATAGGTTGGAACATTCTTTTAGATCTTGTAATAATGTATGGATACCAATAGAGCACATGGACTCATCACTCCTTATCCCTTTCTAGAAGGAAATGAGATTAGAGATTTCAGCAGCAAGATTATAAATTCTACATTTTTTTCTGATTCTGTGTCTCTCTAATGCCATCAAATAATCTGCTTCCCTTGTATAATTCTTGATTAGTTATATATTACAGCCTACTCATGCCCATCATGCACTTCTCTATTGCTCTTTGAGTAATCTTGAAATTTAATTATTTGAACACTAGATTATTCTATGATTTAGGGTGGCACAGAAAAATTGGTGGAATGTTGGAGGGGAAAGTTTCAGATTATTTTGGCCACAAAAAAAAGTAAGCAACAAAATACTAATAACAATGACACTCATATGCTTACTTTCTGATATCTACCAAATTTAAAGAAGAATTCATGCATTGAAGATATCCTTGTTGAAGATACAAGAAGGGGACAAGAAGTTTTTTGAAGATGATCTTTTTTAGCAGGCTTCCTCTTTACAATTACACAGTTGATTGAAAGGTGAAGAGAAAACTGTATCCTATGCTCATTATTTGATGATATTTAAAAAATTCTCTGTAGTGCTATTTTATTAGTAACTATATAATATGTTACTTCAAATAAATATAAATAAGAGTAATATAAATCAAAACAAAAATGGTGATTTATCTCACACTCAACACGTTGGAAGAAAAGGTCAATGTAGAAAGGGTCAATGTTGGGTGAGTTGTAGAATGACAGATATGCCAATACACTGTTGATATATTCTGGAATTCTGATTTTGAAATATTTTTTTAAAAAATTTCCATAGTATTTTATTTTCCCCAGCTACATGTAAAAAACAATTTTCAACATTTGTTTTTAAAACTTTTAGTTCCAAATTTTCTACCTTCCTCTCTCCCCACCTTCACCTTCATTGAGAAGGCAAGCAATTAGATATAGGTTGTATATGTGTAGTCATGCAAAACATTTCCATATTAATCACGTTGTGAATAAAAAACATAGACAAAAAACCTTAAGAAAAACTAAGCAATAAAAATATGCTTCAATCTGTATTCAGACATCATCACTTCTTTCTCTGGGGACAGATAGTACTTTTCATGATAGGTCCTTCAGAGTTGTCCTGGATCATTGTATTGCTGAGAATAGCTAGGTCATTCACAGCTGCTCACCTTAAAATATTGCTGTTCCTTTGTACATAGTACATTTCATTTTGCCTTGGCTCATGTAAGTCTTTCCGGGTTTTTTCTGAGAGCGTCTTCCTCATCATTTCATATAGCACAATAGTATTCCATCATAATCACTTACCACAGTTTGTTTAACCATTCCCCAGCTGATGAACATTCCCTGTATTATAAAATCTTTGCCACCAGAAAAGAGCTCCTATAAATATTTTTTGTACATATAGGTCCTTTAGTTTTTTTAAAAGTCCTTTTCGGATACAGACCTAGTAGTAGTATTGTTAGGTGAAAGGGTATGTGTGGTTTTATAGTCCTCTGGGAATATTTTCAAAATGCTCTACAGAATCAGTTCACAACTCCACCAACAATGTGTTAATGTCTCATTATTCCCTCATCCCCTCCAACATTTGTAATTTTCCTTTTCTTTCCTATTAGAAAATCCAGTAGGTATGAGGTAATACCTCAGAATTATTTCAATTTTCATTTCTCCAACTAACAATGAGTTAGAGCATTTTTTTCCATATGGCTATAGTTAGCCTTGATTACTGTATCTGAAAACTTATCATATATTTTGATCATTTATAAATTTTTATCAATGGCTCTTATTTTTATAAAATCGACTCATTTCTCTATATGTTTGAAAAATGAATCCTTTATTAGAGACATTTGATTCAAAATTTTGTTCACAGTTACTATTGCTAACTGTATTTCCCTCCATCCTATTGCCCTATTGTTTATTCTATTCTCTCTTTCCTTTCATCCTGTCCCTCCTCAAAAGTGTTTTTGCTTCTGACTGCTGCCTCCCCCAATTTTCCCTCCCTATATCACCCCACCCCTGCCTTATCCCCTTCCCTTTGTTCTTTCCTGTAGCATTAGATAGATTTCTATACCCAATTGAGTGTTATTCTCTCTTTGAGCCAATTCTGACGAGAGTAAGGTCCACTCACTCCCCCTTGTCTCTCCTCTCTTCCCCTCCACTGTAAAAGCTTTTTCTTGCCTCTTTTATGTTAGATAATTTACCCCAGTCTACTTCTCCCTTTCCCTTTCTCCCATAACATTCCTCTCTCACTCCTTAATTTTATTTTTTTAGATATCATCCCTTCATATTCAACTCACACCTGTGCCCTCTGTCTATATATACTCCTTTTATATCTGCCCCTAATAATGAGAAAGTTCTTATGAGTTACAAGAATCATCTTCCCATGCAGGAATGTAAACAGTTTAATCTTATTAAATTCCTTATGATTTCACTTTCCTGTTTACCTTTTTATGTTTCTCTTGAGTCTTATATTTAAAAATCAAGTTTTCTTTTCAGCTCTAGTGTTTTCATCAAAAATGCTTTAAAGTCCTCTTTTTAATTGAATGTCCATTTTCCCCTCAGAAGGAGTATACTCAGTTTTGCTGAGTAAGTGATTCTTGGTTGTAATTCTAGCTCCTTTGTCCTCTAGAATATCATATTCTAAGCTCTATGATCCTTTAATGTAGAAGCTGCTAAATCTTGTGTTATCCTGACTGTGGCTCCATAATACTTTAATTGTTTCTTTCTGGCTGCTTGAAGCATATAATATTGGATATAATATTCCTGGGAGTTATCATTTCAGGATCTCTTTTGGGAGGTAATCAACTGATTCTTTCAATTTTGATTTTACCCTCTGGTTCTAGAATATTGGGGCAGTTTGCCTTGATAATTTCATGAAAGATAATGCCTAGGCTCTTTTTTGATCATAGCTTTTAGGCAGTCCAAAATTTTTAAAAATTATTTCTCCTGAATCTATTTTCCAAGTTAGTTGTTTTTTTTTAATGAGGTATTTCACATTGTCTTCCATTTTTTCATTCTTTTGGTTTTATTTTATTGTTTCTTGATTTCTCATAAAGTCATTAGCTTCCATTTGCTTCATTCTGATTTTTAAGGAATTATTTTCTTCAGTGAGCTTTTGTATCTCCTTTTCCATTTGGCCAATTCCACTTTTTAAGGAGTTTTTCCTTCAGTGAATTTTTGTGACTCCTTTTCCATTTGGCTGATTTTGCTTTTTAAGGCATTCTTTGCCACATTGGCTTTTTGTACCTCTTTTTACTATTTGGACTAGTCTGTTTTAAGTTGTTATTTTCTTCAGTATTTTTTTTTGTGTGTGTCTCCTTTACCAAGCTGTTGACTCATTTGTAATGATTTTCTAGCATCATTTTCATTTCTTTTCCCAATTTTCTTCTACTTCTCTTACTTGATTTTCAAAATTCTTTTTGAGCTCTTCTATGGCCTGAGACCAATTCATATTTTTGGAGGCTTTTGATGTAGGAGTTTTGGCTTTGTTATCTTCTTCAGAGTGTGTGTTTTGATCTTCCTTGTCACTATAGTAACTTTTTATAGTCAGAATTTTTTTCTCTTGTTTGCTCATTTTCCCAGCTATTACTTGACTCTTAGTTCTTTGTTAAAGTAGGACTCTGCTTCCAGAGCAGAGGGCGCATTTCCAAATTTCAGGAGTTTTGTACAACTGATTTTAGAAATACTACAAGGAACATGTAAGTTTCACTTCTTTTAAGGTAGTATGATCTAAGGAGAGGTGTTTACTACTCTCCTGGTCTGTGGTGTGATCTGTGAGGGACCACAAGAACTCTTTTCTGCCCTGGAACTGTGAGGAGGATCTCTGCTTCACTGTGTCTGCAAGCTTTGCTATGCTAGTGCTCCTCCTCACTTTGGAACTGCCATTTAGGACCGTGACCTGGATCTGAGTATGGGCAAAGCCACAGAGTCCTTTCTTAGTGCTAGCAAAAAGATCCCTATAATCTTGTTCTGAGCAGTTGTTCGACCTCCTTATTATCTATGGGCTGAGAGCTCTGGAAGCAGCAGCTGCTGCTGCTAATTCAGTGGCTCCCAAGGCCTGCTTCTGGTTTATTGGGTCTGGGCTGTGCTGGTCTGCATTGGACTGCGCTCCACTCTCACCCAGGTGCAACAGACCTTTCCTACTGACCTTCTCAGTTGTCTTTGGCTGGAAAATTATTTCACCTCATCTTTTGTGGGTTCTGCTATTCTAGTAATTGGTTTATGACATTATTTAAGGGTGTTTGGAAGGATTTGAGGGAGAGCTGAGGTGAGTTGCTGACTTTTTTCCACCATCTTGGCTCCCTCTAATTTTGAATTATACTGAAAAAAGTGATCAACATGTCCATATCCTTTGACCCAGAGATTCCATTCCTGGGCACACACCTTGAGGAGATTGAAGACAGAAAGTTCTCTTATCTATGAAAATATTTATTGCAGCACTTTGTGAAATAGCAAAGAACTTAGAAGCAAAGTAACTGTAAGTTGGGAAATGAATAAACAAATTCAGGTAAGTGAAATAAGACATTACAACACCATAAGAACATTATGAACATGAAGAATTCAGAGAATTATACAAAGATTTATACGAACTATTATGAAGAAGACGAAAAATGAAAATAACAACAAAACAAAACTAACTGCTTTGTCAATGTAATGATGGGATTTGGCCCTGAAAAAAAAAAGTGGAGAAAATATTCTTCTTTTGCTTTTTTGCATAGTTGGGTAACTGTAGGTGTGGGATAGCACGTGTACTATCCAACATTATCACTGAGTTGGTTGATATTGCTGAATGTGTTCTTCTTCTTTATGTTGTTCTTTCACAATATTTGGAAACAATTATGACACAAAAACAAAAAGCAGCAACAAAAATTAATTTCAAATATTACATGTTATTTGGAGGGTAAAGTGCTAAATGAAATATTTTCTAGAGCATTTGGAGTTTCTGGTGCTTTGTCTCAATGCAGCTGGTCACTTTTTCATTCTTATTGGGTCTCCCTTATTCCCTCTTTGTTAACAAATAACAAGGCAGGTGATGTTGTTGGCTAGGTCTAATTCAAGTTATTCCCCTGCTAGTTTTATTACAATATTAGAACAAAATGAGACACTCACTCATAGACCACTTGCTAATGAAAGCCATATTAGAGAAGGGATAGTCAAAAGGTATATTCAGTGCAGGCATTACATTAATTCCATTGGGCACAGCTTCCTTATGTCAATCACTTTATTAGACCATAATCAGAAGCCCTAAAGAAGAAACTAGAGCTCCTCTTGGCCTTTGTACTCATTCAAACAAGAAGACACAATAACTTGAGATAGCAGCCAATTCTTAAGAAGATTTCTGATACCTCTTAAGGAGAAAAACTAGACTAATGCACATGAGATAGGGCCTTAAGAAAAACTAGTCTAGCCTATATGGCAGGACCCTAGGAAATATTCTCCTATCATAGATGCTTTGGTATTTTTCAGGCAATGAGAATTTCCTGGGCCAGTGACATTGAAATTTAGCACATCCACTGGGCAATAGCTAACCAAATTGTTGTATATGAATATAACAATTTTACAGAGCTCTAGAATCAGTGGAATTGGTTTCAAATGGAATATCATCGTGATGTAAGAAATGACACTATTTATGAATATAGTGAAACGTGGAAACACTTACATGAGCAGATGAAGAGTGGAGCAAGCAGGGCCAAGAATAAACATAATGATTATAACAATGCAAATGGAAAGGACCACAACCAGAAAATGATCCAAAGTGAATATTGTAAAATTACAAAGTACAAGCACGACTCCAAACAAAAGATATGAAAAGATATCTACTCCTTGCCCACCAGTGCTTTGCAAAAGTGGAAGGTCCACAAGTGTGGAATGTTCCTTATATTTTCATATTTTATCAATGTATTGATCAGTTTTGCTGAATTTTTTCCTCCTTATTTAAAACCATTCTTTATCATAAGCAATTATTTTCTAGGAAGGAAGAGGAAGGATATAAAGAAAAATCTCCATATGTAAAGTAACTTTCAATAAAAAATTATCTAAAATTAAAAAAAACCCCTCAGCCATAAAAGTAACTTCATTTCTCTGTCAAGGTCCAAGGGAAAACACACAGCATTATCCTTCAGCTAACAAAGCTCCATTGACAAAGTAAGTGCCAGGAACACATTGCCCATGTGGAGTGTTCCTCATTAACTTCCACAAAGTTATTCTGGGAAGCCAAGAGATAGCCAGAGAGAAGGGCTGTTAATGTGGCCTTTTTGGCACATAGCTGGACAGAATTTAATTTTGACTAAAAAGTAGAAATGACAATTAGTTTGGCTCATTGCCTTGCGGCTGCTCAGGAAACCATTGTAACTGGTCTGGAAATCAGATGAAATGCTTCACAGTCTCACTCCAAGAAACTAAGTCAGAGGGATGGATGACTAGAAAAAATGAGAAATAGTGAATGGAATGAAAAATGTTAATAGAAGACCCTAATACTTCTCTTCTGTCACTGTCTCAGAGGACAGCATTGAATGGTGGTCAGAGCACCAACCTGACAGTAAATGGAACAACTAATCAATCAATAAACATTTAAGTCCTTACTATGTTTCAAGCACTAGGCTAAGCATTGGAGATACAAAAAGAGACAAAAGACAGCCCTTGCCCTCAAGGATCTTGTAATCTAATGGGGAATACAACATGCAAATATATACATACATACATACATATACATATATATATATTTACATATATATATGTATATAAAATCAAATTATATACAAGATAAATAAGAAATAATTAACAGAGGGAACACACTGGAAATTAAGGGATATTGGGGAAGACTTCCTGTAGCAAGTGGGATTTTAGTTGGGAGCAAGATTTGAATGCTGGCAATAATAGTAATAATTCATTATGTCTCTAAATTACATTCTTGTTGGCCAAGAACTTCTATCAAAAGAGCATCGCTATGACTTAGATTATTGTTTGAGGTGGAGCCTCTCAGAACAGCACAGACATGTCACAACACTTTAACTATGATCTGTACCTGACCACACTCCTCCACTTCCTCTATCTGATGAAGACTGCAAGTCATCTCAAGTCTCTCTTGAGAGGCTCCTACATGGTATTTTCCCCTCTTGCTTTGCCAATTGAGAAGCTTTCGTATTTTTTTGTGCATTGTCCTTGAGATCTATCTATCTATCTATCTCCAACTATATATGTATCCATCTTTCTCTGTCTCTCTTTGTCTCTCTGTCTCTCTGGCTTTGGTGCTCTCCCCCCCCCCTTTTTAGCATTCTAAGATTTGCAATGCATTTTACCTAGCTCTAGAGTCAGTGACCTTGGGTTCAAATCCCACCTCTGACACTTACTGCCTATACAACCTTTGGAAATCCCTTAGCCTCTCTGAGTATCAGTTTCCCTGTCTGAAAAATAAAGGAATTAAACTAGATAGCCTCTAAGATCCTTCTTAATTTTATGATCCTGAAGACTGGAAGATCCAGCATTACTGAAGATATGGTTTAGTTAGTAGCAAAACATTTGACAAAGTCTGTCATATTATTCTTGTGGAAAAGATCAAGATATGTGAGCTAGACAACAGCAAAATTAGGTGATTCTGGAACTGGTTAAGTGGTTAGAATGAAAATGTAGCCACTGATGGTTTGATGGCTATTGCATCTGGGTTAAAATACAATCTCTTCACATTGCATTTTAAACCCTTTATAATTTGGCCCATCTACCATCCCAGACTTATTCTACATCACCACCCTTCACATCCCCTATGGCCTAGCCAACCTGGTCTACTTGCAGTTTCCAGAAGTAGGCTTTGTATCCTCTACATACATGAGTTTTCACAGACTTTTCCCAACTCTTGCATTTCCTCTTCATTACTGCTTTTTAGAATCCCTTATTTCCTTCAAGGATCATCACAGACACTGGCATGTTCCTCATCCCTCTGGTTGTTGGTGCTTCCCTCCATCCTCAAATTATATTTTATTTGCTTTTTGGTTTACATTTTGCATTCCCCAGTAAAATAGAGATTTCTTGAGGATAGGAACCCCATTTCCTTTGGCTCTTTGTATCATCAGGCTATCAGAATACTTTGTATATAGTAGGTGCTTACTAAAGAATTTTTGAATTGAATTATTCTTGGGAATAATGTGGTAGTGGTATGTCTCAGTGATATGTGTTTGGCCTTCTGTTGTCTAAGTTTTGTTCTGTGACTTAGAGTGAGGCTTAGATTATAGACTAATCAAATTTACAGATTATATAAAACTAAGATGGATGGCTAACATGATGATATTGGTAAAATTAAAAACAAAAACACAACAAAAACAAAAACATCTTGAAAGGCAGAGCATCAGACAATCCTATTAAGTAATGGAGTTAAATGGAGTTATACCTGGGCTAAAAAATTAACTTCACAAGTAAAATAGGGAGTAGTGTTATTATATAACAGAATCCTGAAAAAAAAAACCCTAGGGGTTTTAGTAGCCTGAAAGGTCAACAAATAAATAAATGAAGTGATGAGGAAGCCAAGCCAGTGAATGTGTTCTTAGGATGCATGAAGAAGGCAGAGTGTCCAGGATTAGGGAGGTGGATCACACCTGCAGATTTACTCAGTTCTTTTTTTAGGAAAGACATTGATAAGTTAGAGGGTATTCAGAAGATGGGAGCCACCATAATAAAGTGTCATGAGTTCAGGCCATTTGAAGATCAATCAAAGGAACTGGAAATGTTTAGCCTAGAAAAGAGAATATTTGGGGTGGGGGGAGAGATACTAGTTGTTTTCAAATATTTGAAGGATAGATTCTACCTTCAGATTCCCATCACCTCTTCAAAAGGGAGAGACTTATGTCTTTTCTCTCAAGAACTAGGCCTCCTTGAGATATCATTTTACACATATCAGATTGTTTAAAATGATTGAAGGGGAATGTGACAAATGTTGGAGGGGATGTGGAAAAATTGGAACACTAATTCATTGCTGGTGGAATTGTGCACTGATCCAACCATTTTGGAGAGCAATCTGGAATTACGCCCAAAGTGTCATTAAGCTGCCTATACTCTTTGAACCAGCAATACCACTACTAGGTTTATTTGCAAAGATGATTAGGGAAAAAGAAAAAGAATATTCAAAAGAATATATGAAGAAAGATGTTATTTACATCCATAGAAACATGTAAAGAATAATTATACATACATACATACATATATATTTGCGTAAATTACCTAACTTTATTATATATTTAAAAGGAACAGCAAGCTGTACATAATAGATTTGCAGTTTCATGTGTAATCATATTTTTTTTATTATTCTATGATATGGAAATGCTTGTTTTATTCCATAGATTAAAAAATAAAAAGAACTAGGCTTCTCTCCACATCTCTACCATTTCCTGTAGGCTCCTTGCCATGTCCATTCTCCATCTACTTTTAAGTATCCTTTTATGAATTGTCTTCTGTCTATCTATAGATCTATCTATCTAGCCTTGATCTATCTCTCTCTTTTCCTCTCTCTCTCTCTCATTCTTTCTTTCCTTTCTTCCTACCTTCAATCCATGCATCTATCTATCCTTCTATCTATCATTTATCTTTCTATTTATCTGAAAGAGGGATTAGGCTTGTTCCATGACACCAGAGGGGGAGCAGGAGCTAGTAGCAATGGATGGAGGTTCTCAGTAGACTAATTTACGCTCAAGATAAGGAAAACTTTCCTAACCATTGGAACAACTATCCCAAAGTAGAATGGGCGGCCTTTCTTCAACCAAAAGCTCTACGACCACTTGCTGGGGACATTGTAGAGGGGATATTGCTGAGATGGAGAGGTTGGAATAGATGGCATCTGGGATCCGTTCCAGATCTAAGAGTCTGTGATTCTTTGATTCAATGGGCAAATATGTGATAGTCCTCTGTCCAGCTTTCACCAGAATAGAACGGCCATTGCAGATTCCCAACTAAGGATCCAAGTGAGTCAGAAACAGATTTTTAGGTAGCATGTAACAGGAATCACCGGGGAAGTCCTCCCCCCCTTGAAGCTCAGAAATCCTGGACCTTCCTGCTTCTGGTCAGGTGTCATGGTCAAATGAGTATAAGAGAATAGTGACTGAAGTAATACCCTATGGGCAATTGGCAACTATAAAGTGTGATATAAATGATATCATAGTATAATGGAACAAACTTTAGCTTTGGTCTCTGAATACTTGGGTCCAAATCTCAACTCTACTACTTATGACATGTGACCAGGAGTAAGCCCCTTCTTATCTCTGGCATTCAGTTTCCTCACCTGTAAAATGAAAGGAGTTGGACTAGGTGAATTATATGGTTTCTTTCAGCTCTAATCATTATTAAAGGTTAGAGGCTAATGAGGCTGCTTGTGTCAGGGGGCCCTGGATCAGACCACAACCATTCTCTCCATGAGGTCTATGGAACATCCTGATTTCACCCTATGCCCTAGGAACCCTAAGTTGGCCCTGATTAGAAAGTTAATTTCAATTGTTGTCAAGTACTCTAGATTGAATGTGGGATCAGGAGATTGCAGGTTTGTAGAGACATAATGAAAATTCCTAGTTTATGCAGTAATTAAGAGGTACAAAATAGCAATTCTTCCTCTACCTTGAGCAGTAATTTAGCTTGTACAAGTTAAAATTGGGCTGAATAATTGATTGAAAAATAGAAGTATTGGGATGTGCATAATTTATTCAAATAAGGGCTCATCACAAAGTCAATCTCAAAAGGAGACTTGTAAGTCAGACTGCAGTCATGGTGAGTTTGTCTTCTTTATATAACTTTCTCTGGCTTCTTTAAAACACACCCAAGTCAGAGAATGGGCAAAACGTATTCTTTTGCAGAAATGTGTGTGTATGCACATGTGTATTTGTGTGTGCGTGCATGCTGTAGGTTATATCACAGAGATAGGACTTGTATGGTACAGATTTTAAACATTCCTAAGAAATATATTATCAAGGAGATTCTGTTACTTTGACACATATCAGTGATCTTATTGTTGGGGATATTCTTTTCAGCAATATGGTTTACAACTGCAATCATGTCTCTTGTCCTGTGTAACCCTTGTCCTGTCCCCTCTAAATCCACTTACCAACTGTATTCAAGTCTTTGTCTCATTCTCTTGACATCTCCTGCACAGCAATGGAACAAGGGAGCTCTCCACTCCCCCCCTTTGGAATGAGCCATGTTTTCTCTTCTCCCCATTCCTGGCCCTGGTCACACAAATTTTCTGATGATGTTCTTTATCCTTCTGTGCAAGTCTTCCTTTGAAAAGTAACTCTCCATTGCCCAACACGTGATCCCCGACTTAAATTTTATTTTTAGTTTTAGGCAATTGGGGTTAAACAACTTGCCAAGGGTCACACAGCTAGTAAGTATCAAGTGTTTGGTCTGAGGCTGGATTTGAACTGACTTCAGGGCCAGTTCTCTGTCCACTGTGCCACCTAGCTGCCCCTCCGAACTTTGATTTCATAAGGACTGTGATGTTCCATGGAGATCAAGGAAAAGAAAAGAAATAAAGTTACTTGTGAGAAAGGTAGAAGGACCTACATAGTATAGTTTAGTTGGAAAAAAGATCTGTGTTGAAGACTTTACACTTATTAGCTGTGTGACCTGGGATGAGTCTCTTAATTTCTCTGGACCTCAGTTTTCTAATGTATAAAATTGGCCTCCTAATACTTTCTCTGTCTGTGTCAAAGGGTTATTGTGAGCTTCAAATGTATGCAATGGGTGTCAAATTGCTTTGTAAATGTTTACAAATTACTCTAATTGCCTTTGAATAGCTGATGATTTTCTGGATGCTCAGGACAAATTCAACCATTCTGAGAACTATCTGAGGGGCTCTGCCATTTTGTTGGCCCATTCACACAAAATCTAGAACTATGAGACACCTCAGAAAATGGAGCCCAGAGAAAAAAGCCCCTGTACAAACAACTAACTTCCCCATAGATCGTCCTCCAATTCAGGGCAGTAAGCACATATGGCTTCCTCTCAATGCAGCCCAATTTACTTTTGGATTTTTATAATTGTTAGGAATATTTTCCCCATTTGTTAGAAAATATAACTTTCTTTATAGGAAGTTGAAATTTGCTTATCTTAAAGTGTTCCTCGTTTGTTACTATGGAGCTTAATAGAATAAATCAAATGTCTACTCTGTGTGACCAGCCTCTGTTGAAACTAGTTTTTATTAGTTGGGAATTACATAAATGTTTCTTTAACAACAATAATTTTTTGAGGCTTGCAAAGTATTTTGCGTATATTACTCCATTTTATCCTCACAACAACCTTGGAAGATAGATATTATTATTCTCTCAATTTTATAGATTAGGAAACTGAAGTGACTTGTCCTGGTCATACAGCTGCTAAATATCTAAGGCTGGATTTGAACACAGGTCTTCCTGACTATTATTGTATTCAATAAGTATTTAATAAGTGAAGGAGAGAAGAAGGAAAGGAATGAGCAGGGAAAAGAAGGGGAAGGGGAAAGGGGAAAAGAAAGGTAGAGATATAGTAGGGAAAGGGAAGGGAAAGAGAAAGAGAGGAATTGGGCATTATTATACAAGGTACAATGTAATATAAGAATATATATCATTCATGGATGGTAGGAATTATTTATAATTTATTCAACTTTGTATCATTCACATCATTCAATTTAGTGCCTTGTATATAATGGGTACTCAAACACACATATATGTATATGTGTATATGTATGTATATACACACAAACACATAAATGTATATGTACATGCACATACATACATACATGTGTGTATATACAAACACAGACATATATACAGAGAATTATACACATGCATACATGTCTGTAACTGTGTATATATACACATACACACATATACATATATATACATATATGCATATATACATACCTACACATGTGTATCTACATATCTATCTACATCTATATCTATATTTATATCCATCCATCTATCTATCATCTATCTATCTGTCTATCTATCTATCTATCTATCTATCTATCTATCTATCTATCCATCCTAAGTTGCCTAAGATCAGTAGCTAAGAAGGAGGGTGGTAGCAGTTCCCCAGGGTGGATTGACTAATGGAAAAGAAGTGAAGGATTCTGGGATGCTAATGAGAATATTGAGAATATCTTGAAACATCAAGAGCAAAGGCAGAGTGGAGAGCCAAGTATAAGCAGAAAAAATCTGATGGACTTGAAGAATAGGGAAAGTCCAGTTTCCTTCCAATTTTGAAATTCTGTGACTCAGTCTTTTGAGGGGTTTCAGTGCAGGTGGAAATCGGGATCCGTGGGAGTAAGGGAGTAAGAGGACAGTAGGTTGTCATCAGAAAGGGGAATGAGGGAAGGGTTATTGCAAGAGAAAATAATCTCAAGATTAACCTTTCTGTTAATTTATAACAAACACATCCATCTATTTGTTCATCAACCTAAATAATTTATGCACGTCCATTAATCCCTGAAGAACAGTTAGAGAGACACCAGAGAGACATTTAGTCAAAGCAGCACCAGATCTGAGAACCAGTTTGGCCCATTCTGGTTAGAGTGAAAGTCCTTGTCATGATGCCTTAATAACATCCTGATGCGCCAATGCACTGGGCAAAGATATGCCGCCATCTGCAGTGTTGTCTTTAAGTGCCACTGATTTCCCAATGAAATACAGAGCAGGGTGCATGATGGATAACTTTTAATTAAAACCACAGCAGAGTTAGAGATGCTTCTCCCCCTTGTGTGGAGGTAGGGAGGGAGGTTGCCAAGTGTGAAATCCACTTCTCAGCCAGATGAGGTGGTGGTGGGGAGGATAAATGACTTACCTCCAGCTGTCAGTGAGAGGAAAGCAGAGTTTTGCTGACATCTAATCACAGCTCTACATGGGCAATGAGGTGATTTCTCTGTCAGTATCTCCTTTGACCTCAAAAAGAATTAGAAGGGGACAGACAACCTCAGAAAAATGGTATCAAAACTGGATATTTTTGTCATGTCTACACAAGGGCAAATGCAAGATGGACTAGTCCTTTGTGTTTAGTATATTTCAAAATGCTTTATCAGGGAAAGAGAATAAGTGAATGAAAGAATGATGAAAAAAGAATTCATTAAGCATTTATTCTGTGCCAAGTACTGTGTTAAGTGCTAGGAATATGGATAGACAAGTTAGAGTGAGTCCCTGCTTTCAAGGAGCTCCTAGTCTAATTAAGGGAGAAAGTACATGCAAGAGCTTAGCCACAAGGTAGATGCAAAAGTCTAGAAGTTCTATACATTCATTGCCAAGATGGATGGCAATGCTCAGGGCTCTGGAGGTAGTAGAAACAGGGCAGATGGCAAGGCCTGTGAAACTTTAGGATGTTGTGGCAGAGCAAATGGTGAGGCCTGCTGGTTCTCTGTCTCACTGAAAGGATCATAGCTGGTGATTGCCAGATCATCCAAGGGGTGGGAGCATATTTGCTTCTCTGATGAAGTGTCTGTGGTCCTGAGGTCAAGGAACATTCTTCCTCTGAGTTTACTTGAGAGAGGGAGGGAAGGAGAGAGAGAGAGAGAGAGAGAGAGAGAGAGAGAGAGAGAGAGAGAGAGACAAGAGACAGAGACAGAGAGACAGAGACAGAGAAATAGAGACAGAGAGAGACAGAGAAAAACAGAGAGACAGATAGAGGGAGACTGAGAGAGATAGAAACAGAGAAACAGACAGGGAGACCAAGGCAGAGAGAGACACAGACAGAAAGATAGAGAGAAAGACAGAGACATAGATGGAGAGAAAGAGACAAAGACAGAGACAGAGATAGAAACAGAGAAACAGAGAGACCAAGGCAGAGAGTGACAGAGAGAAACAGAGAAAGACAGAGACACAGACGGAGAGGCAGAGACAGACAGAGACAGAGAGACAGATAGGTACAGAAACAGAGAGACAGACAAGGATAGAGACAGAGGCAGAGAAAGAGAGATAGAGGGAAATCAATTTTCATGCAGAAGAATTATGCTTAAGTTTGCATCTTTTGTATTCTGACTCAGCAATTGCCTGCTTAACAGATGGAGGTCATTTATAATTCACATTTCAGTAGCATTTTAAGATTATAAAGCATTTTCCTTACAAGAAACTGGACGAGGTAGGTATTCAAGCATCATGCCTCTTTGGTGGTGGTGGTGGGGACACATTGCAGGGTCTCTCGGTCCATGGCCCTTGTTTCTAGTCTGATTCCTGCAGACATCCTCGATGGGGTCATGGACCCTGGGGAAGGGGCCACTTCTTCACCACCAATACCAATTGTTGACCAACTTCCAGTGACTGGCAGGTAACCAACCATAAGGGCCCAGGTTATGGCAGCACTGCCCTCCCCACATTGGCCTTGCTTCTAGCCTGGTCCTAGCAGCCATCATCCCAGCAAACAAATCCCATGGAGATGTAGCCTGGCAACTGCTTCTGCAGATCCTGCAGCTGTAGCTACTGAAGACTCAGACAAGAAATTTCTAGCCAGCAAATCTCTTGGCACATAAAATCATTTAACATCAGAAACTGATATTAAATCAGTGGAAATGACACGGAAGAAGGTAGGTTGCCATCTGCTCTACTCCTGCGTCCTTACGACCATGGGACCTTTCCATCTGATTTTCAGCTCCAAGCTCCTATATGCATTGTCTCCCCCTATTAAAATTTGAGCTTTGCAAAAGCAAGTACTGTCTTGTCTGTTTCTATCCCCAGGGTGTAGCATAGTGCTTTGTATATAGTAAGAGTTTAATAAATAGTTTTTCTTTCATTTAAAGAATGAAAAAAGGAAAAAGAAAGAAGTGAAGGAAACTCAGAGAGGTTGTGCCCAATTCAACTCTATAAACACTTATTACTTGGGGCCGCTTGGTGGCGCAGTGGATAGAGAGCAGGGTCTGGAGTCAGGACAACATGAGTTCAAATGTGATCTCAGACATTTACTAGCTGTGTGGCCCTGCGCAAGTCACTTAACTTAACTGATTGCCTCACAGGAAAAAAAAAAGTAAATCCTTATTACCATATCATAAACCTCTCAAGTGGCAGGAAATATAATAGGTGTAAGGGATATACAAGATAGCTCCTGCCCTTAAGAAGCTTACCCTCTATGCAGAAGGAAGAGGGGCTACAACAGACACAGAGAGGTAAATACAAGACACAAAATAAATAGTAATTAAGGGTGGGTTAGTGATAACAACTGAGAGAATCAGGAAAGATCTCTTGTAGGACATAGAATTTGGGATGAGCCTGAAAAGGAAGTAATTAAAAGCATGCCAAAAATGAAATTTAGTAGCTTTTCAAATCCCTTTCAAGATGTTTCTTTGTATCAGTTTTTCTATCCTATAACTCTAGGGTCAGAGGTGGCTTTTGAACCCTAGGCCTTCTGACTCCCAGGCCAATACTCATTTCAACATACTTTGCTGTCCCTTTGATTATACCTTGCCAAAATACTATCCATAACTGACATCTCAATAGTGCTTAAAGATTTACAAAGCAGTTTGTCACATAGGAGCCCTGTGAAGTTTTTTTTTTCCCTGCCAATGCTACCTCTTCTGCCATCAGTTTATATTTGAGAAAACTATGCCAGAGCAGTTGAGGAAGCCAGTGAAGGTCATGCACCCTGGGAGTATTTCAGCCAGGCTGGAAGCCTAGTTGCCCTGACTCTAAGGCCAGAACTTTTCCCACTATACTGAGCTGACTCATAGATCATAGAAATCAGATCACTTAGAGTCGATCCAGTTCAGCACAGCATGATGTAATGGAACATGTGCCAGCTTTAGACTCACATGCCCGGAACTGAAATTCCAACTCACTCAAGACACGTGTGCCTTTGGGGAAGACACTTCACTACCGTGGGCCTCAGTTGCCTTATCTGTAAAAGGAAAGGGTTAGACTAGGTGACCTCTGACCTTTGGATCCATAACCCTGTGAATGCCTTCATTATTTAATAAAGGAGGAAAGTGGAGCCCTGATAAGTAACTTGATTTCAGATTTCACAGCTGGTAAGTGGCAGAGTTGGGTATCAGTCAGTGAATAAGGAGAATGGCTAAAGGATGAAGTCACTATCTCTTTTGGATGGACCTCTGGATCTCTTTCGATGGAGCGGGAGAAGAGACAAATCTGTTGAGCTCCTCCTGGGACCAGTATCACCATTTACACGTCTTCATTCTTCTCCAGGCTGCTCTAATTGTCCTGGACTTTCTCTACAATGCCCTAGAAAACTCCTTATCCTGGAAGCGCACTCCACCCTTGCCCTACTTCTCACACTGGAAGAACTCTGTCCTCTGTTGCCTATTCCTTTGATTGGCTGCTTCTTCTCAGAGCCTCAATTTTAAGGAGGATGCCTAGGTCATTATGTCTTCATGCCTCTATAGGAGTTTAGTTAAACTCCTGTCTCTCCCAGATTTTTTCAACAATGTCCTCGGGCTATGGGTGATGTCTCTTGATTGTGGGTAAATTGGACTTTAGTGAGGTAGAGTTACATAAAGTCATCAGCCTCACTCTCTCCTCCAGAATCCTCACAGTCCAGTGGCATGACAGAGTCAAGAGGACGGGTGATGGCCCAAGATGCAGTGGACGACCTTGCCATCTTTGATGTCTAACCAAGCTCTAAGCATGCCATAGTGCCTGCTTCAGCTGCCTCCAGGGCCCTTGGAACATATGTTTTCATCCTCCCATTCCACTGGGGGAAGTCTTCACATCCTCAGGATAGACACCCGCCTAACTCACTGATAGGTTGAGACCTACCTTCAACCTGTTTTAGCCTGTCTGCCAAACTGGTTTACTGGGGTGTGGCCACTGCACATGCTACAGCTTCGTGGAGTCACAGGTGAGAGTTAGGTGAACAGGTGGACACCAAAGGTGGAAAACAGCCCTCACACCTAAATACACCCTATACCTTACTTTCATTTTTCAACTTTTATGTATAGTCTTCTCCATTAGAAAGTAAGCTCCTTGAAGGCAGGGAATATCTTTCAGTTTGTGTTTGTATCCCCAGCCCTTGGCCCAATGCTTGCCCTATAGTAAGTGCTGTATAAATATTAGCTAGTAGTAGTAGTAGTAGTAGCAGTAGTAGTAGTAGTAGTAGTAGTGGTGGTGGTGGTGGTGGTAATAGTGATAGCAGTAGTATCTCCATCCTTAGAACAGTACCTAGCATATGTTGTTATTCAGTCACGTCCAACTCTCTGTGACCCTCATTTGCAGTTTTCTTGGCAAAGATATTGGAGTATTTTGATATTTCCTTCTCCAGCTCATTTTACAAATGAGGAAACTGAAGCAAACCAGGTTAAATGACTTGCCCAGGGTCCCTTAGTTGAACTCAGGTCTTCCTGACTCCAGACTCTGAGCTGTATCTACTGCACCACCTAGTGGCCCTTATGTGTCTGGCACTTAGTAATCAATGACTTGACTTGTTTGCTTAAGCTGAGAGCATTGTTTTCTTTTAGGAAGAATAAGTGCTATCTCCCCAAGGCATAAACTCTGTTCTGCTCTAGGATTAGGAATCATCTTTCAGAATTTGAATTTTAAATTTCACTGGTCTTATCTGAATTTGAATCCTGCCTTAGATGCTTACTGTGTGATCCTGGGTAAGTCACTGAATCTGGGTGGCTCACTTTCCCCATCTGTAAAATGGGGATAATAATAGCACTTACCTCACAGGGTTCTTTTGAGGACCACATGAGTTAAACACTTTGCAATATGTACACATGCATATATTAAATATTAGCATTATCTCAGGCTTAAAAGTTTACCATCCTGCCTGAAAAACTGGCAACACCCCCAGAAAAACATGGCACCTCAGGAAAGCTGACTCCAGTTGTGCCATAGGAGGTTGGCTGTGCTCAGATGGCTAGGCCTCTCTCTAAAACCTGTGTCCCTAGCAAGGCAATGCCTGCAAGGCTGACACGGATTCTAAAAAGCCTCCTGTCAGGGTGGGAAACTGGAGAGTTATCACTTTGATGTTAATTGACTCCAATTGTTGAACATTCACAGTGGTTTAGGAGATCAAAAGAAAACATTTAAAAAACCATCTTCAAGGTCAAACATCCCTGTTGTTGATGGAGAAGAAAAACAAAACCGGGCCAAGTGAGTGGACTCCAGTCGGGTTAATACTGCAGCCTAATACAAATCAGACACATTGAAATTCCTATCCTGTGGCATTCAACCATTAAGCTAAGGAGGCTGATGTGCCCATCTGCTGAGAAGAAAAAGGGAACTTAAGGTCCCTTGTACTGAAAACCAGAGTTTGTGATTCTCCTCAATAATAAAATCCTCTGTCCCAACAAGGGCACCATGTCAGGAATAGACAGTCTCAGTTAACAGCCTATGAATGACTCAGAAACATCATCTCTACCCTGATGAGAGGCTCTCCATCTTGCAGATGTCCCTCCCATTGACATCTCAAACTCAACACGTCCAAAATGTAACTCCTTGTCTTTCACCCAAAGCCTTCCACTCTTCAGACTAACCCATTACTGTCAAGAGCACCACCACCCACCCCCCCAGTCACCCAGACTCACAATCTAGGTTTCATTCTCAACTCCTCACTCTTACCCAAACCCTCAATACAAATGGACTCTACCTTCCTGGCATCTTTTTTTTTTTTTTTTTGGCTAGGCATTGGGGTTAAGTGACTTGCCCAGGGTCACCCATAGTAAATGTTATGTATCTGAGCCCACAGTTGAACTCAGGTCCTCATGAATCCAGGGCCGGTGCTCTATTCACTGTGCCACCTACTTGCCCCCTGGCATCTTTTACATAAACATCTTAAGTCTCTCTGCACTTCTACTTCTTCCTCTGTAAAAGAAGGCAATATGGTAGTGTAAAGAATAGACTCCACCTGGGGCAGCTAGGTGGTATGCTGGATAGAGCACTGGCCCTGGAGTCAGGAGGAACTGAGTTCAATTTGGCCTCAGATACTTACTAGCTGTGTGACCCTGGGTAAGTCATTTAACTCCATTGCGAAAGAAAGAAAGAAAGAAAGAAAGAAAGAAAGAAAGAAAGAAAGAAAGAAAGAAAGAAAGAAAGAAAGAAAGAAAGAAAGAAAGAGAGAAAGAAATTCAGGAAGAAAGAAAGAATATTCACCAACTCCAGAATCAGAACCACATCAGAATCCTGCAACCAATGCTGTCTATTGTTAGGGCAGTTTGGGATATGGACCTAGTATGGTGTCCCCACCAGGAGAGTAAAGCAAGCCAGCTTTATTGATTGGACATACTTTCAATACGAAGGGCACCCGAGGAGGATGGTGGAAATAGGTAAAATTTACTGGGACCCAAGTGGAATTGGGCATATCCTGCTGGGGGCTCCAGAGGCAATCAGGTATCCCAACAAGTAAAGTCTGGGTAGCTTCTATTTTTTTCCTTTTCCGTCTTTTATTTATTTTAAAATAAATTTCTTAAAATTTTGAGTTCTGAATTATCTCCCTCCCTATATTCAAGTCCTGTCTATGACACACACTGACTGTATGACCCTGGGCAAGTTACTTAACCTCTTAGTGCTCCAAGCAAAGTTGCAGAGAAAGTGCCAAATTGTATTGATAGAGGAAGTCTTCTCACACAAGGAGGGTTTTTTTTTTAAATCTATAAACCAATAAAATCACAGTTCTGACCCCTACCCCTGTGAAATACAAGGGAAATCACATTTGTGCTGCCTGGTGCAGGTGGTAGACTAGGAAGAATAGGTAAAAGTTATATTGAGGAAGATTTCTGCTCAATGTAAGAAAAATTTCCTAACGTTACTGGAATGTTATAGAATGTTATTGTGCCGTAAGAAATAATAGGAAATGTGCATACCCTTTGACCCAGCAATAGCACTTCTAGGGCTGTATCCCAAAGAGAACATACAAATGGGAAAAAGGACCCCCATGTACAAAAATATTCATAGCAGCTCTTTTTGTGGTAGCAAAGAATTGGAATTGAGAGGATGCCCATCCATTGGGGAATGGCTGAGCAAGTTGTGGTATATGAATGCCATGGCATACTATTGTGCTATAAGAAATGATGAACAAGCTGACTTCAGAAAAACCTGGAAAGACTTGTATGGTCTGATGCTGAGTGAAGTGAGCAGAACCAAAAGAACGCCGTACACAATAACAGCCACGTTGTACGATGACTAATATTGTTAAACTGAATCCTTCTCAGCCTCCTCACAAAGGTCTGAGACATCCCCAGAGGCCTCGTGATAGAAAATGCTATCTATATCCAAAGAAAGAACTATGGAAGTTGAATTGCTATATTTTTTCTCTTCTGTTGAGTTTTGTTTCCTCTTTTTGATGGTTCATCCTGTTGGTTTTAATTGATAACTTACAACATCACTAATGTGAAAATATGTTCAATAGGAATGTAAATGTACAGCCTATATCAGATTGTGTGCCATCTTGGGGAAGGTGGCAGGGAGGAAGGGGGAGAAAAATTTTAAACTCGAAAGCATATGGAAGTGATTGTTGATAAATCAAAATAAATTAATAAAAGAAATTTAAAAAAGAAATAATAGGAAGATGAGGGGGAGAGAAGGAAAGACATATGAACTGATGCACAATGGCCTAAGTAGAAGCCAGAGAATAATATCCACAATTACTACAACAGTGTGTAAAAGGAAGGAACAACAACAAATCTAAACAGAATGCTATGTCATTAAAACAATCAAGTCTGGCTCCAAAAAAGAGCCATGAGAATGCTGTTCCCTCTTTTCTTTGCAGAAGTGAGGGTGCTATGGAAGTAGAAGACTGAAAAAAACCTGTAAAGTTTATGGATATAATGGTCAGTTTGAATAAACTTTCCCCCCTTCTCTTTTATTCTTTGTTATAAAGGATGATCTTCTTGCCTGGAGAGGGGAGAGAGATCTATTTAGAAATGAAGATAAAGTAAAAACAAAAAAATATTTAACCGTTGTATAGCTATCAACTTTCATCATCATGGTCACCATTATGAGCACGCCATAGTACATAGAGCGCTGAGCTTCGAGTTGGGAAAATCTGAATTTGAATACTACCTCTGGTACTTAGCTGGACAACCAACTTAACCCGAATGGGCCTCCAGCACCTCCCTATAACATTATTAAGTCACTGAAATTTTGTGGAGTCTTGCCCCAGGATCTCCTGCCCTGGTGAAATCACAGGTATTTCCCATATTTTGGTAGGTACTAGAATGGTTCATTGGTTTAGGGAATCTCCCAGGTCTGGAAACTTTAGGAAACTTCCAGGTCTGGCCCTTTTTCTGTAAGGTATAATCTTAGGAAGCTGCCTAGGAGCACACAGTTAGTGTGAGTCAGAGGCTAGGCTTGACCCAACACAGCTGCCTCTTTTCCTATATTTTGTTGTTGCTCAGTTGTTTTCAGTCATATCTGACTCTTTGTGACTTCATTTTGGGGTTTTCTTGGCAAAGCTACTGCAATGCTTTGTCATTTCTTTCTCCGGCTCATTTTACAGATGAGGAAGCTGAGGCAAACAGGGTTATAAGACTTGCCCAGGGTCACACAGCTAGTAAGTGTCTGAGGCTGGATTGGAACTCAGGAAGATGATTCCAAGCCTAGCCTGCTGTATCTGCTGTGCCACCTATTATTATCATAATCATCATTGCAGATGGAGACTGTTTCTTTAAGCTGTTTTATCCCCAAGACCTAATACAACACTTTGCATTGAGTAGATACTTAATAAATGTTTACTTTATTACATTGAATTGTGGTGAGATTGCAGTATCTGCCCATTGAGGTCACTTCCAACCCTGAGATTCTGTGTTTTTGAGATTTTATGATGCTGTAATTCTGAAATTCTATAACTCCTAAAGCATTCTGTAAATGTGATTTACATGAGCTCTAGTAAATGCTTAAGAAACCTCTGATGAATTTAATTTCTTTTTTTGCTTGTTTTTTTTCCCCCAAGGCTACATCTCCCTATTTTGCCCAGGCTGGAATTACAGCAGCCACTCATGAGCTGAATCTCAAAACTGAGCTATGTAGAAGCATTGACCTGCTTCTCTTGCTTTCCAGGCTGATCCGTCCCTTATTAGGCATTACAGTGAGACTTCTATCCAAAGGACTGACCATATTGATCGCCAGACACACTGAAGACACTTGATTGGATTATTCCTGCTGGAGCTCAAAACTCTTGAGTTCATGACCTTGGCATCTTCCCCCGACTTCCTGCCCCTCCTCCATAGCAGGAACTTCAGGCATGTGCCACCAGAGCTTTGAATTTCTAAAATAACACAACTAAATAAAATGTTTCAATGGAGCTTGCTATTGAACAGAATCTAGTGCTTGCTCTTTTTACAGAGTAAGGAACAACTCCTGATAGGTTTGTTTTACAAATCTAGATTTTAATGTTTAATTTAGATAGAATACATTCCATGGCTTTCCGTCTTTAAGGCGCTAACATGCCTGCAGAAGCACTGCTGTGTTACCTTCTAGTAGATGGAGGTCAACACAATTGGTACAAAGTGATGAACGTGAAGGTGAAATAATAATAACTTGCACTCATAAAGTGTTTTAAGCTTTACAAGACACTTTGCCTACATTACCTTATTTGAGCCTTACATAACCCTGGCAGGTAGGAAGTATAAATATTATAATCACTCCTTTACAGACGATGCTTAGTGAGGTTATACAATTTGCTCAAAGTCACATGGCTAAGATTAAATTGTATAAGAAAAAGTTATAGAGCCAGGATACGCAGTCTTTTTCTGACTCCAAGCTCAATGCTGTGTAAACTATACTATAGTTGATTCTCTAAAAGGAAAGAAAAAATGAAGTACTAGTGTTTATTAGAGAGGTGATAGGTAATGGATGGGGCAGTTAGGTGGTGCAGTGGATAGACCACCAGGGCTGAAGTCAGAAAGACCTGAGTTCAAATATGACCTCAGACTCTTACTAGCTGTGTGACCCTGGGCAAGTCATTTAACCCTGTTTACCTCAGTTTACTCATCTGTAGAATGAGCTGGAGAAGGAAATGGTAAACCATTTCAGTATCTTTGCTAAGAAAACCCCAGATGGGGTCACAAAGAGTCAGAAATGAAAGAAATCACCAAACAACAACAAAGGTAGTGAATACAACATTGATCTTGAACTCAGAAGACCTGGGTTCAAGTCTCAGCTCCATCAAATACTAACTGTGACCTAGGGTAAGCTTCAGTTTCCTTATCTTCTAAATAAAGATGGTAATACTTGAGGTATACACTACAAAGAAGCAGTAGGGTATAGTGGAAAGAGTATAAATTTGGAGTCTGAGGACCTGAGTTCAAATCCCAGTCCTGCTACTTACTACCAGTGGACTTATATTAAGTTATTTAACCTTCCATGGGATTATTCATTTACTCATCTGTCAAATGAGGAAGTTGGACTGGATGAATTCTTAGATCCCTTCTTATTCTAAATTCTGTGAAGTCATTGCTAAGAAAGTGCTTTGATTTTTGTGGTGGCAAAGAATTGGAAATTGAGAGGATGCCCATTAATTGGGAAATGGCTGAATAAGTTGTGGTATATGAATGGAATGGAATACTATTGTGCTATAAGAAATGATGAGCAAATGGCCTTCAGAAAAACCTGGAAAGACTCGTATGGTTTGCTGCTGAGTGAGGTAAGCAGAACTAAGAGAACATTATACACAGTAACAGCCACATTGAGTGATGACTGACTTTGATAGACTTAACCCCTCCAAGCAATGCAAAGATCTAAGACATCTCCAAAAGCCTCATGGTGGAAAATGCTATCCACATCTAAAGAAAGAACTATGGAGTTTGAATGGTAATGTAGGAGAAGGTTAATGATTTAGGTGGGCTAATTTTAGCATACTATTTGCTATTTTTTTCCTTCTGTTGTGTTTTGTTTCCTCTTTCTGCTGGTTTCTCCTATTGGTTCTAAGTCTTACTTACAACACCACTAATGTGAAAATATGTTTAATAGGAATGTAAATGTATAGCCTATATCAGATTGTGCACCATCTTGGGGATGGTGGTGGGGAGGAAAGGGGGGAAATTTTAAACTCAAAAGCATATGGAAGTGATTATTGATAAATCAAACCAAATTAATAAAATTTAAAAAAGAAAGTGCTTTGAACACTTGAAAGTTTATAGATGTGACCTAGTATTAACTTCTAATGGATGATGAGATATAAAATGGTAAAAAGTACCCATCTGTAGAGAGGTACAGGAGTTAGGGTCAAGAGAGCTGGCTACCAACAGGTAGCAGGGTAATATGGTACCAAATATTTCTTCTACTATGTGTCACAGTGACTGAAATTCCACCATTAAGAAATTAAATCATTTGAGCCTTCCATTGCTTTTTAGGCTCAATGAGACCCTTGTAAAATGTGATTGTCTCTGGAAGAAGGCAACAGCTTCAGATGAAATCATTCAAAATCTTACTACAGTCCTGTCACTTACTCAGAACCTCAGTTTCCTTATTCGTAAAATGGAGGTGATGATACACTATCGACCTCACTTGTGAAGATACCATCTCATTTGCTGTGAAGAAAATGATTTGCCAACTTGTCACTATTATAATATAAATTCTGTAAGTATATATCAAATTTGCTTAAAATGAGATATACGCTCTATATCTTAGACATAAAGATATCTATTCCAAAATCTTTTATTTTTTTTTTGTAATGGAAGAACAACCAGCATTCTGTTTTTGTAAAATGTGATGGTTATTGGTTGGCTGAAAATGTGTTGCCATCACCTTCTTTCATCACTGGGTGCCATTTATATGTCTTGTGCTCACATTCTATAAATTATCATCATTCTTTCCCTCCCTTATCTTCTCCTTTCCACTTAGACAACCAGCAGGAAACAAAGCAGAACAAGAAAGATCCATTCATCATACAGGTAGAAATTATCTACCTGAGGGATAGCTAGGCTTGCAAAACTCCCTCTGATTCCCCTACTTCTCCTGTTTCTTGCTGTGCCTGTTCCAGTTTTTAATCCCTCCATCTCCATACCTCTCTGTGGTGAGACTGAAAGGAAAATTCCACTGAGCACATAGTGTACTATGTGAAAAGAACATTGGTCTAGGTGTTGGAAGTCCTGAGTTTTAACCTGACTTTGCCATTGGATGTCAAACTTTGGAAAATTTTGCAGTTAGGATTGAACTTTGGACAAGTCCTTTAACCTGTCTGACCTTTAGTTTGGGCATTTTTGAAATGACTAGCCTACATTAGACGACCTCTAAGGTCCCTTTTACATTTGAAGTGAAAGTATTTAAGTTATGTTTTAATGTCTGATGGTCGGCATTCTTTCTGCTATGGCTAAAGCAATGTCTCCTAAAATTTTTTACTTCATTATTCACCAGTATATACTGTTTGCTCTCCACTAGGTATCAGAGTGGGTAGAAGTTGAGAAAGGATGGATGTAGGTCTAGAGACCCTTAAAAAGTCCTTGAAAGCCTCCTGTGACAGGAAAGCAGTTTTCTTATAGAGCTTCCCTTACCCTGACACAGATTCCTCCTCTCCCCACCCCAACTTCCTTCAGCCTCGGCTCCTCTCATCAAACCTGACTATCCCCAGCTTCTCTGACATAGCTTTCTGTCCTAGGACCAATAAAAGAACCAATACATGTGGACTCCTTTCCTCTCAGACTTGGTGGGTGCCCAAGATCCCACAAATCACTATACCTTGATGACTAACTGACCAGATGTGTTTCCAGATAGAGAGGAGGGGGAGAATGTTCTGAGATGCTAAGAGCTAAGTGCTACTGAGTCCTTTGTGCAAACTGTGTTAGGGCAAAGTAGACCTACTTTGTTAAATGTTCAATGACCCTCAAGTGGTTTATTTTGTCCCAAATGGAACCTGAACTAAGAGGGGGTTGGCTTTAGAGAAGTCCTGCTATAGCTCTTACACGCATAGATCCTCAATACCCTAGACTATACTTTGATCTGATACTCTCAAAATGCTCTCTTTCGCTGTGTTAACCCAATATCCCATTTGCCAAAGCTGTCTTAAGATTGTCTCCTTCTGCTAGCTTTGTTAAACTGGTGCTCTGCTCCCTTACCTAAGCAGATTCCCTCCTGGCCTTTTGTACCAAATGTTTTCTCATTCCTTTCGGTGTAGGTATAATATATCTATTCAAGTGTGAGCTATCACTATCATCTATGAGAAACCCCCCATATCTCTACCTCACTGCCCAGAACAAAAATAACCTCACCACTGATATGCAGATTAGTTAGAAATCCCTAGAGACTCAACTAGAATTAATTGAAACAATAACTACAACAAAGTATCAAGATAAAAATTAGCCCACCTAAATCATTAACCTTCTTCTATATTACCAACAAAACCAATCAGGAAGAAATAGAACAAGAATTCCATTCCAAATAACTCCATAATATATGAAATGTTTGCTAGTCTATCCATGGGGAAACACAGGAATTATAGGACAATTATTACAAAACATTTTTTTTTCAGAAATAAAGTCAGACTTCAGTAATTGGAAATATTAATTGGTCATGTTTGGATCTTGCCAATTTAATACAGTTGTCATCACCGTTCTATTTATTTATTCAATCTCATGTCAATTACACCACTGTCAATCAGACCTAACTGGCTTCTAACCTGTGGGTAAACAGAGCCAAAGGGAGCAGTCTGGAGACAGGAGAGGCCAGAATTAATCAAAAGGTTAATTTCAAAGTGAGGGAAATGGTTTGCCAGCCAGAAGGCAAACTAGACCCATGTGCCTGGGGACCCGAGGCAATGTGGGGAGATCTTAATACTTATGCCAACGGCTATGCAGTGAGCTGTACCCCTGACAATGAGGGGTAAGAGCAACAATAGGACAAGTTTGATTCATAGCAGGGCTTCATGACTGGAGCATGGGTACTTGTCTGAGCTTGTCCGAGCTCAGAGAACACCTGGTGCTGGTCAAAGCAATACAATACTTATGTGATTTTGCCAGAGAGTGAGATCATCCAGAGGGTGAGTGCAAAGGACTGTTGTCATGCCAAGCTCAGGGCACAGCCTGCTTTCTGGGTCTTAGTTCTGGAAAACAAGGTGTCTCCTAATAGTATCTTGACACTACTAAAAGTTATTTTATGAACTAGAGAAAAAAGTAACAACAAAATTTATCTGGAGGAACAAAAGATAAAGAATCTCAAGGGAAATGAGGAAAAAGTGGAAATGAAAGGGAACTAGCAGTACCATATTTAAACTGTACTACAAAGCAATAAATTATCAAAATTACTTGTTATAGTTTAAAAAAAATAGAAAAGTTGATCAGTGGCAGAGATAAGATACACAAATCCAGAGACAAACAAACA